>NC_082693.1:13931417-14531417 GCF_949987515.2 Delphinus delphis | reverse complement strand
CTATAATCTTCCTCCAATTGTAAACAACTATAAAGTTGGACAGAATGTATGCAACTGTTGTCAGAGGTTGACTAACAGGCAGCATAGGACTGTGATTACTGAAACAGAAACAGATGAGATTAGTCCCACAACTGAACAGAGTCTCTGCCTAGGCACTGAGCTGACATCTCTGACAACTTATGCTTTAGGAGATTCATCTATCAGAAATTAAAAATAATCTTCAAAAGAAACACAATAACCCACCAGTAAATTAACTGCTCATCAGAAAAAAAAACATCACCCTAAACAAACAAACAAAAAACAAATAAATATTACAGACCATTGAAAATGTTAGATATATAATATTTATCATAAAACAAAATTACTAGGTATGCAGAGAAGCAGAAATGTGACCTACACAGGGAGAAAAAAAGTCAATTGGAACAGAGACTAAGATGATCCAGATGTTGAAATGAGAAGAAAAGGAAAAGTAGAAATCTAAAAAAATTTATATTGGCTTAAAGGAAAACATACTACAAGTTAAAGCTGGGGTGGCTATATTAATATCAAACAAAACAAAATGTAAGCAAAAAAATGTTACTAGAGATGAAGAAGGATATTTTATAATGATAAATCATTTGATATGTTAGGAAGATTTAACAATGATAAACTTAAATGCACTGTCTTCTTGCTTCCATTAATGTGCTGAGAAATCAAATGGCCATCCTATTATTATTCCTTTGAAGATAATGTTTCTTTTTTCCTCTTGTTGTGTTCAAACTTTTCTTTTCATTTTAAGTCTCAGCAGCCTTACTCTAATATTACTTTTTTGGTTATTTATTCTGTATGTATTTTCAATAGACACCTGTTTGTCATGATTTTTGGAAAATTCGTACTTGTTATATCTTCAAATTTTTTCTTGATTCTCTGATTTCTTTTTGAACCCCAATTTCATGTATATTATAGTTTTGTGTGGAACCACTAATATTTGCATTTGTTTTGTTTTTAATATTTTCCCCCTTTAATTTAGATGATGTATATTCTATCAATATTTCCTAGTTTTTCCACTCACAAATTCTGACTTCTGTTGTCTCTATAATTAATATAATTTAATTTGTTTATTAATTTCAGATATGTGTCTTGTAGTTTTTGATGTACTTGTTTGTTTTTATAGATAATAATTCTCTGGCAAATTTATTCATCTGTTCTCAATCTTTATCATCTTTTTCTTTATTCCCTTAAATGTACTAAACATGATTATTTTAAAGTTCTTTTCAACTTGCTCCAATATTTGAATCAACTGTGTCAGCATCTATTATCTGAATTTTTTTAGTTGCTTTTCAGTCATGTGGTTCTATTAGTTGGTAAATATAGTCATTTTTCCTAAATGCTGATCCTTCTATGTAAATATATATGTATATGGCAACACTAGACAGCATCTTACTCTAGTGAGATAATTTATTCTTCTTCAAACCACTACAATAGATTTATGGATGAACAACTACATCTAATTAGCTTCTACACCAAATCAAGGTTTTTTCATTCAGAGAGCCTCTGGTTTACACTCTTCTGGGTCCCAAACTCAAACTTGATCACAAGACAGTGAAACAAGTCTCTTCTACAATAACAGTCTCTTCTACTCAAACTTGATCACACTCAAACTTGATCACAAACCTGATCACAAGTTTGAACTCAATCTTGATCACAAGACAGTGAAATAAGTCTCTTCTACAATAACAGTCTCTTCTACTCAAACTTGATCACACTCAAACTTGATCACAAACCTGATCACAAGTTTGAACTCAATCTTGATCACAAGACAGTGAAATAAGTCTCTTCTACAATAACAGTCTCTTCTGTTATTGTAGAGACTCTTGGAAAAGGTTTTCAAGCCTCTATGCTGTGAAAACTAGTATTTCACAAGTATCATGTGGGGAAACCAGACTTTTATTTGAATACCTTACCCAATTCACCTAAATCTCTGTTGGTATCTCAGTCCCACAGCAGTAACTATTTATTGTTACTTAGTGTATTTTCAAATTAATCATTTTTAAAGACACAAACAATATAGGTCCAGGAGAATTGTCATAATCATTGGTGTAATCAAATGAATTTGGTAAAGATCCTGTTATGGGAAAAAAGAAGCAGTGCATTGAAACTGAAGGAAGTACAAAATAATATGGTTGTTTTTATTTCACTGTTCTTCCTGGTTTGTGTTGTGTGTAGTGACAGAACAACTCTGAAATTCCAAAAAAATCAAGAGAGTATACTCAATCCAATCCATCTTCAAAGAATCCTAAAGTTGTTTAACCTTAATCAGATTACTTAATCCTTTTGGATCTTAATTGTTTTCATTTGTAATATTTTGTAGTTGGTTTGAATGACTCCTAATGTCCACAACAGACCTCTTATATTATGTCAGATTGCCAGAATATCCTCAAGCACTGGCTTTTAAAGATCAACAGAAATTGTTTGACTATTTTTATTATATAACAAAATTGTTTATAGACAATATATTTAGCTGAGCAAGAAGATTGCATTAAGCTATATTATCAGAGAAATTACTAGTATGCTTTTGTAAAAGTATTATTATTACTTCTTGCAATAAATAATAACCAATCTGGCATGGGAGAAATTATTTGGAAGAATGTTAGAATATTATTTAATCAATGAGAAAGGCAATCACGTCTAAATTCCTCCTTTTTTGAGGTAAAAAAAGTAATCTCAATTTTTGCAAACAATGTTCACAAGTGAAGACATGCATACATATACACACATACCTACATGTGCACATAAGAATGTGCTTATGTGAATGAATAGGGAGAGAGAATGTATTATTTCATTTTAAACAAAATGTTGCACATATTATCTTTATTTTGCATACAAATGTCATGTATTCATACATCTATACATACCAGGATATATAAGGAAAGAGCAAAAAATTGTTGCTGCTGAATTTGTTTTTTTCAGGAAACTTTAAAACTATAGCTAACTCTTTGATGTCACTATTGTCATCAGAGAATACATTAGTGAAGAAAGGTCATGATATAAATTATTTCCTGCTCCATTGCCCCCTTACATCCTATTTGCAACAACTGAAATATTCTTATATTTGGTGCAAAGTGATGACTGAAAATTAGGAGGAAAACTGTTGTAATTCTGTTTTCTTCTGGGGATATGCTAAATATCTATTTGTCAGTGTTTATAACATCCCACCTTTCTAACAATACGCAAACTACATTGAGAAGAGTTGATCTGATCATATACATCACCAAAACAACAGATCAGATACTTAATTGTTTTAATTTAACAGAACATTATTGGTATTTTATACATTGTCAATTATTAATACTTGATATTATAGTAATCATTTCCATTTGTCATCATCTGCTTGCTGAAATGTTTCAAAATCTTAGTAACTAACACTTTATGGAGAATGCTATACATGAGCCAAAACAGAGAATAGTGAAATGCACTCACATGTCCTCATCACCCAGATTCCAGAATTTTTAGCATGTGGTCAATCAAATTTCATCTATATTGTAGCCTTCTTTCTCTCCCTCAAAATAATTAGAACCCCAAGCTTCAAATGATCTCATTGTAAAATCTTTGAAAATGTATTTCTAAAAGATGAATACTCTTTTTAAAATATAACCACAACAATATTATCATAACAAAATTTAAATAAGATTATCCAGTCTGTGTTTGTACTCTTCAGTCTCTCACCTTTTTCCTTTTATTGGTTTGCTTAAACTGGAATCCAGTGAAGGTCCAAATTGCATTTTGTCTCTATATCTCTCAAAGCTCTTTTAATATTGAGGATTCTTATCCCATCTTATTTATCCTTACATTTATTATTTTTTAAAAAAAACACAGATCATTTTTCCTGTGAAGTTACCCACACTTAGGATTTTGCTAACTACACCTTCACAGTGTCTTTTAGTATGTTTCTTGGGCCTATAGTTACTATAAACTGGAAGTGAGGAAAAGACTTGATTAAATTCAGGTTCTACATTATAGTAAAATTTTTTGAAATATGGTATTTTGTACTTCCAAATTGTGACACACCAGGAAGCACAAAATATCTAATTTTTTCTTCTTTTTATAATAATGAAATCAATGAGTGTGTTAAATTGTTGACAATCTGATCCATCCATCCATAAAGTTTCCTGTTAGCTTTTCATTTAATGATAATAGCAATCATAGATTACTATTGGTTAGCTCCATTATCACTATTATTACAATGGTGATATTTTAACTGTGTCATTCCTTTTTAATTTGGTAGCTGAAATTTCTTACTAAAGAATTTTCTCCACCAGCATTTGTACCTAAGATATAGGCTATACACAAAAGAGAAGATACATATTAGATTAATTACCTTTATAGATCAGTGAATCAGTGATTTTTCACATCCAATTCAAGTCTATGTAATGTAAGGAAAGACATGTTTTATTCTATGTATTGATAAAGAATGTAAAACTGGTAATTAAATTTTTTTCTTTTCTATTAAACAATATTTTAGGATTTGTACAACAATTTAAGTATGAATTTCAGAGGTAAATACATGAGATGAGTATAAGATACTATTTATATAGACTGAGCCAATTTTAATAGAGCTTGAGCAATTTTTCTAAAATCATAAACCATTTAGGACTTATATATTTTCCTAATTGTCCTTATTTTCCATCCAACTGGAACCTTATTTTTTTCTGATCACACTTCTGAATGAATTCTTTAATACTTCAACAGTACGTAGTTGTTTATTTTTTTAAATTAATTTAGTTTTATTTTGTTGCCCAATTTTAGCCTCTTACCCATCACTTCTCTAAGAGCAAAACACTTACAACTTATGGATGTATATATACATTTTCTGGCTTTTTGATATATAATCACTTACTGATGTTTTAATAAAAGAAAACTGTATTGTATTTTATATTTTCACATTAGGTATATATTCTGAGCATAGTTTAATATCAATAAAATACACTTGGTTTATTTTTAAAAGATTGCCTAGTATTCCATAATTTTCTACCAATTCTATGTTTTTTGGGTATTTAGGATGCTTCTAAGTTTTAAGTATTTTAACATTCTCACAAAAGCATTAAACAATCATGTATTTTTGTTTATTTTGTTGATTATTTCCTAAAGATAAATTTCTAGAAGTGAAATATTTTAGAGGTCCAAAATGGGTCAATGTTGATAAATATATTTCCAAAATTGCCTCCAAAGAATTTTTACCAACAGTATCTGAGTGTGCCCATATCCTTAGGTGGTATTTTGAACCTTACATATATTTGCCAAGCTGATCATCAAAAATTTATATATTTCATTGTAAAGAGATTGTTTTTATTTATTTGACGGAAATGTGTGATTCAACTGCCTCTAGAGTAAGGAAAAAGTATTAGGTCACTTGAGGAAATGCCTGATTCAACAGATCAATAATTATCAAGAATCCTTGAGTCTTCTCAGTTTTGCTCTCTAACATTTTTAGATTGTCTCTACTAAAAAACTGAAGATGACTACTGCACATTCAAGTGTCTCTATTTGTGTGTTTCATTTATCAGTGAATTGTGACCAGAAGCTTGCACAAATCCAGAGGGATCCTAGATTTGGAGATAAAGTCATGCTTCCTTGAAGCACGTAGGAGATGGAAGGGTGCCACAGCAACATTGAAATTCTTAAGCAGGGAAGAAGGAGGTGATTTTAAATATTTTGCTAAAATTTTTTAAAAGGTAAAATATAGAAGAAAACTTTGAGAAAATGCAATTGAATCTAAAAGTAAATTATCAGTCTTTCCTCTATAATTTAAATCATGTGTGTCTTGTGGAGAAAGATCTTAGTCTTTGTAACATGATAAATATCATATTCTAAATTGCTTATGGTTTTATTTACTTATATTTCAATGTTTGATCCAATCTAAATTCTTTTAAATATATGATAATACACATTTTCCCACATTTTCTACTGTCAATTACCCTGTAATATTTTCAACACATTCAATTTTAAGCTAAATTAAATCAGTACAATATATATAACTCTTTCCATGTTCATTATTCTGTTGTATTAATCTAATTTCCTGCTTGTGAATTCATACAGCATGGTTTTAATTATTCTGATTTGTAGCATAAAATTTTTAGGACTGCTGGATAAGTTCCAGAATAAATTCCATTGTAATTCTGATAAGATTACCTCAATTTGAAGAACAGATTGCACAGTCTATTCATTAAAAGATTTATTTATAATATATAAGTTTA
Source organism: Delphinus delphis (assembly GCF_949987515.2). NCBI lineage: Eukaryota > Metazoa > Chordata > Mammalia > Artiodactyla > Delphinidae > Delphinus > Delphinus delphis. Next base: position 14,525,184 of record NC_082693.1, on the reverse strand, counting down.
TATTTTATATATGATATATTTACATGTTGTACATACATATATACTATAGAAAAGTCCAGTATATACAAATTATTGTATCATCTTTATTTTACGTTACTTTTGATTAATTCCTTGTTACTCTGTAGCAGTTCCTAATGCTAATAAGATTATTTTTCCCATTATGATTTAAACTGATTATTATGATATTAAGAAAATCTATTTAATTTTTATATTATATATTATCCAGACACCTTAGTAGACTTCCATAATATTCTCAAATATTTTAATTGTAAAATGTACAATCTGCCAATAATGATAAAATCATTATTCCACTTAATATTTATTATATGCAATACTTTTTATACTGCAGAATTAGCGACAACTTTGAGAATAGTGTTGAGAATTAATAGTTTCATTAATCATCCTTTTTTGATGTTTGTTTAGAGTTAATTAAAATACTTCTTTTACTTCAATTAATTATGATGCTTTCTGTTGGTTTCATATATTTTTATCATATTTAAAATTTTTGGAGTGTTCCTTAATATTTATTTAATGTTTTAACAACAAAATGTAAAGCATATCTATGCATTTTATATATTTTCTACTTTGATTTGTTGCTAGAATTCCCAATCTGACACATCCTAGCATTCTTTTAATAAATTTTACTGTTCATATCATATTTTTCTAGGAGTATATGTAGCATCTTTGTAACTGTATTCATTAAAAATTTGGGACATTTTGTTTGTTAGTTATGTACAAGTTGTTCAGATTTTGATATCAAGGTTATGCTATGTTTATAAAATGAATTTGTAAGTATACATATTTTACTATGCACTGAAATATTTGAATGATGTATGTAGTACACGTACTCCACTCTTCAGACTGTGATTTTCTATAAATATATATTGGATTTGGGCCTTTAAAATTATTTTAATTCAGTACACAAAATATTAGACACATATAAAGGGTATAGAGAAGGAAAAAATGCCATTTTTCATGTATCCACCTCTGCTTAAAAGCAACAACACTAACAATAGCCAAGAAGTATATCATGCTTCTCCTTTACCTCGTCCTTGTCTTTATTTCAGAAGGTGAACAAAAATGGACCTGAGCCCTTTAAATAGTTTTCTATGCCAGCTGGCCCTATGTTAAGCTTTGTAAAGCACACTAGAAGGAGGAAGGGGTCTTTCCTAGCAGCAGACAGCTTCTCTAGTACACAGTCTGACAGTATGCAGCACCCAGGACCTTCCCTCAGCACACCACTCTGGAGGTTTTGCAGCAGAATACCTCTGATGAGATTCCTCTCCATAAACCATTTCTCCAGGTCCCTAGAGGGTTAATTTCTGATGGCATCACTCTGCATTCAGTGAGCACTGGCCATGCCTTCTCCAACAAGGTCTGGCTCTCACTTCAAGGTGGTCTTGTGTGTGTGTGTGTGTGTGTGTGTGTGTGTGTGTGTGTGTGTGTGTGTGTGTGTGTGTGTGTAGCAGCTCTTCCTTGGGCACTCAATCTCAGCCTGAGGAGTTCTGGCTTCTCCTTATATCTGCGATTTCTATATTTTTCAAAGTTCCCTTTACTTCTAGCCAATCCTTATCTTTTTCCAATTCCCTGCTATAGTAAATAATTCTTTTAACTTTCAATGTTGAAACACTGTGTAATTTCTCTTTCCTGATTGGACTTCAACTGGTACAACAGGTATACCTATAATTCTTTCAACTTTACTGCTATATACTGTTGTGTAATATGACTATTCCATGATCTCTTTATCCATTCTTCTGTTGATTTTTTTCCCATCACAAATAATGCTTCCTGGGCATTTCTGGTACACAAATAGAAGTGTCTAGAGTATGGAAGAATTTCTGGAATCTCTGGGATATTATTAGAAAAAGCTAATTTTTTATCAACATGATTTATAAACTTAGGTAGATCGGCAGCTTATGAAGGTTAAGTTGCTTCATATTTCACCAATAGATGGCATTGTCAAACATTTAAAGAAAAAGTTTGTCAATCCAATTGATGCAAAATAGTGTTTCACTGAGATTTTAATTTCCATGGTAAATAATGGCTATTTTTTATTTGTGTTTTATTTACGATATAGAACCCACTCCTGTGTTTTACTCTTTTTCTATTGAGTTGTTTGTCTTTTGTTATGAATTTGAGGGAGTTCTTTATATATTCTGGATATTAATTCCTTCAAGTTACATGTCTCATTAGTCACTTTTCAGTCTGTGATTTTTATTTTACTTTCTTTTGAGCATATTTCAATTAACAGAAAGCTTAATTTTAAAACAATGAGATTTATCAAAGATTTGCTTTAAAGTTTAATAAAGATCAGAAAGAATATTATTTTATATTGTCTTCTAAAGGGATTTTTTTGTGTGTGTATGTTTAAGTCACATGGTTTGATTTTTTTTTTTTAATCCATGTGGATTGCTTTTAGTGTTTTACGTAAAGCAGAAGAAAATTTGATTTTTTTCCACGTTGACAATAATTGTCCCAGGACCAGATGTTGGTGGCCCTTAATTTCTCACACTGAAATGCTATGAAAGCTGTCATAAATAAGATTTCTACATATTTATGGGCCTACTCCTCATTTCTCTTTTCTGTTCTTTGATTTGTTTATTATAACACCTATAATATACTTTCTTAATTAAGCTTTGATTTTGAAAGGCCAGTGCTTATTCATTTTACTTGTCAGGAATGTCTTAGTTTCTTTCAATGATTTGCTTTTCAATATAAAAATAGAAGTCCTCTTGTCAATTTACATGAAATTTGACTCGAAATTTTGTTGAAATTTTGTTGAAATTTTGACTCGAATTGTAATGTATCTGTATAAATTGATTTTTTGTTTTCTCTTAGGGTACTAGATATTTTCAAGTACGTTTCATAGCTATGTAGGTGTGCTATAGGTGGTGATTAAGAAGTATCACCCTGGTTTTCCTAGTTTCCTTTAAGGATTTATTTATCTTGAAGGTTGTCTCCTCATAATTAGCCTCTATTGTTAACATAGACATGACATGCTCTTTTGTCTCCTCAAGATTTTTTTCTTAAAACAATGCTTAAACCCCAAATGATATCACCTCTGGTTTTTACATACTTCTTCTTAAGGACATTAACAATATTCTCTTAGTGGGTCAAGAAAAAACAAAAACAAAAACCTTACTCTACCCTGTTTGTTTGACTAACACTTTTCCTAGCAGAAGTGTAGCAGAATATCTCTTGGGGAAATTTGGAAAGCTGAAAAGTAGACATTGACAAGTTCTGTGAGGATTTGTTCTATTTTTTTTCCAAAATCTGCCTGAGATTCCACTTAGAAGTTTTCATTGCAGTCCCAGTGGGAAATGATTCCCTGTACAGTTCTTCAGTGACTGAGCTAATCTGACCCTTTGTGTACCAGGTGAGAGTTGAATCTTATATTTGGAGAAAACTCTGAATTGGAGAATATTACATAGGCAATAAAATGGTATATGCTGGATATATAAGGAAAAATAGAACAACTCTTTTTTATTAATTAAACCATGCACAATTTTTTTTGGACACAATGCAAGACTACCATAAATATAGATACAGTAGAATAGATAGTAGGCCAATAAATATAAACAAATAGCAAAGGAAATTTTTTGCTCCAGAAGATCAAGAATTACATACCCATACTGTTATCTTTTCATAAGATCATTGCAATTCACTATTTATTTGCTGTTATTCAAGCAAACTCAAGAGTTTGTTAGAACAGCACAGTAATTTTAGCAATATATTGCAATACCCTATGAACCAAACTATGATCTTTTTCCATATTGACGTGAAGAAATTGAATCACCTTTTGAAAGGTGAAGTAACATCGAGTGGGCTGTCCTTTCTCTGTTTAATATTGAGTGGCTGGAGGTGATGCAACATCAGCAACTGACATCTTCACTAATTTGAAATATTCATGAAACACGCACATTTCTAGGCAAGCCACCAAAGATTTAAATGACACTATAAAACCCATTTTAATGATAAAGATTATTCTTTTGGCAAAAATCTAAGAACTTTTTATGATAATTTAAATAGAGATGCATATGGGCTCTATTATAAAGTGTATCACATTTATAGAAAAAAAAAGATTTCTAAAAGTAATTTTGTATTACCTGAAATACTTCATTAGGGAAAAATGGAGCATTTACTAGTTAGTGGAATTAAAGTTGTTGCATATTCTGTTCCATTTGGGGTGAATACTCCCTCATACTTTGTAGGATTTTATGTTCTATACTGCATTATTTTTGTGATAATGAAACCTTCATTTAAAACTTGGTCTGGAGATAGATGATCTTAGTATGTTTTATGTGAACTATTTTAAATCAAGTTGACTTATCTGTCTAGTGTAAATTATTTCAGGACCTGAATGTACTATGTCACTTATAGTAAATTGGAAAAAGTGAAGATAAAGTACAAAAGTAGAAAAAAAGGCATTGTAAGTAAAAAACACTAATTTGATTAATCTAATTGCATAGTAGTTACAACCTTAAAAAGTATAATTCCAATCAGTTACAGACAGAAGTAGAATTATAGAAACAAAACCAGACTTCTATGTCAGGCTGGGAATTTAGGAACTTATTCATTACACTATGCTTCTTTTGTGAAGACATACATTAAACTAGATAGAAATTAAGCCAGTAATTTTCCTAGAATATTTCTTTAGCAACTTAAAATTTTAACTTAGTTTATAATTGCCAAAACATGGTGGTGGAATATTCAAGTAATCAGACTTATATGATACTTGACACCAAAATTCATTTTTTACATAAGCTAATATGTAACTCACGTCATGTTTATAGTAATAGGAGAAGGAAAAGAAGTAATTTTACGTAGTCATACAAAACACTGTCTTAATTTTCTTTAACATTATCAAGTTGCTCGGGAAGATGTAATTATCCTTTTCTTTCTGTGAACTTTGAAACAAATAAAAATTAAAATTAAATATGTAGATTTCACAGGGGACATGATTTAAAGTTAGGTATAATGAAAAATCCTGAGACTTGGTCAACTTGGTCAAAGAGGTTCAAGTTGTGTGTGTGTGTGTGTGTGTGTGTGTGTGTGTGTGTGTGTTTAAGTCTAATTTTTCAAGAGCAGTTTTAGGTTTATAACAAAATTTAGAAGGTACAGAGATTTCAGATATACCCCCTGCCCCAACACATGCGTAATTTCCCTCATTTTCATCACCACTCACCAGGACGGTACATTTTTTTTTTTTTACCAAGGATGAACCTACTCTGATACATAATCCCCCACAGTTCATAGTTTACCTTAGGGTTCAATTTGGTGTTGTATATTCTGTGGTCTTGGACAAACATATAGTGTCATGTATCCATCTTTATAATATCATACAGAGTAATTTCATTGCCCTAAAAACACTCTGTCCTCTGCTGATTCATCTCCCCATGCCATCTTTGGCAACCACTGATATTTTTATTTTCTCAATAGTTTTGCTTTTTATAGGATGTCGTATAGTTGGAATCATATAGTATGTAGCCTTTTCAGATCAAATTCTTTCACTTATTAACATGCATTTAAGTTCCCTCCATGTCTTTTCACAACTTGATAGCTCATTTCTTTTTGGTGCTGAATAATATTCCATTGTGTGCATGTACCACAGTTTATCCATTTACCTACTGAAGAACTTCTTGGTTGCTTCCAACTTTTCAAAATTATGAATAAAGCTACTATATATATTTGTGTTCAGGTTTTTGTGCGGACTGCAGTGTCTAACTCCTTTGGGTAAATATGAAGGAGTACAATCACTGGATCATATGATAAGAATACATTTAGTTTCATAAGAAACTGCCAAAATGTCTTCCAAAATATCTGTAATATTTTTCATTCCTACCAGCAATGAACGAGAGTTCCTGTTGTTGCACATCCTTATCAGCATTTGGTGTTCTCTGTGTTCTGAGTTTCGTCCACTCTATTAATTGTGTAGTACAATCTCATTTTAATTTGCATTTCCCTGAAGACCTATGATGTGGAGCATCTTTTCCCATGATCATTTGCTGTCTATATGTCTTCTTTGGTGTGGTGTCTGTTAAGATTTTTTTTAATTAATTTATTTTATTTTTATTTATTTTTGGCTGTGTTGGGTCTTCCTTGCTGTGCGCGGGCTTTCTCTAGTAGCAGAGAGCGGGAGCTACTCTTCTTTGCTGTTCTCAGGCTTCATTGCAGTGGCTTCTCTTTTGCGGAGCACGGGCTCTAGGTGTGCGGGCTTCAGTAGTTGTGGCTCGCGGGCTGTAGAGCACAAGCTCAGTAGTTGTGGTGCTCCGGCTTAGCTGCTCTGCGGCATGTGGGATCTTCCTGGACCAGGGCTTGAACCCTTGTCCCCTGCATTGGCAGGCGGATTCTTAACCACTGCACCACCAGGGAAGCCCGGTGTCTGTTAAGATATTTGATCCATTTTTCAATCAAGTTGTTTCTGTTCTTATTGTTGAGTTTTAAGAGATCTTTGTATATTTGGATAACGGTCCTTTATCAGACATGTCTTTTGCAAATATTTTCTCTCAGTCTATGGATTGTCTTCTTATTTTCTTTTTTGTTGTCTTTTGCAGAGCAGAAGTTTTTTATTTTAATGAAATCCAGTTAATCAATTGTTTTTTTTAATGTATCATGTCTTTGGTGTTGTATATAAAAGTCATTGCCATACCCAAGGACATCTAGATTTTCTCCTATGTTATCTTCTGGGAGTTTTATAGCTCTGTGTTTTACATTTAGGTTTCTGATCCATTTGGCATTGATATTTGTCAAGAGTGTAAGGTCCATGTCTAGACTAATTTTTTTGCATGTCCAGTTATTCCAGCATTATTTGTTGAAAAGACTATGCTACATTGTATTGCCCTTGCTCTTTTGTCTATGATCAGGTGACTGTATTTATGTGAGTCTATTTCTGGGCTCTCTATTCTCTCTCCCTTCACCAGTATTGTTTTGATTATTAGCTTTAGCTAATCAGCTTTACAGTAAGTCTTGAAGTGGGGTAATGTCAGTCTACAACTTTGTTCTTTTCTTTCCTGATTATGTTAATTATTCTAGATCTTTTGTCTCTTCATATATATACTTTAGAGTCAGTTTGTGGATATTCACAAAATAACTTGTTGGTATTCTGATTGGGATTGCATTGAATCTATAATTCATGTTGGGAAGAACTGACATCTTAATAATACTGAGTCTTCCAATCCATAAACATGGAATATCTATCCACTTATTTCGTTGTTCTTTGATTTTGTTCATCAGAGTTTTATAGTTTCCTCACCTAGATCTTGTAGATATTTTGTTAGATTTATAACTAAGTATTTCACTTTGGGGATTGCTAATGTAAATGGTATTATGTTTTTCATTTCAAATTCCACTTGTTCATTGTTGGTATATAGGAAAGAAATTGACTTTTGTCTTGCAATATCTTGCTATAATTTCTTATTAGTTTCAGGAGCTTAGTATTTTTATACATGTGTGAGTATATGTTTTGAGTTTTTTACAGAAATGTTGGTATTGAAAATACCTGATAACAATTTACTTTTTATTTCTGTAATTGCTGACAACTTGGCTATTTCAAGTTTTCTCTATAGAAGTGAAGTGCTTGAAAACTGAATAAAGTAATTGTATTTAATAGAGAAAATGATCAAAATTTCTATACACATGTCAGGAAATTATAATATCTATATAAATTTCAGGAAATATTTTCTGTGCTATATAATTTGTATTGCAATATTAACCATGATTTAGTGGTATAGTTTGATAAGAATTTGTGTCATAGAAAATGCAACTAAATGAAAATGTTCTCTATAAAATGGATGTGTGAGAATTATACAGAAAACTTTCTATATAAACATGAAAATAATAGCTGTTCTCGTTTCTTATAGGAAACTAAACTCTGAAACTACTTCTTGAAATTATTGCCATAGATTAACTCTGTGTTTCCTTCTTAGATTTTAATTTATATTAATCCTATAAATGTCACTGCACATTATTCTATTCAACACATCTATCAGTCTAATCATAAGGCAATTAAGTAGCATGCAGAGATTTGGTTAAATTTCCTGAGAAAATTTGATGAAGTGAAATTCCCTGATTTTGAGTGAAAAAAAATATAGTTGAAACATTTTAGCACAACTGGTGTTGAATATATTAGTTAGTCAAAGGAGCAAGTTTCATTTCAAATGCTACAGTTACTGTCAGTTGAATTTTATGAGTATTTACTCTTAAGTGTTGCCAGAGGGAAGGGGGGTTCGGGGGTGGGAGAAATAAATGAACATTTTTATTGTTGTTTAACTAAAGGAAAAAAGAAGAAAAAAATGTTAAGTGTAAATATGAGTATATGGGCACTGAAAGTAAACACACATGGCAAATTCTCTTGGTTCCAATAAGGATTTGTAGAAGTGACATTGACCCAAAATTTGAAGAATGAGAAATAATTAAGTTAATAAAGTTAAATGGAACAAACTTCAAAGGAGAAGCTTTTGCTTATTTCTTGCTCAAGTATCTAATATATTTCTTAAAATATATTAGACAGTTGATAAACATTCATTGTTAAAAGAAGTAATTTGGGCAAAAGGAACAATAAGAAAAAACATAAAAATATGAAATAATATAGTGTACACAGTTTTACTCGGAGCTCCATATTAATAAATGGTACAATTTAAGGTTGAAAGGAGTGAAACATATCCCCTACATAGAAAAGTTTGTCCATCCTCATTCTTACTGAATGTCTTCTTTAGAAAAATGTCTATTCAGACTCGTTATCCATTCTTTAGTCATTTTTTTTCCTATTGAGTTGTATGTGTTTCTCAAGTATCTTGGATATTGATCCTTTATCAGACACATGGCTTGCAAATATATTTTCCATTCCATAAATTGCTTACCTAATGTACTCCAGAGCTATTTACATCAGTATGTAGTTGTTTATTCATTGTTTTTGTTATTTCTGTGGCCACCCAGACAGATTTATACTTTATTAAAGAAAACTAATCATATAACTAGAATAATTAAAATATCTTCAACAGATAAAGATAAGTATCCTTATGATGAAGAAATAATTTATTAGAGTTCTTAGAACAGTTGGTGATGCCCCAAAACAATGCCAATAATAACATCAAAGATCACTGATCACAGATGACCATAAAAAATATAATAATGAAAAAATTTGAAATATTGCAAGAATTATCAAAATGTGACAGAGAGACATGATTTGAGCAATTGCTGTTGGAAAAATGGTGCCAACAAATTTGCTTCATGCAGGGTTGCCACAAATCTTCAATTTGTAAAAAATGCAATATCTGTGAAGCACAATAAAACGAGGTATGTTTGTATTATTAAGTGAAAGAAGCCAATCTGAAAAGGCTTCATACCATATTATTCCAACTACATGACATTCTGGAAAAGGCAAGTAAAAAGTTCAGCAGCTGCTAGGGTTTTGCAGGGAAGGAAGGGTGAATAGGTGGAGCATAAATGATTTTAGGGCAGTGAAATTATTCTGTGTGATACGGTAATGGTGGATGCATATTACATCCAATGTAATGATATATATTTATATTTGTCAAAATCCATAGAACATACAATACAAAGAATGAATTCTAATGTAAACTATGGACTTTCATTAATAATAATATATAAATGTTGGCTTATCAATTGTAAAGAATGCCAGATATTGATTACAGGGAAAACTACACATGTGGGGACTGAGGGGGTGTATGGGGATTCATCATACATGGATGCTTAGTTTTTCTATAAACCTAAAAATGTTCTAAAAAATAAAGTCTATTAATTTAAAAAATACATTGTAATATTAAATTTTCTTCAGACACCATGTTCTTAACAGTTGCAAAATGAAATGACTGGGAGAGTTTTTATAAACAATTTACCAACACAAATGGCCAATGAATTTTGAGAAAAGTAAAGCCATTTATTTTCAATTAAATGATGACAATGAATTATTTTTAGCATATTCAAAAAACCAAACACTTCAAAGTTATTTAATAAGTAGAACATATATATAAAATTATTTCACTAAACATTTTAAAAGACTTTCTTTTCACTTTTCCTTTGAAACAAAGTCGCTCTTTTCAAATTTCTGCAAATGCTTTCTTCTCTAAAGTACTTTTTGATTGGTACTGAGATTTGTATTCATCAACTTTCAAAAAGAAAACTTTTAGTATAAATTATTCATTATAAAATTTTATACTTTTCCATTGCAATTCATTGATTACCTTTTATTCTGATATTTAGTTTAGAATGAAAATCAATATGTTTAAAATAAAAAAGTTCAGTTTTACCAGAAGCAATGGAACTGTCTATTAAATTATTTGTATAGAAGATAATTCAAGCAGAAAAAAAGATTGTTTTCAAATAAATGGTGTTTCTGTATCTTTTTGTTTTGGTTATTGGTCATATCTAATATATGTGTATGTTACTTGGAATTATTCCTTCTAGAACACCCCTAGGGTTTTGCAATGTAGATGTGTTTTTAGCTTCAGAAATATTTCAAAAAATAGATCTGGTTTGTATAACAGTTAGAAAACTACTCAGAAATCTCAGAGGCTTAACACAACAAAATTTTATTTCTCAATCTTCACTCCATGCCCATTTCAGGTTAACAAGGAGGTTTGTGCTCATTGTAGGAGGTCAGGCTCCCAGACTGAGAACTGCTCCATCTGGAAACATGATTCTCTGATCACCACAGCAGAGAGAAGAGAATGGGGCCATCACTCCTATGTTTTCAAGCTTTTGTTCAAAAGTGACACATGTCACACTCACATTCTGTAGACCAAAGCAAGTCATTTGGCCACAACTAACTTCAAAAGCGACAGTTCTACCTTATGCCTGAAAGTCAGAGTGAGATATTAACACTCTGATTAGTACTTAAGACAACACAGTTTGTAATACAGTTCGTTTGCCAGTAAAAGCAGTATGCTAGGATATATATTTTTTTCTATCAGAAATACAATGAATGTTTTAGTTGCTTACTGACGCTACTAAGTGAATAGAGTGTGTGTATGAAAGTTAATTGTTCTACATTTTTTTAATCTGAAAGGCATATTTGCACACTCCTATTTTCTCAGAAGGGACATTTATATTACTACCATGCTTGAAAACCCAATTTTGAGATAAGAGAGAGGCAGAAAAATGGAGAAAGAAATGAGTGACAGAAGAGAGAAAATAAAGAAGCAGGAGAGAAAAAAATAAGAAGAGAGAAGAGGAAGAAACAAGAAGAAAGTGAAGCAAGAAAATAATGAAAGGGAAGAGATAGAAAAAAGAATAGGAGAAAAAGAGAGAGGGAAAGAGATTTTTAGGACAGTCTTAAATTTTATGAACTTAATTTAAAATCAAACACGGTCTCCTTTGATATAAAGACCACTAAACCCAATTTCAGAAATAATTTCACAAATGAGATATTTTTTCCATCTTGTGGTGTATAATTATGTTTATTTCTAACACGTGAATACATGAAGATTTGTACCTGAGCGTTCTTCACTTATAACCTTTGACCTGCCAATAATTTTCTGTGGGCATATTTAGCTGATTATTCATACTCTGGGCACCAAGTTTTATTTCCTTGCCCTCTACTCATTCACAGACCTGAAAAGACCGGAAGTATTTTCCATATGGAATATTAATTGGAATAACGTGAGAGTTTGGCTGTATCTTTCCCAGATAGTGCTTTCTTTGAGTAAACTGTTCCATTAGAAAGGGCAATTCTGACAAGTGGCTATTATACTGAATATTCTTATGCTGTGTGAGAAAAAGGATTCCCGAGGACAAGAACCATTCTGACTGATTAGAATGAAAGGCCAAAGAACAAGGTAGTTACAACTTTTATAGGAAAAACAACTTCCAAATTTTTATCTGACAAACTTAAAAATTAGAAAGAAAAGCATTGATTTTAACAAATAGTTGTTTTTAAGTTGGCATACTTATTTCCAACCTGTCACATCCACATTTATCCTTTGAATTACAATTATTTTCAAAGCAAATTGAAACCTTTAGAAAACATTTTAGAAAGAAAGACTAAATAAATAAAATACTCATCTTAGGCTATTATTTAAATAAGAAAAAAAAATCATGTCCTCTGTCTCTACCCCTGACTAAGACAGAAAAGTATAGTTAGTCCTTAGTTTACTGTAATCTATTTCCCTGGTATCACAGTTAAAAAATCTGGAAGCCTCCTTGAAATGGAACTACAAGAGGGTTTGTAAAAAAATTGGATGAGCAAAGTCCTTATATTAGACAACAGGGAAATTTTTGACTGTCTTTATCCACTTTGTTGGGAAAATTCTAACTTCCCCTACAGTCTATCTCACACTGCCTCTTTATTTTGTTTTCTAGATATAGTGCTAACAAATTCATCATGAGCTCTCATCCATTTATTTTTTTCTAGCATTAAAGCCTACAGTTCTTATTTGAGAAAATGACATTTTTGGGACTTAGGGGTTTGGGGATTGTTTCTCTTCCTTATGAACAAAAATTCTAATGTACTGAAAAGTTAAACAATTAATGAAATGCAAAATTAATGAAATGCAAAATTCTTAGTACACAAACCAGATTCATATTTCTACAGCTGTATAATAGGGATACTAATAACTGAAAATTTCTGAAGATTAGATAGGGTAATATATGTAAAGCTCTTATTACAATATCTGGCATAAGTGTTATATGTTTAAATTTATAATTTTTAAATTGTTTATAGTACATTATTTTCAAAATTGGAAAAAATAATTTAAACAAATACAACTGACTCAGAAGAAGATTCTGTAAGTTATGTTAGCTGTCATGCAGTGTATTATTTATCTTGCTTTAACCTCCAATTAAAATACCCACTGAAAATCCCTGAAACAACTGAAAACAACAGCACCATAAAGTAAAGACAAGAGACAGAAGTGCAGCATTTTCTAGTGAACAACTTTTCTCAAGTTCTTACAGGTCGTTGACTTTTTTTTTAACCTTTACCTCCGCCTCCATTATTGATGATCCTTTAAGACTTGTCATTCCACAATATTTTGCATCAGACAATCTGCATTGGTACATGTGGGGGTTGTAGTCTCTGGATACACACAATACAAGATAAGAAAGTGAAAAGACATCGCAGAACTTTGGTCAGGTGAGAAACTTGTTCCTTGCAATTAGGTGTAAGTTTTCTAATTAGAGGTGATCATAGAGTTACTGTGAACACAGGTACACTATTTTCAATATTATCACAATTGTAAAGACACGTAAAACATATGTATATATATTTATGTATGTATTTAAGATATGTACATACATCTATTCATATGCATATGTAAGAAATGAAAAGGAATATAGCAATTTATAAGCACTTTTAAAATCTGTGTTATGAGAATACTGATGTTTTGTATTCTTTTGCAGATAGGTGCACATCTTAGATTTATGGTCCCAAAACAATGATAAATAATAAGTCAATCTGTAATCTCTAGTTAAAACTCCAGCCTGAAACCTGCAGCTCTCTAGAGCCAAACAGAATGGCTTTAAACTTGAACATGTTATCGACAATATTTAGTAACAGCATTGTTTTAGAACTATTAAGCCTAATCTAGATTCGATTATTTAATGGAAAATGAAAATCAGTTTAAAGTAGAAAACTATTTCGACAATTAGGGAGAAATATTAAATTTAATCTAGCCCCTTACTTTTGTTATTAGCCCTTGTACCAGAGACATTCACTATTTTTTTAACCTAACCAATAATTATCGGGTGAGCTCAGTCCAGTCAAAGCAAATTTATTAAAGACAATGTATACAAAAGATGACTAGCACAACAAGGATGATTAAGATGGACAATAAAAGAGGTAAAGAAATAAAACATCATTTATTTTTCCTAGGAAATTGTTGAATGAGATAGACATATGTCAGTATTTCCTGTAAGAGATAATAAGTGCTTTGCAGTAAGTCAAGCCTTGTGCTATGCAAGGATAAAGAAAGAAGGAAGCTGAACTCAGGTGAAAATACCAGAACTTGTACTCTATTGTCCATAAACACCTCTATTTTTATAACCTATTAAATGTTTTTTCTCTTTATTATACAACTATCATTTTCTGTCTTCTTTAGAAGATAGACCTCTCCTACAGAAAAGGTATAGATTTTGAAAGATTTTTAAAATGTCACTGTTAATGAGTTCCAAGTTCCTAACTTGGTGAGGACTACAATTAGCTGTCTTTTGAGAGACTATTTTTTGTTTGGGAGATGGAAAGTGAAAGATCATGACTTGGGAGCTTCCTTTCTCTTCAGTATTTCCTTGGGTGAGCAGTAGAGCTGGACTAAGGGCAGCCAATTATTTGCTTCTCTCCCGACATCTGGAGGTCAGAGTTTTATTCTGCTTTAAGAAATAAACTAACTTAAATGATCAGTTTACACTGTCTATATACTTTCTACAGACTTTTCTCTTAGTTTCCAGGAAAACATGAATGAAAAGTTGCTCTTGAGCCTACATTTTTATTTCAATGACTATATTAATTACTTCTGTCTTTCCATATTTTATTTATACCTTTTTTTAGAGCTCTTATTATTGTTTGACTTTCTCATATTGTTAGATAGCTAGTCAGACATGAGCAGGTTCTGCTCCCTCCTGGACAGAGTCATCTTTCCTTCCCCCACCTGGGCACTGGCGACAAGAACATGCTCAGAGATCCTCCTTTTGTGGTCAAGCACCGCTAAGTTTCCAGCATTATCAGGACCAAACAAGATAAAACCCACCAGCACAAGTTGGCACAGGTGCACCAAGGCCTAAAATGTGACTCAAAGTAACCCGGGGTTCATTATGCTAGATTTGTAATAAATTAGCATTGCGGTTTTTGCCCTACCCCACCCCCCTGCAATGGGTTTCACTTAGGTGCTTGTGGGTAAGTGCCTGTGCACAAGGAGAAAAGTTATATAACATAAAGCTGTCAATCAACTTGTCAGTCAAATGATGCAGGACACAGGGAGGAACTTTCCACCACTCTGAAAAACTGACCCTACCCCCATTGCAGGGTTGCTTCTGGTTTCCAGGCAGCCCACTCTCATCCTTTCTAGGGAGTGTACTTTTGCTTTGCTTAATAAAACTCTTGCAATTTAAAACTGCTCTATGTCTCTCAACTGAATTCTTTCTGAGAGGGCAAGAACCTAAGGAATCGCCATTTTGCTGGTGACAATATTACTACATGCCTCATAAATACTCTTTTATCTAACAGATCCTAAGTCATATAGAAAGTTATGTGCATATAGGATTAAAAAGTTTAAAAGGCCTAGAAAGATATTTAATATAACTTACAGGTCTCTCTTTATCCTTCTCCTTCTTTGTTACTGCTTCTTAAAAGCAAAAACATCTGTTTTTCTTTTTGAGTCCTTTTCAGTCTTTCTATATCCATATTTAGATATGCTTATATACCTATACTTTTTTTTTTTTTTTTGCGGTACGCGGACCTTTCACTGTTGTGGCCTCTCCCGTTGCGGAGCACAGGCTCCGGACGCGCAGGCTCAGCGGCCATGGCTCACGGGCCCAGCCGCTCCGCGGCATGTGGGATCCTCCCGGACCGGGGCGCGAACCCGCGTCCCCTGCATCGGCAGGTGGACTCCCAATCACCGCGCCACCAGGGAAGCCCCATACCTATACTATTTTTATGTCAAACTTTGATTTCTTATTATGATAGATGAGGACTAAGATCAAATCACCCTTTCATTCTCTTGTGTCCCAGTTTTAGACATATTTAACCACTTAAAATTCCTCTCTTTGTTACACCTATAATCTTAAGTAGAACTTCACAACCAATGCTCTATGATGATTTGTAGTTTTTCTGGGATCTTGATCCCATCAGCTCTTGGGCTGCCAGGCCAGGCCGGAAGTAGCCAGGATTTAGAGAGATTGTCTCCAACAGTGGGTAGCTTCAGTGAGTTAACAGTATAGGTATATTTTGGAGATTTCAGAATACTGCTCTGAATATTATTCTTCATCAAACAAATTGCCTCCTGACTTCCCACTTCATCTTCTCACCTCCCGTCACCGCTAGTTTTTCTCAAATGTTGTCAAGGTTAATGATACCTACCTCTGTTCTGTACACATAATTAGATATGTACTTTCTCTAGATCGATCCTGTAAGTCTAAAATCATTAAACAGTGCTTACATCATTCAGAGTGGCATACAGATATTTTTGTAGAGGTAAGGAGTATTCTATGACTTTTTTATTTGTCAGGTTTAGCCCACTTTCTCACACCTTGCTTTTTTTTTCTTGTTACTTTCCTTTTCATATTACTTTGACTTGCTTTATTGCATATTTAATTTCCTCCAAAACATCATGTATATTTGTAATCTCTGGGCACTACTTTGCTTCTGGATAACTGACTACTAGCGATCCTCTGGAACACTGAAAATAATCACTACAAGAAAGGTGGCAAAGGAAATAGGAAGATAGAATAGGCTGGACAGATAGTAAATAATAGTAAGATGGTCTATTTAAACCCAAATATATCAGTATCTTATATAGAAATTGATAAATTCCCTAGTTAAAAGGTAATGATTTTAAAATAACAAACAACTAAACTGCACTATATGCTTTTTATAATAGACACATGTAAACGTAAGAGTTAAAGTAAAAGAAGGAAGATGATATATCATGCAAACACCAACACATTAACTCTGTTAAAGTGAAGGAAAATCCCTTGGAAGTGATCTACTACTGAGTCATGGGTATTTTCCTGCAGGCCATTAAAGCAAGACTGTTCATAGCTGATGCACTGTGAGTTCTTCCTCAATGCATGACACTAGTTCCCTTGTTGATATTTATTTTCGATTATGGGTAATGCTTAAGAGTTAAACATGCTGGATTCAATTCCTGCCATACTAATTATTATCAACTATTTTGGATATTGGGCAAATTAACATATCTATTTCTTAGTTTTCTCATTTGTATAGTGAGACTCATAAGTATCTCCTTCATAGAATTCTCATGAGGCTATGTGATATACTTAACACATTACCTGGGGTACAATAGTCTAATAAAGTGCATTATTTTTATGTGTATCATCATGTAATTCCAAACCCTCTCTTCCATAGCATTTGAGAATTCTGTGATCTGACTGTATCTACATTTTAGGTAACACAAAGAAAAATTCTATTGCGCTACATGTTGTCTTCCAAACACAAGTTAGTTTTAAATCTCCAAGGTTTTGCTGGTGCTGTTCTCTTTTCCTGGATCCTTTTAATACCATTGTCTGTTTGGCATCTGCTGCTAACTATTCAAAAGAAGTTCAAAAATTACCTCTCCTATGGAACACTGCTGACCATTTCCCCCAATTATATAAGTAGGTTCTCAATATATATACATAATGAATATAGAATTGTTTATATATTCTGATGAACAGGAAATATCTAACAATAAACACAATTGCTAAAACATTACCATTTATTGTTCTCTTTATACAATTTTATTTTCTTATGTCATGTATTTTGTACCTTTCATAATTCAAATAAACATCTTGTTTAGCTACTGTTGAATATTAAGTTGACATCTTTATTGAGTTGTTCACGATGACACCTGGATATCTTTCCTTAGAAATTAAAACACATTTGCAACCCATCAATGTCTGGCAGAATTTTAATTTGTTTCTCTAGCATTCATTAGCTCCATCTTTTCTAGGTTGAATTATATCTTCTGTAGAAATTCCCATTAGAAAACAGCTGAATACACAATCAAATTCAGAATATATAACTCTTTTCTTGCTTTGGTCCATTGTTGTATTTTGCAAGTAACATGTAATATTATAGAGTATGCCTAATAATTATCTTATTATGAATATGTTGTGGTAAAGGATATTTATGATACAGTTTACAAAGGATTGTGTAGATTATTCAAGGAATTAAGAAAAAGCATTTTCAAAAGTTAAATCAAAATAAAATGCCATAATAATAATATGCTGTGACTATCAGTGACAATGAGGCCTCATCAAGGTCCCTCATAGAAGGATATGCTTAAATTTCATTGCTTCTACCAAAGTAAAAATATTTTAGTTAAATGATAAAGTAAGCATTTTAATCTTTTAGGCCTTTACAGTGAATTTTAAATTATAACTTTCATTTAGTTGACTAAATTTGTTTTTTCTGTTTTTTAGTTGACTAAATTTTTTAAACGGACTTCTATTTCCTTTTATTTTCCAATGCTAAGTAGAGGATTAAATGATTCCCACTCTATCAAATACTGTGAAAGGAGTTAGGGAGAAAGTCAAGAAGATAGGCTTCTTATAACATCAGATATTTAACAAAGATTATTTTTCCTGTCCTCTAATTGTGAAGATCCTCACAGATGAAATTTTTACCCTAAATATTTAAATTATATTGGCTTTTTAAAGAGAAGTGATTAAATCAAGCAGATTAAATATAGTTTGTTGCAGTACTTCCCTGGTGGCACAGTGGTTAAGAATCCGCCTGCCAATGCAGGGGACATGGTTCAAGCCCTGGTCGAGGAATATCCCACATGCCGTGGAGCAGCTAAGCCCACGTGCCACAACTACTGACCCCCGCGCCACAACTACGGAAGCCCATGGGCCCTGGAGTCCGTGCTCTGCAACAAAGAGAAGCCACCACAATGAGAAGCCCACGAGCCACAACAGAGTAGCCAGTCCCTGCTTCCCACAGCTAGAGAAAGCCTGAGCACAGCAACAAAGACCGAATGCAGCCAAAAATAAATAAATAAAAAAAATAAATTTTAAAAAGATACTTTGTTGCTACAAGTGAATCTCTATCATTGTGTATAAATTAAAGTACTTCTGCTTCCAGAGGTTTATGTTATCCTGCTCTCTGAGGTATTTTCTCAACCAAACTGTCAACCTTTTGAGGATAAGACGTATGCTATCATATGTTTTCTAAAAAAAATGTATACATTGTTTTTCAGAGTAGCTTTAAGTTTACGGAAAAATTCAGCAGATAATACAATGAGTTCCCATACATCTCCCTTCTCTGTTCACAGTTCCCCCTATCATTAACACATTGCACTTGTTCCAAGTAGTGAGCTAAAATTGTTATATTATTATTAACTGAAGTCCATAGTTTACATTAGAGTTCACTCTTAGTGTTAAACAGTTCTACGAATTCTGGCAAATGAATAATGTCATGTACCCACCATTATAGTATTATACAGATTACTTTCAGCACTATAAACAGCATGTAAATGTTTCCTGTGCTTTACCTATTCATCCTCTTCACTCTACATTTTCCCAAACAGCTAGTAACCGCTGATCATTTTCATATCTATATAGTTTTGAAGTATTGACTTCTTTCACTTAGCAATATGCATCTGAGTTTCCTCCGTATCTTTCTCTAGCTTGATAGTTTATTTTCTGGTTATTGATAAATAATATTCCACTGTATGGATATACCACTCTTTGTTTATTCATTCACCTATTAAGGAACATATGATTGCTTCTAGTTTGGGCAATTATAAATATTCATGTGCAGGTATTCATGTAAATATAATATAGTTTTCAACTCTTTGGGGTAAACACCCAGAGAAGAGATTATAGGTTAGTAGGGTCAGACTATGTTTAACTTTGTAAAAACTGCAAAATTGTATTGTAAAGAGGTTGTACCTTTTTGTATTACCACTAGCAATGAATTAGAGTTCTGATTTTTCCACACCCTCACCAGTATTTGGTATTGTCAGTGTTTTGGATTTTCACCATTTGAATAGGTGTGTAATGGTATCTCATTGTTGTATTAATTTGCAATTCCCTAATGACATATGGTATCTTTTCATATGCTTATTTGCCAATTGTATATCTGTTTCGAGGAGGTGTCTGTTCAGATCTTTTGCCTATTTTTTCATTGGGTTGCTTTTTTTCGGATTGTTGAGTTTAAAAGTTCTTTGTATATTTTGAATGCCAATCCTTTATCATATATGTGATTTTCTAATATCCTCTCAGGATGTGGCTTGTCTTTTCATTATCTTAATAGAGACTTTTGCAGAAGAGGTTTGCTTTTCTTTTTTTTTAATTTTAATGAGTCCAACTTACCAATTTTGTCTTACATGGATCATGCTTCTGATGTTGTATCTAAAATGTCATCCCTAAACCGAAGGTCACCTAGCTTTTCTCCTATGTTATTTTCTAGAATCTTTAGAGTCACATGTTTTAAGTTTTGAACTATGACACATTTGAATTAATTTTTGTGAAAGGTGTTGTCTCCGTCTAGATCCATTCTTATTTGCATGTGAGTGTCCAGTTGTTCCAGAGCCATTTGTTGAGAAGACTAGGCTTTCTGTGTTCAATTTCCTTTTCTCCTTTTTCAAAGACAAGTTGCCTGTATTTGTTAGAGTCTATTGAATATTGTGTGAGTTGCCTATATTTCTATGCTCTTTATTCTGTTCCATTAATCTACTTTTCTACTCTTTTGCCATTTTATACTGTATTGATTACCTTATCTTTATAGTTATTCTTGATGTCAGGAAGTGTCATTACTCTGAAATTATTTTTTTTCTTCAAGATTGTGTTGGCTATTCTGGGTCTTTAATCTTTCCACGCAAATTTTAAAATCAGTTTGTGGATATGCACAAAATGATACACTGGTATTTTTATTATTATTACGCTGAATGTATAGATCGATTTGGAAAGAAGTGGCATTTTGACAATTTTGAGTCTTCTTATACATGAACACAGAATATGTATCTATTTAGATATTCTATGATTTCTTTCATCAGAGTTTTGTAGTTTTCCTTGTATAGATTTGCACATGTTTTGTTAGATTTAAACCTAAGTACTTCATTTCTTTGGTGTTACAGTTTTCTATTTGTTGCATTTGTTCTTTGTTTCTTTTTTATATTCCCCTGTTCTGCTTTTCTAGTTTAATTGAGCATTATATATGATTCCATTTCCTCTTATTTTTTAGCATATCAGTGTTATATCTATTTAAAAATTATTGGTTGCCATAAGAATTGAAATATATATTTACAACTATATAATTCCATTCATATAATACTATACCACTCACTCTCCCTCCATCCCTTATAATATTAAAAAGGAAAAAAGTACTAAACAGTGGATTGTGAGAATAGAGATCAGCAGAGCTACACTAGATCAAGCTTGTGTGTATACTGGGAAGTGGTTTGGTAACTATGTATAGCAAACTTCACCTTTTTGGTGAAGGAGCAAGGAGAAACCAGATGACATCATCAACACTTTGTGTGGAAATTTTCTTAATTTAATCATCCAGTTAATTAGGTACATTTTCTATTTTACACGTTACTGCAAATGACTATGTTGGTAAATTTTCTTCAACTAAAGTAATGTTTTCCCATTCCTCTAGTTTTAAAGAATTTTCATCACTTTCCTTTAAGCCCCCTCTGACAGCCTCTTCAAAGTCCATCAGCCTTCTGGTCAAGGTACTAACTCTCTCAGAAGAGTTCTTTCATCTTCGGCTCATCGTCTGAATTTAAACTCCTCCCCATCTTAGTTATTTGTTAGAACAACTCTCCACATACAGGTTTTCTAGATCTGTATTAGTTATTTATTGATAAGATATTATCCTCAAATGTAGCAACTGAAAACAATAAAAAATTTATTATTTTGCACATTTTTTGGGTCAGTCAAGAATAAAGCAATCACCCCTCTAGGTGGATTTAGCTCAGGGTCACTCATGAGGTTGTAGTCAATATGTTGTTTTAGACTGGTTATCTGGAAGCTCAACCGGGAGTGGAGAGTCTGATTCCAACTTGGATCATGCATATGGCTATCAGGAGATTTCAGATTGTCACCACATGCACCTACTTGGGATCCTGGAATATCTTCATATGTTTTTACCTGACTTCTCTCAGATAAAGTTTTCCAAAAGGGAGCAAGGTAGGAATCACAACTTCTTTTTGACTTAGCCTTAGAAGTCACACACCATAATTTCTACAAAATCTCATTGGTTGCCTAAGTCAGTTCTATTCAATGTGAGAGGCAAATATATCAGATTGTGAGTAAAAGAAGAAAAGAATCATTGAGGACCATGTTTGATGCTAACTTCTACACACTGCTCTACTATCTCACTCTCTTTTTCCCCCAGTTTTTTGAGGTATAATTGACAAATACAATTCTAAGATATTTAAAGTATACAATGTGATGATTTGATATATGTACACATTTTGAAGGCTTTCCCCCATTGAAGTAACTACCTCTTGTTCAGTGTCTAGAAACAGTCATTTCATATAATTTGTCAAGTTTTCTACTTGTTTACAATGGGGTAGGAAGGATTTATTCCTTCATGAGTGGAAATGGAACCTGGTGCCACTTATTGATATAAAAAACAAAGAGATAGATCGGGTTATAGAAAGTAGAAATTTTGAAGTCATACTTTTGAAAGACTCAACAGAGTCTTTAAACATATTTTAAAAATTCAAATCCGTTGTTCATATAAGATGTTTGAACTAAACATATAAATTTTGGGGTCCTCAGCATAGAAGTGGCTCTTAAAGTCATGGGGACAAATTATATCACTTAGGAAAACAAAGAAGTCTGAAACCTGAGCCCTAGGGAATTCCAAAATTTGGAACTTATAAAGATGAGAAAGTTCCAGATACTGCAAAGTAGCAATTACTGAGGTAGGAAGAAAAAAATTAGAAAAACTTCATGCGTAGTGTATATAAATGGGAAGAAAGGTTTTTAGAAGGAAGAGTACCCAGCTGTGCTAAATGCTGACAAGGTGTGGTCTGAGAATTGACTATTGGATTTGAGAAGCAGACTTTTTATCTCAAATCCAGTATCAGAAACACATATAAAAGAAAATACTTACTGACTGATTCAAATTTGCTGTTAAGTTGCGCAGTTTAATAGACTACTTTCCTTTTTCCTTTCTTTATAATTTCTCAATAAGGAATTGCACTTATTGCCACAGTCCTCTAAACATCTTTTGATTCCAAGTGTTAACGTGAGGGGTCCATCTGCTGTCTCAGCTCTATGATGCTAAAGTGAAACTGGCAGGAGAACTAACACCCAGAGAGGAATATCCTGTATAATGTGTTTTCTTCTACTTTGGCAAAAACAGAACCTAAATTTTGGCAGGAAATTAAAGAAATTTTGCATTTTGGTTAGCATTTGTGCTTCTTACCTGAAAATATAAAGTGAGACAGCCCTAGGTATATGCTGGAGACTCAAATAATTTGTAGCACAACCAATATTTTTTAGTGCTTTAATGAGAAATAAGGAAAGAATGAATCTGAGATTATCTGGTAATGCCATTAACATTAAAGAAGCAGCATACCCTTATGTGAAAAACGTGTATCTATCAGAATAATTTTAAAATGTTTAAGCTCATATAAGTATGCAATTTGGGTAAAAGTGAAATAAAATTTAAATGGAAATAAATTCCTTTTTATTACATAAATAAAAATATATGTTGCTTTAAGTGAACTTTTCAAACAACTGCAATATAACTCTAAGTGCCATTAAAAATAATTTTCAGAAATTCTGGTTTGCTGTCATATATCTAGAAGCTCTTGATACAGTCTTCCAACTTTTATTAAAACTAATTCTAATCAAAAGAGGGACAGAACTCAAAATCATACTTCATACTAAGA
Organism: Delphinus delphis; assembly: GCF_949987515.2. Taxonomy (NCBI): domain Eukaryota; kingdom Metazoa; phylum Chordata; class Mammalia; order Artiodactyla; family Delphinidae; genus Delphinus; species Delphinus delphis. Next base: position 14,501,659 of record NC_082693.1, on the reverse strand, counting down.
TTTATAGAAAATGTAGCATCAAAATATAGTTAAGAATCACAACTAATTAAGAAAAATGGAGCCAAACAGAGAAAAGTGAACTTTGACACTGACAAGTCATCATTTATTCGTTTCTTCTCATGGAACACAAAATCCTCTGGGAAAAAGTATACCTCTCCCGCTGTTTTTTCACTGTTGTTTTTTTTTTTTCTTAGTAAACTAGGGAAAGAGTATACATCTCTTGTTTTCTCCATTTTTTTCAGAAAATCAGGGCTTATATCAACTGGAAAACCAGATAGTTATCATATGGTCCTTTACCAAAAGCTGAGATCAATATCGCAGTAATATATGTCAGTGATATACATATCACTCCACCCCTGACAGTTTTGATTCTGATTTAGTGGATCTGGAGTTGGCTTATATATATAATTTGGAGGGAAAGTAAAAACTAACTTCTATTGAAATTCTTCTATGTCTATCTAGTTTAAAACTTATTTCTGTTATTAAAATGTCAGTCTGAGGGTTGGTCAGAAGAGTGGCCCATGCCACCAATTTTTCGTATTCCAGCAGAGACTACAAATTGTAAAACATGTCTTTAAAAGAAGTGATATTCTGGAAGTTGTAAGTTCATTGAAGCAGAGAGAAAGATAAGAGTCTAAAGGAAGTTTTAGCTTTTTGTATATTTAATCAAATCAGTTTAAAACAGAAACAGACATCAAAGATTGAAAAAAGAACCCCCTCATTATAGAAGAGGTTTTCTAAGTGGAAGTCTTCTGCAAGACTGGAAGTGGTCTGAGATCTGTGCATATCGACCTGCTCTCCAGAGGATGATCTGAGAAGAGGATTAGATCTGCACAGAAGGTCAGTAGATAAGGCAAACCATGCATCATGCATGTTGACTAATACTGGACAAGAAAAGAACTTCCCATCAAAAACAACAAAAAAATGAAGGCCAAGTAAATCCTTGCCACAATTTTCAGCATCTAGAAGAATGGGAGGAATAATACTGCTTTGAAATATAGCTGCTGTGTGATATACAAGAAAATTTCACAAAAATGTTTGACACCCGGAAAGTGTGTAGGAAGACATAGACTCTGCTACAGCAACATAATTCATAAAGATAAATTAGGCAATTGTGTGAAATGAAAAGGGATTTAAATAAGATGAAGCAAGATTGCAAAGAGAGTAAAGATACAGTAGAATTGAAATCTATATTAGGAGCTGTAAAAAGAAAAATTAAAATTTTATAATATTAATAAGATAAGTAATATAAAGGATGAACTTGAGATCTCATCCAAGGTCACAGGTGAAAATGACCAGGAAAAAGAATAAATGGGAGTAAATGTAAATGGGAGTAAATGGCTATAGAGGAAAGAGAACATAGTAACTATATGTGCTAATTGATGTCTTTAAGGGGCCAGAACAAATGTAGCAGCAGCAAAAGCCAAATATGTTTCTCATATTTTGTAACTACATTTTTAAAATTTTAAACTTTTGCTTTCTTTTCAGCTCATTCTATTTTACTAATCCTGTTATATAGAGGCCACCTTATTTTGCTGTCTTCTAAGGATAACTTAAACTTTTCCAACTTTTTGCCTAAATCGTTCAATGCTTTTTCAAGAGTTATTTATCTAATGGCAATACATCCTCCTATTAATACAATTTATATGGTCATTTTTAAATTATTCATTCATATTTCAAGACTGGTTTTATAATTTTGTACCTTGGATGCTTTAATAGCTATCTTCATTCATTCAATTATCTATAATTTCTTACTTTTTACTTCTCCCATTCTGCCAAAGAAATTTTGACATGTATGATCCAGTCCTGACACATCTATGCACAGTTTACTAGCTCTTTAAACCCAGGGAATTAGTGGGGTTTAGGTATATTTGATTTTTTCCTAAAAAGAGCAAGATCATTTGTGCACCTATAATGGATGTCCCTCTTTAATCTAGCCCCATCTGTGGTGAATTTGTCTGAAATTTCTTTTAATTATAGGTTTTTAATAGTTTCTTTCCTTATACAGGATGAAAGCATCCTGGACTTATGTCTTTATTTCTTTCACAATTTTGTATGCACATGATTGTGATGGAAGGAGAAAAATTGGCAAAGTGATGGAGATTAAATGGGTATATCCAACAGACTTTTTATTTCATAAAATCTTTGTGCATTTTGTGATGAGGAAATTTTTATTTTTTCATTGAGTAAATTCGAGGCATTAACTTTATTTCTTTTATCTATTATTTAAAATTTTTTTCATTTTATTAAAATTCTAGGTTTATATTTCAGAATGTTTCAAATCCCAGAGCTAATTAACAAACACATTTCTGATGTTCCCTCTTTTCAGTAGTTTAAGACCTAGATAAAATTATCTGATAGTATCATACCTACAGTCAAATATTGTAGAAAATCATCAGATGAAAATAACGTTCTCAGACTGCTTATATCTTTATTTTTCATTCACACCTTTTACTACATGGTTTAAAATCTTGGTTTCACAGTTATGTGACACCGAACATGTTATTTAATATCAATATCTTAGTTTTCTCATCTTTAAAGTGAGAAAGCAGTAATATCAATTTACGAATATTATTTCTAGGATTTATGCTAAGATAAAATGAGATAAGACATTTAAAATTCTCAGAGAATAACGACCTTCAAGATGGTGTAGGAGTAAGATGTGGAGATCATCTTCCTCCCCACAAATACATCAAAACTACAACTACATGTGGAACAACTCCTACAGAACACCTACTGAATGCTGGCAGAAGACCTCAGACTTCCGAAAAGGCAAGAAACTCCCCTCGTACCTGGGTAGGGCAAGAGAAAAAAGAAAAAACAGAGACAGAAGAATAGGGACAGGACATGAACCTCTGGGAAAGAGCTGTGAAGGAGGGTCCTGCCCTCCAGAAACACAAGAGCCAGCCTCATCCATTAGAACACAGGCACCAGCCCCCTCCACCAGGAAGTGTACACCCACTGAACCAACCTTACCCACTGGGGTTAGACCCCAAAAACAATGGGAACTACGAACCTGCTAACTGCAAAAAGGAGACCCCAAACACAGTAAGTTAGCAAAATGAGAAGACAGAGAAATATGCAGCAGATGAAGGAGCAAGGTAAAAACCCACCAGACCAAACAAATGAAGAGGAAATAGGCAGTCTACCTGAAACAGAATTCAGAGTAATGATAGTAAAGATGATCCAAAATCTTGGAAATAGAATGGAGAAAATGCAAGTAACATTTAACAAGGACCTAGAAGAACTAAAGAGCAAATAAACAATGATAAACAACACACTGAATAAAATTAAACCTTCTAGAGAAGGAAGTAATAGCAGAATAACTGATGCAGAAGAAGGGATAAGTGACCTGAAAGATAACAAAGTGGAAATAACTACCACAGAGCAGAATAAAGAAAAAAGAATGAAAAGAATTGAGGACAGTCTCAGAGACCTCTGGGACAACATTAAATGCACCAACATTCAAATTATAGGGGTCCCAGAACAAGAAGAGAAAAAGAAAGGGGCTGAGAAAATATTTGAAGAGATTACAGTTGAAAATTTCCCTAACATGGGAAAGGAAATAGTCAACTCCAAGAAGTGCAGAGAGCACCACACAGGATAAATCCAAGGAGAAACATGCCAACACACATATTAATCAAACTCATAAAAATAAAATACAAAGAAAAAATATTAAAAGCAGCAAGGGAAAAGCAACAAATAACATAAAAGTGAATCCCCATAAGGTTAACAGCGATCTTTCAGCAGAAACTCTGCAAGCCAGAAGAGAGTGGCAGGACATATTTAAAGTGATGAAAGGGAAAAACCCACAACAAAGATTACTCTACCTGGCAAAGATCTCAATCACATTCGACCGAGAAATTAAAACCTTTACAGACAAGCAAAAGCTAAGAGAATTCAGTACCACCAAACCAGATTCACAAAAAATGCTAATGGAACTTCTCTAGGCAGGAGACAAGAGAACGAAAAGACCTACAAAAACAAACCCAAATCAATTAAGAAAAGAGTAATAGGAACATACATATCGATAATTACCTTAAATGTAAATGAATTAAATGCTCCCACCAAAAGACATAGATTGGCTGAATGGAACCATATATATGCTGTCTACACGAGACCCACTTCAGACCTAGGGGCACATACCGACTGAAAGTGAGGGGGTGGAAAAAGATATTCCATGCAAATGGAAATCAAAAGAAAGCTGGAGTAGCAATTCTCATATCAGACAAAATAGACTTTAAAATAAAGACTATTACAAGAGACAAAGAAGGACACTACATAATGATCAAGGGATCAATCCAAGAAGAAGATACAACAACTGTAAATATTTATGCACCCAACGTAGGAGCACCTCAAAACATAAGGCAAATGTTAACAGCCATAAAAGGGGAAATCGACAGTAACACAGTAATAGTAAGGGACTTTAACACCTCACTTTCATCAATGGACAGATCACCCAAAATGAAAATAAATAAGGAAACACAAGCTTTAAATGACAAATTAAACAAGATGGAATTAATGATATTTATAGGACATTCCATCCAAAAACAACAGAATACACTTTCTTCTCAACTGCTCATGGAACATTCTCCAAGATAGATCATATCTTGGGTCACAAATCAAGCTTTGGTAAATTTAGGAAAATTGAAATCATATCAAGTATCTTTTCTGACCATGACACTATAAGACTAGATATCAATTACAGGAAAAGAACTGTAAAAAATACAAACACATGGAGGCTAAACAATACACTACTTAATAACCAAGAGATCACTGAAGAAATCAAAGAGGAAATCAATAAATACTTAGAAACAAATGACAATGAAAACATGATGACACCAAACCTATGGGATGCAGCAAAAGCAGTTCTAAGAGTGAAGTGTATAGCAATACAATCCTACCTCAAAAAACAAGAAATATCTCAAATAAACAACCTAACCTTACACTTAATGCAATTAGAGAAAGAAGAACAAAAGCCCCCAAAAGTTAGCAGAAGGAAAGAAATCATAAAGATTAGATCAGAAATAAATGAAAAAGAAATGAAGAAACGATAGCAAAGATCAATAAAACTAATAGCTGCTTCTTTGAGAAGATAAACAAAATTGATAAACCACTAGCCAGACTCATCAAGAAAAAAAGGGAGAAGACTCAACTCAACAGAATTAGAAATGAAAAAGGAGAAGTAACAACTGACACTGCAGAAATACAAAGGATCATGAGAGATTACTACAAGCAACTATATGCCAATAAAATGGACAAGCCTGAAGAAATGGACAAATTCTTAGAAAAGCACAACCTTCTGAGACTGAACCAGGAAGAAATAGAAAATATGAACAGAAAAATCACAAGCACTGAAATTGAAACTGTGTTTAAAAATCCTCCAACAAAAGCCCAGGACCAGATGGCTTCACAGGCGAATTCTATCAAGCATTTAGGGAAGAGCTAAAACCTATCCTTCTCAAACTATTCCAAACTACAGAAAAGGGAGGAACACTCCCAAACTCGTTCTATGAGGCCACCATCACCCTGACACCAACACCAGACAAAGATGTCACAAAAAAAGAAAACTACAGGCCAATATCACTGACGAACATAGATGCAAAAATCCTTAACAAAATACTAGCAAACAGAATCCAGCAGCACATTACAAGGATCATACATCATGATCAAGTGGGGTTTATCCCAGGAATGCAAGGATTCTTCAATATATGCAAATCAATGTGATTAACGATATTAACAAATTGAAGGAGAAAAACCATATGAGCATCTCAATAGATGCAGAAAAAGCTTTTGACAGAATTCAACACCCATTTATGATAAAAACCCTCCAGAAAGTAGGCATAGAGGGAACTTACCTAAACATAATAAAGACCATATATGACAAACCTACAGCCAACATCCTTCTCAATGGTGAAAAACTGAAAGCATTTCCACTAGGATCAGGGACAAGACAAGGTTTCCCACTCTCACCATTATTATTCAACATAGTTTTGGAATAATAGTCATAGCAATCAGAGAAAAAAAAGAAATAAAAGGAATCCAAATTGCAAAAGAAGAAGTAAAACTGTCACTGTTTGCAGATGACATGATACATACATTAAGAATCCTAAAGATGCTACCAGAAAACTACTAGAGCTAATCAATGAATTTGGTATAGTAGCAGGATACAAAATTAATGTACAGAAACCTCTTGCATTCCTATACACTAATGACGAAGTATCTGAAGGAGAAATTAAGAAAACACTCTCATTTACCACTGTAACAAGAAGAATAAAATACCTGGGAATAAACCTACCTAAGCAGATAAAAGACCTGTATGCAGAAAACTATAAGACACTGATGAAAGAAACTAAAGTTTATACAAACAGACAGACTTATTTAAACAAACAAGCAAAACTTGGGAGACATTTTTACATAGGACAGTTGTTTAAAACCACAATTTCAGTAATGATTACATTCAGTGTAAATTGCCTAAATGTTTTAGTTTACTGACAAGCACTGTCATATTGGGAGAACCACACCAACTATATGCTGCCTCCAAGAGACAAATAAAATACAAAATGAATGAAAGTAAGGAGATTAAAAAAGGTATATTATGCAAACTTTATTTCCAAGTACACATGGAACATCTATCAGAAATTGAATATATATAAAGACAGAGAATAACTGAAACTCATATGCCATTCTGGTGATAGTGTCAGTCGATTCTACCACTTTGGAAATAGATTGGCACTAACTGGTACATTTGAAGTCATGCATCCCCTATAGCCCAATTACATCCATAAGGATGTATACTTGTAAAATTCATTTACATGTGCACCTGGATCCATGTACTAGAATATTCATAGCAGCATTGTAATAGCCAAAAACTTAAAACAATTCAAATGTTCATCAAGAGTAGAATGGAAAAATGAATTATGAAAAATTCATGTAATAGAATATTAAACAACAATGAAAATGAACAGACTATAGCTTCGGTGTATGTACTCTACAAACACAAAGTTGAGGAGAAAAACAAAAAGCTAAAAACCAAACATAATTAACTATGATTCTGTTTACATAAAGTTCAGAAGCAGGAAAAACCAAACCAGGAGCCTGAAACTATGGTCTATGGGTCAAATCTGGTCTAACATCTGTTTTTGTAAATTGTTTTATTGTAACACAGACATGCTCCTTCTTTTACACATTATATGTGGTTCTTTTTGTACTATAATCACAGTGTTGAGTAGTTGCTACAGAGACCCCTATGGCCCACAAAGACTAAAATACTTACTCTCTGGCCTACATAGAAAAGTGTTTTCTGATCCCTTAATCAAACTCCTCATTTAGTGATAGATATATAAGTGAGAAAAAAGCTCTTTTTTTAAGAAAAAAGAAAACAGGAACAAGAAAATAATGATAAGTAAGTTTAATTTTTCCTTCTGAGTTAGGGAGAAAGAGGTTGTGATCACAAAATAACATACGAGGGTCTTCTGCACTGCTGCCAATGTTTTATTTACTTAGTTTTTACCTATGTTAAGTGTTTATTACAAATGTTTATTAAACTGTGTGTATGCATCTATGCATGTTTTGATGACACTTTACAATTAAATATCTTTAATATGGTTTAAAGGAAAACAAACAAATCAAAAACAAACAAAAAATCCCCAATGATATACTAGGACTTTTCATAAACATATAACCCTGAATTTCATTTGATTGTTATTTATTTTTCTGATTTCACCATCCAAATTCTGCAGTTTCCTAATGGTCAGGAAAGGCATCACTTTCAATTAGGGCCTTTAACTTCTCATCAAATAAAGCAGATATCTAACAGACCTTCAGTTCCATTGCAGTCTATTATAGATATTTATATTAATTAAAGTGTCTTGAATTCAGGACTCATCTTCTGTTCATTTCTTCTCTTGAACTCTGCCTAGAAAATACAAATAAATGTAAATAAAGCTTTTGTTGAACTAGCAAAGGAAGCATAAGTCACTTATTTCTAGTCTAAACAGCTAGGATTCTAAGTGCAGATCAGACATATTCACAGAATCCTCTACACTTTCCTTTTTCTCATTGCAAAATAGGGATAAATAAAACTAACTAAATTTATAATGCTATTTATTAATAAACAGTGTAATGTAACCTATTAGAACTGTATGCAAGGGGACCAACGTTTAAACATATTTCCAGAATTATGAATTTTCCCATTTTGTAAACATTTTTAATTGAGTCACTAGCATAACATTAGGAAGACATGCTGGGTTGACATAAAGCCTGTTCCAAGTTTGGAGTCAACTGAAGTTCTGAAGTTTTGTGGGAATGCTAACATGCTGGTTCGGGGCTCCAAAACTTACATTCCTCCAGATGGAGCGTTGTTAATATTCAGGATTTGTGGCATTGCACTATTTTGAAACAAATAAAATGAAGCAGTAAAAAGTAAGTTTGTTTGCCATATGGCTGTTTATTTCTGTGTGTAGAGCTTAACTGTGAAATATATGGCTTCTCAATATGGGACGGCCACGTAGTCACACTGGCACACCTGCTTTTAGCACAGCTTACAAGACGTGGAAAATGAGATGATACAATAGTAGCTTTTACCCTTTAAAATATATGTATTATTTAAATATGAAAAAGGACTGTTTTAGGTGAGTAAAGAGTATGACGAATAGGAAGTGTGACTGTTAATACTCTGAGGGAGGCTTGTGTTCCAATTCCACCAGAGACAGGGGTTTTGAACGTAGCCTTGGGTGGGGAATGACATTTCTCTACCTAATCTATTCTACCTTTATAATTGGGATTTAAATAATAGAATCACAGGGCTATAGATTTCTTAAAATCTGATCTAGCTTTGCTCCAGGAAAGATACAATGAGGATTCCAAAAGAACCAACAGCTTATTTCTTTCTTCAAAAAAAAAAAAAACCACTTCTGTTCCTAATCAGTATAGTGCGTCTTTCAGGGTCAGGGGGTCACCCGGCTCTCAGGAGAGTCAGAGAAAGTGTGACCCCTTACATACCTACTGAGGATTTTAAATGCTGCTTTTAGGCTATAACAAGAGGCAAAGACACCATCCTGGGATAAATACTATCTTTTTAGCTCTGAGTCCAAAACTCTTCTCAGACACAACTTTTTAGATTTGATGGTGGCTTTCAGTATTTTGCTTGAGCCTTCCATCAGGCCTTTCATAGAAGTATCATGCTTGATTACATAAATTTTGAAATCCTTTTACAGAATTTCAATTTCAATATCTTTAAACCCTGAGAGTACAAAATGACCCTTCAACAGCGATTAATTACTTATGTGCATATTATAAAACCTTGAGACATTCAAATACTTGTTGAATCTATAAAGTTAAACACCAAGCATATATTCAATACTGTTTATTAGCAAAGAGGAAGGTGCAGTCCACATCTTAGAGGTATAAGTCTCTTTATGTAGTTGGAGAAATATAATAAATGTATGAAAACAACTCTATTCTAAAAAACAATAACACTTGTAAAAATAAGATAAATGATTCCTTTTTTTTGCTGTTACTCATGTTTTCTCTAATTCTTGGGTAAATTCTATTTTCTTGCAACATTTTCTGTATCAGTCAACTTTTAAGGTGCACCTTATTCAAATCACTTCACCAGAAACCTCATCAAAGTGGACATCTATGAAAACATTTTGGGCTTTATTGCCAAATTCTGTCACACAAGTGTCTTATTAAAGCATCTAGAGTACTTGCTATATCCTGCTCACCAGGACTCATCAGCATGATCTCATCAAAATAGTAAGTCAGTATGAAGTTCTGTGAGACGTATTAATTTCCTAGGCTGCCATAACAAAGTACCGCAAACTAGTGATGGCAGGCAATCTTTCATATTCCTTGGCTTGTGGATGCATCCAATCTTGGCCTTCATCTTCACACGGAGCTCTCCCTGTGTCTCTGCATCTGCAATGGCCATCCTCTTGTAAGGATGCCAATCATATTGGATTAGGGGCCCACCTGACTCTGGTATACCCTCATTTTAACTAATTACATCTCTAATGAGCCTATTTCCAAATAAGATCCCATTCTGATGTGCTGGGGGTTAGGAATTCAAAATATCTTTTTTGGAAGACATAATCCAACCCATAACAGATGTACATTTAGCTACATGCAAATATCCAAATAGTACTATGTCAGGGAGCAGGAATTTGGGTAAAGCACTAAGTAGCCACAGAAGGTACAATGTTGACCCTATCAGTTGAACAGAAGCTTCTTTCGATCCTACTTAACAAATGTTTTTTAAAAGTACTTGTTAAATGGATGGAGAAATGAGTTTGCTCCAATAAATCAATCACCTTCCTAGTTAAGTTTACACTAATCTTCAACCATTATGAAAGATCTATTTTGCTTTTATAACTCTGAAAAACAGCTTAAGTGCTAATGTGATGAAATCTCCACTTCTGTGTCTTTCAAGTCTGTTTTAGTGGTACTAAATTCTGAAATTCTCTTAGGAATGTGGCACATTTTGTTTGCTGTTTGATAATGGGATTCTATGGTAGGAGCTTACCCTTAGTCTTTCTTGACATCCATAGCCTGACTGCCACATCAGGGGACAAATGTGGAGATTCTGCTAGTTGCCAAATGCCTATCCAAAAGGGGCATTCATGGACTGGAAAAAAATAAGCATAAGGTAGTTTGAGAATCCACTGGGCCCATTGTAAGGACCACATGGACAAAAACTCCATTTATTACCTTACGACCATAAGCCCTTGGTGGTGGCTTGTAAGTAATTGGAAGGAGACTTGTAGTATATAACAAAACTCTCCTTCTCATTAAAGGAAGTGAGTCTCCATTTCAATCACAGGACTTCAGGTTGTCAAGAACTGTGAAGAATCTGAGGTTTTATCCTGTTTACAGGCTAACTGATTAACCTGCCACAGTTTCACAGATACTGGCACAAAGCAAGAGTATTCTGGGTCAGAGACAAAAGATCCAAGCCCAGCAGATAGAGAGCTTCATGTTTTCATTGGTTTCCCTTGGCCACAATTCTCACAGAGTCATGTGGGTTGATGACCCAGGGAAATGCTGTACATGCAATGGATTTGCATCTCAGTTAAAGAGCACCAGGCTTAAGAAGATCCAGTCTTTTATAATGAGTCACAAGGAACCCTGCCAGAACTTTGCTCCAGAACAAGATGTTATTTTTATTATTCTGATCAGAAAACAGGTCTGTCCTCGCCCCAGAAGGAAGCACTATCTCTACTCCCACAGTTGTTTTCTATGTAAACATCCGTGTAAAGATAGTCTAAAACAAAAGCTGTTTATATCTCTCCTCAAAAGAATTGCCAAAAATGAGAGACCCATGGAGAACTGTCTCTCAACACAAGTATGAATTACTTTAAGCCTGGAAAACAAGTGACAGGTAATTACTTCCAACTGAAGTTATCCAAGGCAGGTTTCTGCTAACCAGACTTAAATATTTTTCCCCATAATATAAAGTATCAATAATAATTTTGTAAGCTGCTGGTACTTCCAAATTAATGTGTTTCTCAATGCATTTGTGAGTGAGAGCCCTTCGTGTCCTCTAGTTGGCAGGAGTTTGTAGTGGGAGAAGATGAGAAGGTAAACCATGAACATCCAGACAGCATCACTATCTTCTTGGTCTTTTGATTCCTTTCTCCTCATAATGTCAGGGAAATTCTGGCATTTTGACCTAATTGAGTATATAGGCTACCATTGAACTCAAATTTTATTCAGACCGTTAGAGCCACTTTTTACAACTTTAGTGAGTTTATGCAAAATCTCTCGTAAGTGCATACTTATGGATATATTCAACCTGGCACTGCTTGAATCAGCCTTTAGAATCCACTTCTGCACATACTTCTTATTTTCCTGCTCATAAAAATTAGCAAGACTGCAATTATTTTGGCATTCAAGCTATCCTAATAACATCTCCCTAGACATGGTATAATCTCAATCTCTGAATCTAGAAGCAATAAGTATTAGGAGTGAATCCTGAGGAGAATATGCAGCCCTTTGCTAGGAAATTCTACAAGGGAAGTTTTGAGATTCAATATTCTCATATTTATGTAAGTCTGGCCAAAGATTTGCCATCTCACATCTTAGGGTTCCTCTCCTTTCCAATTAATACCCTAATCTTAAAACGAGTGATTTAGGCAGGTTGTGAAGTCAATTTACAACTTGCTCATTCTATCCATGTATAAGAAGTTTGGTTCCCTATCCTCGCCTTGAAGGGCAATTTAAGTCTCTGGGCTTTTTATTTTTAAAATCATATACTTTTAGTAAATTTTCTATGCCAGTAAAATGGCAAAGAATCCTGTTTTGCTGTCATTATTATCAATATGATTATAAGGTACAACAGTTGCTAATTCTCTGAAGTTTTTCCTTCAATCACCTCTTCACCAAAAGCAAACACACGTGATAGTATATGTAATTATTATACCACTGCAGACCATTGAAAATTATTATCCTATTTTCTGTTTGTAAGAATGCCTTCACTACATTCGATCTCTAACAAGTAAGCAACTAACTTCCATTCTCTCAGAGAGCTTTCAGATCTGTTCCCTAGAATCACTAGGTACCACAAACTCCATCAGTCAGGGGTCAGTCAGGAAAATAGAAATAATTTGGAATTTTAAATAGATGAAATTTAACCCAGAAAAATATTTAACAAAGAGAACAGAATTGCTGAGAATGCTAATATGGAATGGGAGGGAAAACAGCATCTGCTAGATATGTTGCCCAAGCAAGGGATATCTGTTTCCCTCTAGTTTTCAATCTCAATCTCTTCAATCATCTTCTCAGTGCTGACTAGTAGTGAAACTAGATTGAAATAGTTCTCAAGGGAAATTTAGAAATATGGTTGGCTGCAATGCAAAGTAGAGTATGGCAGAAGGAAGTGCCTTCCTTCCACACCAAAGATGTTTACTTCTGAATCCCTGAAATCTGTGAATATTATGTTGCGTGGGTAGGAGGAATTAAGATTGCAGATGGAATTAGGTTGCTAATCAGATGACTTTAAAATAAGGAGATTATCCTGGATTACCCTGGTGGGCCCAGTATAATCACATGGTTCCTTTAAATGTGCAAGAGTTAGGCAAAAGAGTTAAAGTGAGAGTTGTGAGGAAAGAAGCAAATTTCAAGTGATGTCATGTGAAGACTCAACCCACCGTTGCAGGCTTTGAAGGTGGAAGACCACAGCCAAGGAATGCAGGCAACCTCTAGAAGCTGGAAAAGGAGAGGAAACAGATTCTCCTGTAGAACGTTCAAAAGGAACTCAGCCTTATAGATACCTTGATTTGAGTTCAGTGAGAACCATTGTGAGATATTGACCTTCAGAAGTGTAAGATGACAAATTTGTGTTGTTTTCAGCCACTAAATTTGTGATAATTCATTATAGTGGCAATAGGAAACTAATACACTGAGGTAAGAAAAGAGCACAGAATGAATATAAAAGCCAAAAGGAAATTCACCTCACATCTAATACTCTTAATTCCTAAACTAGTTCACAGCATTTGGGTATGAGGGAGAAAGTACCAGATCAATGCTTCAATGAATAAACCTTAAGATTTATATAAACCCTAGAGAGATCAACCACTTCCCCCCCCTCAATTAATTACATGATCCTGCAAGTGAAACTGTAGTAATACATTTGAATTTATTAAAAAATAAATATTTTAAAACAATTTACATGGGATGATTTATACATATGCATATACTGTATTACCCCATTTTAGAATGACTTGTCATTATGAACTTCAGGTCGACTCTCAAAATTATTATCAGAATCAAGTATGGCAAAAGTAGCATATGGAGAGCTAGTAGCAATTGGTAGAGGAGGCACAAGTGAGGCAGCTGGGGAATTCTGGGACAGCTTCAAAGCCAGAGGTCCAATTCTTTTCCTATACATTAGGGAACATTGGGTCACTTTCTTTCCATATAGATGGGTCAGCTCAGAACTTAGGCCATCGAGCAAAGCTAGACAAAATAGAGAGGATCCAGGTCCAGGATGACTAAACCCTGTCATCATTCAATTCAAAGGTGTACAATTTGTGGAGGAAAATGATTCAGGCCAACTTAGATGCTTAATCAAAAGTTAGGAGTTGTGAGCTCAGAGTATACAAACCAAAGACAGGTTGTAAGAGTCTAAGCTAGAGGACACAGGGAGAACTGGAGCAGAGATACACAAGTCCAGACTTATTTATTCAGAGGAAGCCACACACACACACACACACACACACACACACACACACACACACACACAGAGGCAATAGTAGGAAACAAAAAACAGAGTAGAAAACCAGGCACAGAATTTCAGTATCCCAAGAAGTCAAGTGGTTCCTGTAATCAGCCCAGCTAGCATGATTGCTTTCTTGCTCTGCTTTAAAGTAGTCCTGTTGTTGATAAAATGAATTCACAGTACAGGCTGCTTCTGGAGTAAGGTAAGTGCAGACATGTGCTGTAGGGAGAGGAATTTCTTTACCTGGGAAGCAATCAGAGTAGCAGTAATAATCTAGTTCAGTTTTTCTTTCATTCATCTAGTCAACAAATATTATTTACACAACTGTGGCACTATAGTCATTGTGCTGCTCTGAAAATATAAAGATAGCTACTGTTTCCATGAAATGTATTGTTGATTAACTTAGGTATCTGGGTTAGTTTTAACCATCTGTTAAATGGTTTGTGTCTTTCACAGTCCTAAACTCTGACTTATTCTTTGTAGTTTAGTTTAATGAATTCATATACTCTGTGGAAATCAAACAGTTGATCTTTACCATCCAGATTCATGTTCATTCAATACAGGGGAGTGTTTACATTTCTCCCAATAGTATTCATCATCAGGCCTATTTTCCATTCTTAATTTGTCTCTTTTTTTCTGGATCAGCTCAGTATTCTTCATGTCTAACCTGGGTTTTGGAACTTAAAATTAAATGTAGGGAAATCTTGCTTATATATTATTTGATAATGACAATCAAAATTTCTAAATACAGAATACTGGTTCACAGCATATATAAAATCTTAAGTAATGTTTCTGGATTTCTCCTGATAAAACTTTGCAATATACCTTGGAAAATAATATTGAAAACACATTCTTGCAAGAAGCCTTAAAGTACAAATCTGTAGGATTTCTCAGATGTAACCGGTTAGTTCGAGAGTTAGTACTCTTTTGTGGTATCGCAGCATTTTAGCATGTTAAAGATAAAACACGTTTAATGATCACTGAGAGAATGCAATTACAAAAGCAAGTTCATTTGTACTCCCTATTCTGAAAAACTGGATTAAACATTGGTGTATGCAGTGCAGTTGGAAGAGTATGGGGAGATTATACTTCTTGGTTAAATTATTCTGGCTCCAACTAGCTAGTCAGGAGCAACATGGATGCAGAATTTAAAGTACTGAATTTTTCTGCTGTGCTTGTACTGGATCATCTGAATAAAATCTGAAATGCCAACCCTGTCAGAATACTCCAGTTTAACCTTATACCTAATCCAAAGATATTATTTTCCTCTAAATTTTCTTACTGTTTACCCAACAAAGATTTTGTTGCTATGTACATATTTTCTGGTTGAAACATTTACATAGGCTAACATAATTGGAGAGCTATGCTAAAACTTTTTATTAATTAGACCATTAAATCTCTATCAATCTTAACTCACATGTGACCTAAAAAAAACATGTTCAGAAACAAAGGCATAGCACTGGCATTTTGGTAAATTACTACATGCTGTCTTTTCACTTGTGATTATGCTAAGAAAAGAAATTAAAATAAATCTCAACTACCTATAACAAAGTCATGGGGGACTCTGTCTGAAAATATGTACTGATATTTGCCCCAGGAAAACGTAAAGATCAAAACCTGAATTTGGAACGCTGAGCCAAAAACAACTGACCTATGCAGCTTATAGCTATGTTTAAATGACAGATGCAAAATATTTTAGAAGTGAAACAACTGAGGAGGCAGAGATGTGGAGGAGGTGGGATGAAGCACTTAGTAAGATGTCCAAAGTACTGAAGATTGTTTCTAGTTCCATTTTCATGAAAAATAGAAACATTTACTTTGTTAAAACTGTTGAAACAGTTTGGAAGCTTTTTATTTGTACTGTGTGAATTGAAGCTAGAAAAATAATTCTGAATGAGAACTCAAACTTGTGGTGTCACAAACATAGCCTCAGTGAATCTAAGAAGCTATATCTTGAGAAATTCAAAAAGAAATATTTCATCACATTTTATCAACTAGGAAATTAGAAATTCTTAGCTAGTTTATGCAAATTCCATGATTTAATTAATGCTACTTATTATTTGGAATATGTTTACTTAACATATACCATGAGAGGATTAGAATTCCTAATTTAAAAAAAATAATATAATGTTCTTTAAATAAAAATTTCCCCGAAAGTACATTCTTCAGGTAATACAAGTATTATAACTGCTTTCAGTTATAGAGTTATTAGGCATTTGCTATGTATGATTATGAGAGGAAAAAGCTTTCCAATGTAGTGAAGGGGAAAAATTAATAATGCCAAGAAGTAGCAATTAAAGATTTGATCCTTCCATCTCAGATCACAAAAGGTATAAATTGATCCATAACTTATAATACTTCCAATACACAAACATATTTTTCACAACTTTTCAATGTATAACCAAGGACTAAGACGTTTATAAACGTTATATTAAGAAGCTTTTACTTTGTAATGCAAACCATGGCTGTAACCCAAAGAAAGAATATACAGTACTTTTCTGTTGGATATTCAGTCATTTTCAAATCATTCCCTTTGATGCTTTTCTTCACTTTCAGGAGAGGAACAGAGGTGGTTCAGGTTTGTGGCCTGCTCCCCTGTTGTCCTTCCTCCTACAGTCACTGCTAACGCGATGAACCCATAACTGCTCACTAGTGTACACACACGATCCACTGACTTTCATCAGTAGCTTTCTTTCTCTATGAAAGTTTCTGTCAGAAAGCCATGTGCCTTATTATATAGTCCATCCAGCTCCACTCACCATGGTCTGGTATCAAATAAAGAATGGCAGAAAATTCCACAAAAGGTTTCTTCATCTGTGAGATCCTCAAATGAGTTCTTTCTTTCTTATAGTGTCGAGGAGCAGCTGAACCGAATGAGTCTCAGTGGACTTACAAGAATTGGTAGATCACAAAGTTTCTGTGGCCTTGATAACCTCTTTAGTTGTTCCATTCTACCAGCAGAACTAGCATGGAGTTGAGTCAGCATCTCCATGATCAAAATAAGTGGTCCTAAATATTTGTCACTGGATGAGACTTTCCAGGAATGATGAGGAAAGAATAACTCTTATAAATTGCATTTATTTTTGTGTTTTTCTTCTTATAATGCACATTAGATTTTTTAAAAAAATCTAAAAGATAAAAATTCAGAATATCACTACTTTATAGTTATATTAACTTATTTTTGACCTCATAAATGTAAGCCATTTTTTTAAAAAACAGTAAATTAATGAAACACAATAAAACAACAAGCACATCAATAATAATGCATAGATACAAATAACCTGGAGAGGTCATGTAACCAGTTTTCTTACTCTAAAAAGGACTGACTAGTAATATAGAGAAGAGTTATTAAATCTTCCTAGGAAATATTTACCATTAGAGCTGAAAAGGAAAATGTAATATAAGACTTTCACTTTTACACTAAAAATACAAAGTTCAAAAAACTGGTTGGATAACCCATAGAAGTGCAGGTCTAGTCTAGAATTTCTCTTGTCAATCACAATGATTTTCCTTCTCGACTTTTTGTAACAGACACATTCCATCCAACAGCAGCAGAATACACATTCTTCTCAAGTGAACATAGAACATTCTCCAGGATAGATCATATGTTAGGTCACAAGTCTGAAAACTTCAGATGATTGAAATCATACCAAGTATCTTTTCTGACCACAAAGGTATGAAACTAGAAATCAATAATGGGAGGAAAACTGGAAAATTCACAAATATGTGGACATTAAGTGATACACTACTGAACAACAAATGAGTCAAAGAAGAAATCAAAAGTGAAATAAAAAATATCTTGAAATAAATGAAAATACGAACACAGCATGCAAAAATTTAAAGGGATGCCATGAAAGCAGTTCTAAGAGGGAAGTTTATAGTGATAAATGTCTACATTAAGGAACAAGAAGGATCTCAAATAAACAACCCATCTTTACACCTCAAGGAACTAGAAAAAAAGAACAAACTAAGCCCAGAGTTAGCAGGATGAACATAACAAATATACATTTTTAAATTTTCTTACTGAACCCTATTTCAAAGGAATCAAATAGTGGATGACAGGAAAGTTCTCTCTATAAAGACACTCTAGCTAATACATACAGAAGAAATGAGAGTATTTAAATATTACTGTGTTGAAATCATTAAAGAAATAATGGGTCTAGGCAATGATTATCAATAGTTGCTCACATCCCCCAAAGAAAATGTATGTATGTGAATCCTAATACATAAACACCTGTGAAATATTCTTGTCAAAAACAGAACCTGAAACTGATCAAACCTGTAGTTCTAACAGGAAGACAGGAAATACGGAAGACAGAAGAATATATTAAATGACACCACAGGAATACCATCAACATGCGGGTCAGTAGGAGATACTACAGGACCAACAGCCTGGTTTGTTCAACTAAAAAATCGTAAAATAAAAAAAGAGAGTGTACAGATTAAAATGTAATTAAGAGAAATAGCAACCAAATACAATGCACAGACAGTATTTTGTTCCTAGTTATGGTAAACCAACCATAAAGATAATATGAGCCATTTGGGAAAAGTTGGACATTGACTTGCATATTTGATAATATTCAGAAATCATTTTTATATATTTTACATACTATAATGAATTCATGGTTGCATGTTTAAAATTTTAAATTTCTGTTGTAATTTTTTAAACTTTTTATCTTGAAATGGTTTGACTCACAAGAAGTTGCAACAATAGTACAGTGAGTTCCTGAGTAAACGTCACCTAGCTTCTCCCAAAGGTTAACATCTTGTAAAACATAGTACGTTATTAAAACCAGGAATTGACCCATTCTACTAATGAAAGGTGTGGCAGGCTATTTCACCCTTTGCTGTTTGTGCTAATTTTCTTCTGCCTGGTAAAAAGTGTGTGTGTGTGTGTGTGTGTGTGTGTGTGTGCTCGTGTGTGTGCGTGTGCAAGTCATTTTTCTCAAATCTAGCAATACTTTTCTTCAGAATATAGGTCATGGTTGGTGAACGATTTTCCAAAAACAGGGTAATATAAAGCCTCACCTATATTTTTCTACTAATCTTAAGGTTTATTTTCTTTATAATTAGGTAGTTAACATAGCTTAAATTAATTTGAGGATCTTGAGCTACGAAGTCATGTAGTATTCTTTTTCACCAAATTAAAAATTAATACTCCAAAATAATATTTTGGGGGGTGGGAAATCCCATTGTTTTCCAACCAACATAAAAATACTACCTTTTGCTCATAGTAAGTTCTCGTACAAGATATGCTCCATTTCCGGTCTTTTTATTCAGTTTCACTGATTTGTTTGCCTTTTAATTTGACAGCATCACAGCATTTAGTTATATAGCACTATAATGCATTGCCAACGTGTGACAATTCATATTTCTTTCCTCTTCTAAATTCTGTGTGTGTGTGTGTGTGTGTGTGTGTGTGTGTGTGTGTGTGTGTGTGTGACATCCCTTGGGTATATTTTTCTGAATTGATCCTCTTATCACATTTAAAAGAAGTCCCTTTAAGATTTTGATAAAAATGCACCTAAATTATAGATCAATTGAAGGAATATTTGTAGATTTACAATATCTGGTGTCCTAAAGGACACAGAAATGTATTTAATATGTATACTTTTTGCTTTTTGTTCAGGTTATTATTAACCGTTATGCTGCTTCAACTACATTTTCTTATTAGTTATTTTTTGGATGTTGAAAAACTACAGAATTTTGTTTTATTTTCAGCATCCATCTGCCTTCTCACCATCAATAGGATGTTAGATGACTTTCTTAGAATTTGGAGAGAAGATAATGTTTAAAGCAAATATTTTGTATAATATTTTCAATTCAGAAGAAGTTTCAATATTTATCTTTGAACTCATGTGTTATGTTTCTCCCATTTATTCTTCCCCAATTTTTTCCCTGTTTTGTGATTCTCAACTTCTATCTTTGCTTGTACTTTTCAACATAATATATTACATCTATATCTCTTTCAAATTTCCTAGAAGCTTCTTACTGTTTCTTGTCACAGATTTCTTTCATGGGCTTTTGCCCCATTTCTACTCTCCTCCGAGATTCTTTATTATCTAAGTCATGAAAATATTTATGCCATACAATGAAAACACTTATTATGAATACATTATAGTACATTGATGAATGTCAACCTGAACACTAATAACACATCAAAAAATTAAAATCCCTTGTTATTGTCAACTGAATGAAATAAATTATCTCTGTCTTGGAAAAATATAAAGCAATTTTAAAGGCACAGCTGGAAACTCAGATTTTTTTCTCTGAACATCAGATATCAGAAAAGATATCTGGGCTTCCCTGGTGGCGCAGTGGTTGAGAGTCCGCCTGCTGATGCAGGGACATGGGTTCGTGCCCCGGTCTGGGAAGATTCCACATGCCGCGGAGCGGCTGGGCCCGTGAGCCATGGTCGCTGAGCCTGCGCTTCCGGAGCCTGTGCTGCGCAACGGGAGACGCCACAACAGTGAGAGGCCAGCGTACCGCAAAAAAAAAAAAAAATCCTGCGGCATGTGGGATCTTCCTGGACCGGGACACGAACCCATGTGCCCTGCATCGGCAGGCGGACTCTCAACCACTGCGCCACCAGGGAAGCCACAGGATTTTTTTTTTTTTTTTTTTTTTAAATGCAGAAGCAGGAAGGACACTCTGACCTCTTCCCCTTCCCCTTCTTTTCCGGAACAAGTCATAAAATTCTTATGTGAAGGTAGCCTCCCTGTACCAGGAGGAGGAAGACATTCTTATCACCAGAGATGGGGAATTTGGGACCAAGAAATCTGTACAAACAAACCTTGTTAAACTAACCCTTATCTTCTTATTTCTTCACGGTTTACTTGTGTAGCCTAAACACCTTTGTTTTGTCAATTATTCAAAAATGTATTGTTTCTTTGTCTAAAAGGTATAAAATCTTCCTGCTCTGATCACTTCTTAAGGTCTTCATTCTCTTTGAAGTGTTCCATGTATATGTAAATATTCAATAAAATGTGCATGCTTTTCTTCTGTTAATGTCTTGTTTAATTTCCAGACCAGCCAGGGGCCCTAAGGGGGTCAAGGGAAAGTTTTTCTTCCCCTACAGTAGACAGAAGAAACAGGAGTGTTTTTCCTTTACAGGCCAACACATAGATTCCCTGACTTAATTCAGTGTTCCTTCTATGTCAATAACTGATTGTTGTACAGACTTATCTTTAAGATAATATTTACAATGTAAAGGAGAATTGTACTCCCAAATTTTAGTAGACCAAATAATCAATATTCATGTATTCCAAAACAAATTGACTAAATAATGTGAGTTTGATCACTGACATGTACCACATAATTCTGAATTCATGCAGGGTTGAAATTAAGAAACTTTGGTAATAATATGCCAGCTATCATATCAAGGATTTGTTCTATTAGGCTATATATCACAACTAAGAACTACTAAGTAAGAAGAGTTATAGCAGACACTCCTGGGGGTTATAGCCTACTTATTCTCAAACTTTACTGATTAATTTCTCGGAGACCTCCAATAACGTTTGATTGCTAAACCTAATGGGTTCCGGTTGCTCTTTAGAATTAATTTAGAAATCCTTGATGTGCAGGTGTTATATACTCTTGTCAAAACACTTTGAAATATATTCTTCAGATGGGCACAGGTAACTGAATATAAATTATGTCTCAATCAAGTGGAAACAAACCAAAATCTTTTATATGCCCTATATGGACCTTTGCTATATGATATTTGCCTATCTTCTTTGCATTATCTTAAATCATATGCACATTATAATCCAGTTTTCTCTCCCACTGAATTTTTTGGAGGAGTACAGTCATCCTTCAGTATCCACTGGGGATTGGTCTCAGGGCCCTCACTCCCTACGCCATCCCTACAGATACCATAATTCACAGATGCTCAAGTCCTTTATATAAAATGGTGTAGTATTTGCATATCATGTATGCACATCCTCTTGAATACTTTATTTCTGGATTACTTATAATAGCTAATAAAATATAAATGCTATGTAAAGACTTGCCAGCATGCAGCAAATTCAAGTGTTATTTTATGGAACTTTCTGGAATTTATTATTTTTTTTAATATTTTCAATTTGAGGTCTGTTGAATCCACTGATGTGGAACCCATGGATACAAAGGACCAACTGTATTTTACACTGTTGAACATTTCCTCTTTCTTAATGACCTCTTTTCTCTTTATTCATGTTTTATAATTTTCTTTTAAATTTCCAGTAAGATATTAGGATGTGTACTTTTCACTCACATTTAATTGTGACTCCAAATTACTGTTTCTTCATTCTAATCTTTCTCTAAATCTTTTTGTCAGACAATTCATCCAGAATCAATGGCCTCCAGTGCTTTAAGGTATATGTACTTAGACTTGAAATTTAATACCAGGAAGGACAACTATGTCATCACAAGATGAGCTCTTTTTATGATCGAGATATACTAGACTAAATTGATCTTATCCATTGGGGACATGACAGTTTTTGTATTACAACATTTTCTTTACAAATACCATGAGGTCATATAAGAGAAAGAAAATTGCCAAAAGCTTAAATTAACAGAATGATAATCCAAGTTGACTTGCTAAACTTCAATTTTTGTATCTTGGACTGGTAATTAAAATTTTCACCTATCTGAGGTTGTTAGGAGGATCAAGTGAGATGCTGGTGAAAGCACTTTGTAAATTTTACAGAAAGATTATTTCAATACTGTAAGTAATTGAATCTTTAGGTTCATAATATTCTGAATATCAGTTAAAATAATGTTACATAGCAACTTTATAAGAAATAAAAATTCAGGGGTAACATTTTGTTGAATTTAATCTACTTTATCAAACAAATTAAATTTATACTTAAACTGCAAAAATGCCACACCATTTTGTTTTCAGCCTATTATTCTCTATAAATATCTATTTTCTGTCCATGTGCTTTACATTGTTTCCTCCTGTTTCACTTCTTTTTTGTTTCTATGATATTATCCACATAACTGAAAGAATTAAAAATTTATTTACTGTATTTTGAACACCAACTTTCACTTTGTTTAACAGGAGCTGAGAGCTTTCCATTTTTTCCCATGAATCACCTACCCAGAGATAAAAACATTAGAAAGCTTTAAACAAGTGAAAGGCAGGCGATCCTAAGAGTCACTGCTGTTTTACCTTGGGGAAAGACCTTTCCTACAAAGTTATTAATAGCCATATTATATTTAGTTGAGAAACAACAGGGAAAGGGAAAGAGATAAAAAGTGAAATGGTGAAAGGCATATCTTTACAATCTCCACTCCAGGAAAAGTTCAGGGATATTTCAGAAAATTCAGAAGAAAAGTCTGAGGCTGTGATCTCCACTTGGGATTCTGGAGACCACTGTGCACAGTGTTCAGTACTAGCATGAAGCTGCCTAGGCTGGTTAATAAGGGGGGATCATTCTGATCACTTAAGAATTGGTTAATGAATTTTTGGTCATGTTCATGAAATCCCTCATACTCTAATATCACAGAAGATACCTCATATATTTTCTTCCAAGTGCTTTATAGTTCATATATATATATATACACATAAATAACTGAGAATCTATGATAGGTTAAGGAAAGGAAAAACACATTTGGTTTACATTTTGAATGAATATTAGCTCATGACAAAACCATATTATTGTTTGCTTTCTTTCATTCATTATTTAAATGTTTATTGCCAATCTGTGTTACATTCTTTTAAGTAAACAATGAACAAAAGAGGACAAGAGACAAAAGGGTCTGCTCTCACACTGTTTGCATTCTGTGTGGGAGATAAACAATAAACAAATAAATAAAATATGTTACATGTTAAGTTTGCTTGCATGCATCTAGGACCTCAAATTTTTTTGCTTTCTAAAGTGTGTTTCATTGTCATAAACATCAAAAAAAAAACCAACTTAAAATGTCTGAATGGACAAAATAATTAGTCTCTTTTTTTCTTTCTGGGAAATCTGTTTTCATTTTCAGTTTTATGGTGGATGCTTTGACATCCATTAATACTTCAAATAATGCATAATCTTATTTTCTTTTTTTTTTTGCGGTACGCGGGCCTCTCACTGTTGTGGCCTCTCCCGTTGCGGAGCACAGGCTCCGGACGCGCAGGCTCAGTGGCCGTGGCTCATGGGCCTGGCTGCTCCGCAGCATGTGGGATCTTCCCAGACCGGGGCACGAACCCGTGTTCTCTGCAGGCGGACTCTCAACAACTGCGCCACCAGGGAAGCCCTTATTTTCTTTTTTTGGAACTACAAAAAGAGAACTGCTGGACTTCTTTTTCCTACTGCTTATGTCTATTGATGTCATTCCTATATTCTTTATTTCATTAGTCTCTGAGTTGCATTCTATTTAATTTACTCATTCTTATATTCCAGTTCACTAATTCCTTCCTTAGCTATATCAGTCCATTTGTTTAATTGCACTTTAATTTATATTAATATTTTAAAAATTTAAGTAATGATGTTCTGGATATTCTTTATTTCCATAGTTTTAACTAGTCTTTTTCTCTCTTTAACAATTTCATAGTATCTTATCTTTTACTTATAGCTTGTGTATAGTTTTAGATATTTTATTTGTATTAATCATAATAATATATTTTAAAAATTATCTTTATATTATAACAGGATCAAGTTGTGGTTTAAATCGTTTCCTATTCTGGGTGTTGTCAAATATCGTTAATCATAGTGACATATGTATTCTTTTTTTATGTTAATTTTTGACATGAGTACTCCCAGGATATACAGATAATGAAGACTCCAAACTGTCTTGAGAATCAAGGCATTGGTTAAGCTTCTCAGGAATTTTCTTTTCTTACCCAGAATTCAGGCTTAGACTTCTCTTAAATATCTACCTGAGTTTTCGGTTCATTCTTTCACAGAGAGCATATAATACTTTGAAAGTAATAGATTTATACAGTAGTATTCATTCTAACTCCCTGTCTCACCTGGCCCCAAGGATTTATCTCCTGTCCCTGAGTGGAAATAAAAGCCAACTGCCTAGGTTACCAAGATCAAAAATTCTTATCCCCACCCAGGAAGCTCCAGCATCTATTGCCTCATGATTTCATTTTTAGTTTCTTCTTCACTGTGGGCATGTGCATTTTATTTATTTTTGATTTTCTCTGTTTTTCCTCATTCTACAGATACACAAATTTAATTAGACAAAAATCTTATTTCCTTTAACACTCCCATCATTGGCTATATATATAGTCTACTTTATTTGTATATCTGTGTGTTGGTTGGTTTATATATTTATAGTTTAATAAATAGACAGTCATGAATGTAGCATCCAGGATGTGAACAATCTTGTGCAGGTCTCCTGAAACACATATAACTAAAGTTCTAAGGGATATATACCTAGGAGAATGATTATTGGGTTGAGGGGTATGTGAATATTCCATTATATGTAATGTCAAGCCATTTTCAAAGTATAACTAATATATGAAATTATATGTATCCACATCATCTTTTACCTTTGGTATTATCAGAATTTAAAAATTGTGCTAAACAAAATATATATAAAATGATATATCATTGTTATCTTCATTTGCACTCCCCGATCACAAATAAGTCTTGACTTATTTTATATATGTAATGTATTATATATATATGCTTGTGTTTATTATATAGTTATATATATTATATACGTATATATTTAGTCCCATGTCTTCCTGCTTCCCTTAAAAGTATTTCTATCATTGTCTCTCTTCATTCTTCCATTTGTATTTTCCCTTACTCTAATGATTTTTATGTATTTCTTATACAGTATTGATATTGAGCCTTTGTAAGTTTTGTGTATTGCAAATATCTTTTCATGGCCTATAATCTGACTTTTCAGTTACCTTAAGCTGTCTTTTGATGTACAAAATTAAGGATTTTTATCTTCAATAGTTAAATTTGCCAAAATTTTATATAGAATAAAGCCTTGGAAGTATTTGAAACTAGCATGCTAATGATGAAATATTTTGAAAAGATGAAGTTTCAGATTTCTTACTAAAAGTTTTTCATAATTTCCTTCATGACTTGTGGGGGAAAACATGCACGATAGCAATACTTTTTAAATTCCACTGTTAGAACAGTTTATTTTTTGTTCCACAGTGAGTTAATGATGAAACATTTGCTTGTGTGGGCTTGACAGAACAATCTGTCTCCGTGGGAAGCCTCCTCAGGACTACCATAAAGTGTGAACCCCTGAAGATGCCTCCTTCATACAAACCCTATAGTTAGCCTAAATATTAGGCCTGGAGTCCTGGATCAATTCCAATTTGGATAATACACAGTGTTTACTAAAATTCCTTCTGCGGTTTGAACACAATACAGAATATTTCTTAGTTCTCTTCATAAAGCCTCCTTCAATGTAATCATGTGTCTATTAAATTATATTTTAATCTCCAGGGCAGATGCTTTCAGTGTTGCCTATATTTTTCATGACAGAATCAAACTAAAATTTGTTGTATCAAAAATAAATGTGCAGTCTGAACACATTCTTATCTCATTTAACCCATATGGATTTACTATCACAAAACCTTCAGGTAATATTACAGATATGATAACTGTTGCTAAAAAACTTAAGATTATATACTAGGAAAAGCTTCAGTTTCAAAGGATCATGTCCGGATCAGCATAATTCGTATATTGTGTAATCTGGGTCTGAAGTTCAGGTTCATGCAGATCTTTAGAGATTTGAATATCCCAGGACAAGACATAGAGAACATGTAGATACTAGTTTCTAAACTGGTTTGTCTGCATCTTAGTAGATCATCCAGAGAGCTGAAATTTACTATTAAAATGCATAAACAGTTACTTTGTATGGTACAATTTTATTATGATTATGAACCAAAAATCAAAACTATGGGTTGAAAAATGTTATGGAGGCTAATTTAATAATTGCATTAGATTGACTGCATGGCCAATTCTACTGAGAACAGAACAGGATCATTATGGGAGTCAAAAAGTGGACATAAAAATAATATTTTATATATTTATTTATACATTTCCTATATTTTGAATTCCTTAATACTTTTTAACTTGAAATTGTATTATATTCCTCTAATAAGTCTTCACCAAATTCATAAGGTGCCTTCACTTATACTTCATTCACTGTGTAATCGTGCTTAGTCACACAAAGTAAATCTTCCTTAGATATACATTTTAGAAATCAGCCCATTAGAAAAATAAGAACTTCTGAAATAAATGAGACAAAGTTGGTAAATTAGAGAATTTTCTTATACAACTGGGCAGTGCTCAAAATGATCTTCTGAGTAAAAGAAAAATAGTACTAGATTATAATAAGACTTTTCCTTTGGCCTATCTAGGGCAAGTTTAAACAGCATGAAATATCTTGCTTTCTTCCCTGGAACTATGGAAAACTTAAATAAAACACAGAGAAATAATTCTTAATCAGGTGCCCCTATATTTGCCCCCCCAAACCTGTTACCAATCTTATTTTTGATGAACATATCAAAGTGATTGTTATATGCCCCCATCTTTTCAGAAAGCATATGTTAAACAGGGCAGGCAAAGATAAACTTTAAAAGGATTCACTTGTCCTAACAGCCCATCTGTTTCCTACTCCCTGCAGAGCACATCTCTTTTCTGGGGTCCCTTTCAGGTGCTCTCTTACCTTATGTAACACTCTCTTTATTGTAAGTTCATGCTGTGACCCTGTCAGAATTGCTACAGCAGGGGTGACCTCAGTAATGACCATCCACAGTCTGCCAAGCTAAGTTGGTCAGTGTTAGCTGATTAAACTTTTAACAACATCCCCTGTGCGATAAAGGGCAAAATGACAACTTTGCCCATCGTCAAGGTGTCTGTATAATAAACTAATTAGTAAACCACACAGTCTGTGGAGCTTTTAATGAGTGCTATCGGCTGGCCTCTGTAATAAAAACCCAGTCTGCCTCCTTTTGGGATTCAATTAAGGCACAGACTGTCATATGCTTGGTCTAGCTGATCAATGAATCCATTCCGACCTTTGTCAGAGCTGTTTGCAAGGTCAGTGGCAGTAGTGAAGAGAGCCAGCTTGGTAAAGGAGATATACCCAACAGAAGCCGACAGGCTCCAAGTCCAGTTGTTAATATCCTTGTGGTCATTTGACATCAGCAGAAGTTTCTCTCATTCAAAGGTTAGCTGAAAGAGAAGACAGCAATGAAAAATATATATTGGTATGTTTTTCACAGAAAGGTCCCTCTGTTATTAAAAAATGATCATTAGTCTGTTAACATCTACTTTTACCTTGCAGTATCTTCTTTTTCTTCACCCAGTGGAATATACTGTCCAACTTTTGTTCTTCCAAATATACCTATTGATTTAATTCTTTTCCAGATGTGAAAACAAATGTAACCTTTATGAAATGTAGTGCTGTATTTTATGATTCAAGATGCTGAGGTTTTAGAAAAGGAATTCAATTAGAAAAGATGATATTCCTTATTAAAGCTTCCTGATGTCAGAAAAATGTTTTTTTTAATAATTAAATTTTTAAAAATACTCTAGATTTTCAAATAACTGCAATATTCATCAATTCTACATCTCAAACATGGCTTTTATTCTTAGTGATTTGAGAATCCTCACATTTATTTCTGTCAGAAAGTAATTATTCAGAAATAAAAACCAGTCCATTTTTCTAATATTTAAATAATATTTTTCTATTATTTGCCTATTTTGATAGTAATAAGTTAAAGGAAAACAAAATATTTCTAAACACTGTAACCTGCCTTTTCTAGACTTAATATTTTTGGTTTTTAGAGTAATCCAATGGACCTGTGAGAGTTAGTAATCTATCATTTTATTGAGACCCAAGATTGAAATGCTTTGTTGACAGGCTGCGAGATGGAAAACCAACTGAGCTACAGATTGAACATAGCTGACCACTCAGCAGCCACAACCTCAAGTAACACTGTTGTTGTGTATGCAGTATTTAGAAGCCCTGTAGGATCTCACTACTTGTACTTTAAATAAGGTAAAATATACATTATGAGTGTTACTTGAGATTTTGGAGATGTATATATTTTCAAATAATCAGGGTTTTACAATTTGTTATTTTCCACAAAAAGGAAATTTATGTTCAAATTAGGTTGAAACTCTATTCAAATTGAAAAAAATTAAGTTCAACATTTTTAGTAAATGTATATTCACAAACAAATATCAAGTGTAATTAAAATTGAACAATCTGTACCTTTGAGTAGCATTGGTACAATCTTTAAGTATTAAAAATGAACATACCGCGAGACCAAAAATTCTCTTATAGTTTATTATTAGGAAATAATTATATGGCTATAGCATATGTAATTACTAAAATATATTATTTTAGTAGGAAACAATTGTATAAAAATTAAGTGCCCTAATATAGGGGACCACATATAAAAAACCCAGTATATCCACTTAGCAAAATACTATGCAGCCCTTAGAAATGATGATGCAAAGTGTATATTTAAAGAAAAGTGTTCATAATTTTAGTGAAAAGACCAGTGGAAAAAATAATTGTTTTTATAATATTTATTTTATCATATATTATATGGACATATAAATATATATGCATATGAATATATTCATGCATATATACATGTGTGAATGTGTATGTCAATATACATGTATAGGTACGTATACACATAAATATGCACAAGGTACATATATACATAAATATCAATATGTATAAATATATATTCTAGATTTATGAATACTTTCAATATTTTCTGACTTTTTCTAATGGTTTTTTTTTTTTTTTTTTTTTGCGGTACGCGGGCCTCTCACTGCCTTGGCCTCTCCCGTTGCGGAGCACAGGCTCCGGACGCGCAGGCTCAGCGGCCATGGCTCACGGGCCCAGGCGCTCCGCGGCATGTGGGATCTTCCCAGACCGGGGCACGAACCCGTGTCCCCTGCATCGGCAGGCGGACTCTCAACCACTGCGCCACCAGGGAAGCCCTCTAATATATATATATTGTTTTGATCAAGAGAAAAAAAAGATATTTCATTCTTGAAACTATTCAATATAATATAAAAATCAGAAGATGTGTAATTAAAAATCTGCAATGTATTTTCAGAAGTTTGTAAATTATTTCACCTCTTTTCCCCCACACTTTTATTTAGTAATATTTTCACATAAAAAGTATCTAGAAATGCATGTATATTTAAACCCAAAATTTACTTGCGAATCAGTACACTATATTTAGATGAATTATTTTCTGTATTATAGACTCAAATAAATCACTCAAAAAATCATAGAAAAGTAACTTTCATAATTGAAATGAACCATATAGATAACTGCCCCTGTTCCATTTTATCTATTTGGAAGCTGAGGCCAGAGAGGCAATCCTGTTTCATTGGGGTTATACTTGTAAGTACATTTAGAATCCAAAGTGAAGGTCATGTGAGTTTGTGAGACATGGGTTGGAGGGATGATTATGGAGGAGGGAAATGTGATTGACATAATCTTGATTTTTGATTCCTATATTTCCAATTTCTCTCTCATTAGTACCAACCCTATCCCTTTACACACATCCCTCACTGCCCAACACACAGATATACACATCTGTACAAACATACACACAGATACAGAGTGAGCATTAACCACACAGATTTAAGGGGTGTGTGTGTGTGTGTGTGTGTGTGTGTGTGTGTGCACGCACACGCTCTAACTCCAAATATAAGCATAAGTCTAAAACAGAATATTATTTAAATTCTCCTGAGAGCACAAGTTCAACAAAGGTAGGTCATCAAAGCAATCCTAAGACATAAAAGGGGATGTCCTGTGTCCTCTCATGATTGATTATGTTTTATCAATTAAAATACTGAGTTCTTAGAAAATAAAGATGCTGCACATATGGTTTGACCAGTCTACTCATGTAACAAATATACATCATTTCTTCATCAAAATTACCTTGTAAAGATTTGTCTTAAAAACTGTAGGTGTTCAGTTTAGGTCAAGATAATTGATATTGAGGGATGGGAGAAGGCAAGTGTAGGTGGAGGCATGAGGGAAAAATACTTTCCAGGCTGCCCAAACTAAATTTACCACATAACTTGGCGTCAAATCATGAGTTCATAGTCTATTTCTAGGTCCCCACATTCCTAACTTAATTTGGTCAGTCTTGCAAAATTATGTCTTTGAAATCTATGACCTTAAATCAAGGTTAAATTTTAACACAAAGAAAACTCAATTTTAAAAGCTAATGAAGGGTTGTCTTAATGTTTTTAATCTGTATACTATTCAAGCATAAGATAACAACATTTTATAAAGAAGTAAAAACGTTTTACAAATAAGTATAACAAAGTAATACATTATAATACATTATATCTCTTCTAGTAGCAGAGATAAAATTAAATAATATCAAAGGGGGCTTCCCTGGTGGCGCAGTGGTTGAGAGTCCGCCTGCCGATGCAGGGGACACGGGTTCGTGCCCCGGTCTGGGAAGATCCCACATGCCGCAGAGTGGCTGGGCCCGTGAGCCATGGCCGCTGAGCCTGCGCGTCCAGAGCCTGTGCTCCGCAACGGGAGAAGCCACAACAGTGAGAGGCCTGCGTACCGAAAAATAAAAAAATAAAAAATAAAAAAATAATAATATCAAAGGACAATTGTAACCAATGAAGGAAGAAAATGAATGGAAAAAGAGGATCAAAGAACATACACAATGAATAGAAAAATTTAAAGAGCATGTTAGATATATATCCAGATATGTCAATAACTAGTATTTTGAATGGTCTAAATACACCAATGAAAAGAAAGGTTGTCAAATTGGATAAAACAGTATGTTAGATCCTATGTGTTTTCTGTAGAAACCCACTTATATATACCCAGATAGGTTAAAAGTAGAGGAATGAAAGATATACCACATTAACACTAATCAAAAGAAAGCCAAGATAGCTATACTAACATCATACTTCAGAACAGGCAAGATTATTGGGCATACAGACAGTCATTACCTAATGATGAAGAGATCATTTTCCAAGAGGACATAACAATCCTAAATGTGTACGTACTGAAACAAGAGTGTCAAAATTATGAGGCAAAACTGATAGAACTGCAAGGAGAAACTATCAAATCCACTATCATTGTTGGGAAATTCAATGCCTTTCTGTCAGTAATTGATAGATCAGACAGGGAGAAATCAGTAAGAATATAGATGTCCTTAACAGCTCTATCAATCTAATTAACATTTATAGAATACTGCATTTAACAACAGCAGAGCACACAGTCTTCTCAGGCTAACATGGAATATTAACCAAGATAGATCTCATTTTGGGACGTAGAATACACTTTTATAACTTAAAAAATACATATACAATATATGTTCTTGGACCACGATGGAAATAACTACAAATCAATTAGCTGAAAAAAGTCAGGATAATCCCCAAATATTTGTAAATTAACAATACACTTCTAAATAATTCACGAGGTGAAGAAGTATGAAGAGAAAATTAAAAAATAATTCTGAACTAATTTAAAATGAAAACACTATTTTTCAAAATATTTTGGATAAAGAAAAATTGCTTAAAACAGTTCTTCATGGGAATTTATAGCATCAAATTATGTGCTAGAAAAGCAGAAAGAATCTAAAATTAAACTTCTGCAAAAGATAAGCAATTATTTAGCAAGGTTAATATATAATGCAAGAGCAATATATTAAAGTCAATTGCTTTCATATATACATCAATAAGTAATTGGAATTTGAAATTTTAAAAACCCCACCATTTACAATAGCCTCTCCCCTGGCCTTGTAAAAAAATTATTTGGATGTAAATAACCAAATAGGAACAGGAATTCTATGCCTAAACTAAAGAACAATGATGAAAGAAATCCAAGATCTAAATAAATGGAGAGAGATCCCATTATTATATATTGGTAGTATCAATATAATTAAGATGTCAATCCTGCTCAACTTTATTAATTCAATGCAACCCCAATCAAAATCCTAGCAAATTATTTTGTGGTTTCAAAATACTGATTTTAAATTGTATATGGAAAGGCAAAGAATCTAGAATAGGCATCACAGTACTGAAGATGAAGAACCAAACTGGAGGGCTCCCATTATGAGTTTTTGCCGGGCCTCTCACTGTTGTGGCCTCTCCCGTTGCAGAGCACAGGCTCCGGACGCGCAGGCTCAGCGGCCATGGCTCACGGGCCCAGCCGCTCCGCGGCATGTGGGATCTTCCCAGACCGGGGCACGAACCCGTGTCCCCTGAATCGGCAGGCAGACTCTCAATCACTGCGCCACCAGGGAAGCCCCCATTATGAGTTTTTAAGACTTAGTACAAAGCTACAGAAAATAAGAGATTGTGCATTGGCAAAAGAATAAAGATGTAGATCAATGGAACAGAATAGGGAGCCTAGATGATGGAAGACAAATATAATAACTTTTTAAAATAAACTTGCTAAGGCAATTCAGTGAAGAAAATCTAGTCTTTACAAAAATGGTGCTGGAACATTTGGATATCAACATACAACAACAACGACAGCAACAAAATAACTATGAACTTAGGCATAGACCTTACACCTTTAAAAATTTAACACAAAATATATCATAGACAGAAATGTAAAATGCAAAATTATAAAACTTCTAGAAGGAGACACAGGAGAACATTTAGGTAACTGTGGGTTAAATGTTTACTTTTTTTTATACAATACTGAAAGTATTGTTCATGAATTTTTAAAAAATAGATAAGTTGGATTTTAAAATTATAAATTTCTCTTCTGTGAAGAACACTGTCAAAAGAATGAAGAGACTGGGAGGAAATCTTTTTTAAACACATATCTGATAACAAACTCGAATACAAATATACAAAGAATTGTCAAAATTCAACAATAAGAAAAAAACAACAAAATTTTAAAAATTGGCAAAAGATCTGAACAGACACCTTGCCAAAAATGATATACAGACAGCAAATAAGTATGTGACAAGATGCTCAAAATACTTTAATGTAAATTAAAACAAAATGAGATATTACAACACACAGGTTAGAATGGCTAAAATCCAAAATACTGACAAAACCAAATGCTGATGATATGTAGAACAATAGGAACTTTCATTTCTGGTGGGAATTTCATTGCTGGTGGAAATGAAAAATGGTATATCCATTTTAGAAGACAAAGGGCAATTTATTATAATACTAAATCAAGTCTTATCATATGATGCAGTGCTAATGTTCTACAGTTTTTAACCATTTGAATTTAAAACTTATGTTCATTCAAAACCTGCACATGAATGTTTATAGCATCTTTATTCATAATGGCCCGAAACTGGAAACAATCAAAATGTTTTTCCATAGGTAAATTGATAAATATGTGAATGGATAAACTGTGGTACATCCATACAATAGCATACTATTTAGTCATAAAAACAAATGGACTATCAAGCTAAGCAAAAAACAAGGATGAAATTTTGACAGAGGCAAAATATAACAGATGAGTAGTTGCCAGGAATTTGGGGGAGAAGAAAAGGTTAAGTAGTTAAAGTAGGGGAAATTTTTAGGGTGGTGAAACTACTCTATATATGACTATAATGATATAGATACAAAACTAGTCAAACACCAGGAAATTTATAACACAGTCAACCTTAATGTATGCAAATTAAAACAAATTATTTAGGAAGTCAGGAATGCCAGGGGAAATAAAGACTGTGATAAAATACGTAACAAACGTGTGAAATAACCTCCCTGTAAGTATTGGGAGAAAAGGGTGCTAACCTAAGTAACTTTGGAAATGACTAGTCTGTAAAACTGAAGGCAAAAGGAATTGGATATAGCACTTTAGTTGATAAAGTTGCTACCCAAGGGGATATCAGTGAACAATTCTGGAACCACTGAAATTGTACACTGGAATTAAACAATTAAATTAATGAATGGTGGATCATGGAACCCAGTTTCTCACTGTTGTAGTGGCAGGTCACAGACATGCAAGGGGAGAAGGCTAGAATCCAAGTGGACTAGAATTGGAGACATCAGAATGGACTTATATTTATTTTATCATGATACTCATTTCCCTCTATATGTAGATACATAGAGAAATATATAGCTGCATGTACAAACATGAGTTAGCGTATTAACATATATGGATGGCATTGTTCTGTAGGTTGAGCAAACGTGGTAGTAATGACACCCTTGTAGCAATGAGCTTGCCTAGTGCCCAGATCTTGGTTTCCAATACCATTCTCCAGTAAGAGTAACAAGAACTCCTTAGTAAAATGACCAACTCTAGGATTGGAGCTGGCAGTACACAAAATGAACCTAGAGCATCTTATATGCCAGAAAGTAAAGAAGTGCTAACAAAAAAATACGAAACAATACAAAAACATGATGGGGGTATGTCAAAGGGACACAGGACTCCCCTGAAGAGCCTCCAATAGGTAAATGTGGAACTATTGAGCAATAAAATAGAACTGAATTATAACCCCAAATATAAATTAAATTTCTATGAATCCACACTATTATAAATGAGTGAATGAATAAAGAAATGGGGGGAGAAAAGACAAATATCCCATTGAAAAGAATTCCAAGTAATTTATGGAGATACTCCACTCTCAAAGTAGAGCATAAGTCCCTGAATTCCTTAAGTGTGGAATGCACCTTATGACTTGCTGCCTAAGAACACAGTATGGAAAAGTGGGGGGAATGTAATATTACAGCAGAGAAAACTGACAAACACAAGCTTAGCAAGGTGATTAAAGTTAGCATCAACAGTGGTAAGCTGTGTTGATATTACGTCCCATTGACGTGTCATGATGTGATGAGAAAGACATACTACCTCTGCGGTCTTTCTCTCAAAATCCATTAACTCCAGTGTGGTCATGAGAAAAATATCAGAAAATTTCCAATTGAGGGACATTCTGTAGTATACCTTACCAATCATTCTCACAACCATTAAGGTCATTTAAGTCTGAGAACTGTCACACCATGAGATGCTGAAGGAGTTGTAACAACTAAATGTAATATAGATGATATTCTGAGGTAGAAGAAAGAAATTAAGTAAAAACTTAAGCTATCTTAATAAATTATTGACTTTACTTAATAGTAATATACCAGTATTGGTTCATTGATTGTGACAAGTATTTCATGCTAATGTAAAATGTCAGTAATAGAGGAACTAGTTATGGGATATATGGAAAATTTTCACACCTTTTCTGAAAATCTAAAACTATTTTAAAATTAAAGTTTATTTTAAATAAAAGACTAAAAACCCATTGTAGCTAGAAAAATAGGAAATGAAGTCAGAGAGACAGAAAGGGCCCATATCAAAGAGTGCTTGAAGGTCATAGTTTAATAGAGATGTTGCATAGTCTGTTGGAAGCATTGGTGATGTAATAAATTGATTTCTAATTTAAAAAGACAACTCTAGCCTCTATGTGGTATACAGATTAGTAGATAAAAAGAGTCACAGAAGGTGAACAATTTGAAGGCTAATGATATGGTCTAGAAGAGAGATATCGGTGGTATAGACAAGTTGAGCTGATGAAAATGGTGGTTGATCAAACCAGGATGTGAAAGATAGGGTTCATGGTTCAGGCCAAGTGTTTCTGTTCTGAGCATGTTGGTGAATATTGGTGGCATTTTCTGCTATGTGGGCATTGAAGAAAGACTGTTTGAGTTTGGGGGTTGCCAATGAAATATCATAGCCATCCTGCTATATGTCATGATACTCATTTTTTACATACAGAGGAAAGGTAGTATAGAAATGTTATGAAAATTGTCAAATACCACATGATCTCATTTATGTGTGGAATCTAAAAAACAAAACAAATAAACAAAAAGAAAAACAGACTCAGATACAGAGAACAAATAGGTGGTTGCCAAAAGGGAGGGTAGGGTGGGCAAAATAGGTATAGAGGATTAAGAGGTGCAAACCTCCAGTTATATAATAAATAAGTCACAGGGATGTAATATACAACATAAGGAATATGGTCAATGATATTGTAATAACTTTGTATGGGTACAGATTGTTATTGGCTTATTGCGGTGATCATTCATTATGTATATAAATGTCAAATTAAAATGTACCTGAAACTAACATAATATTGTATATCAACTATGTTTCAATAAAAATTTAAAAAAAGGAAAGAAAATTGCCCAAACATACAAACCTAAAATCACCAGAGCTGAGACATCTCATATGAGTCCAAAGCATGTGATCATTGCCTATTCCACATTGCTTCTGAGCAATATACTCTCTACCACAGAGGGGATCAATTTTTCTACTCATAACTTTCCAGGTAAAGTACCTATGTCTGAAGACCAAAGAGACTTTCAAAAGTAGATACAAAAGCGTTCTGAATGAGACTAAATATAAGTAATATGATTTCAAAGTCTTCTCTTACCTTTTGTTTTCCTTAGGAACTCAAAGGCAAAGGAGCTTAACCTCACTTTCAGCAAAAGGAAGGAGGAAATTTCTCACCATCTGGTAATAGAATATATATGGGACTTGATTTGACTGATTTGGTTCACAATCCAGGGTCACATTATGATTTTTGTAGGCCCTAGACACTTTTACATTTGTGGGTCCCTTCTTCTATTAAACACAATTCAAAATTATATTTTACAAAAGGATTGATGTAATAATATATTAATATTGTTTTATAATGTTTTCTTTGACTTACAATGCTTACAGTGCCTAATGGATAAACTGACCCTGTTTATATCTGTATGGAGAAGAATGTTTTTACAGAGTTGAGATGTTGAACAACAGAAGATATGGGTTACCCTGAACCATATGTTCCAGACTTTTCAAATAAGGCTTATTTCAATTCATGAGGACTGCATGTAAAAATTAGTAGTTAATTATAAATTACTAAAGCATGCTCCCCACTTCCAAAATTTTTGCTAATGTATTTTTTTTCTTAATGAGGAATGAGATTCTTTTGGATTCCAGTAACAGTTTTTGGATTAAAACAACTTTTCCTTTTTTTAGATGACTTTGTGTCCTTTATATTTATTCTGAAATTTTAACTCTACTCATCATTATCATTATTATGGTGCTTTTCTCTTTAGTTTTCTTAGGGTTTAAAAGAACTGGACTTGTAAGAATTATTTTTGTGTATGTGCATTTTTTCTTTCTTGCCCAGCTTTTATGTCACTGCTTTCTCAATTTTTATCTTATAGAGTGTATCTGGGACACATTTCCTGCTCTTTTTAAGCTTGTCATAAGCTAAAATAAGTTTAAATATCTCGAGCATTTGGTCTTTGCCCTAAATATGCTAAAGCAAGAAAAATATTCTTTATTAATAATTCTACCTTTCTAAGCAAGTCATCACATAGGAAGGCCAGCACATTAATTAATTAATACATGCACCCGGAGGAAAATTAAACAGTTGAAATAATAAATGTGGACGTGTCTCTGAATATTTGAATTGTATTTTATTATTTAAGTAACTAGCAAATTTTAGTCTGTAGTTTGGTGGAAGATGATACTTGAAAGTATTTTGTTCTGTAGAGCAGAGAATTCTGGATTGCTAAGAGTTTGTGTCTTTGCTCCTTTAAATATAGTTTAACCATTTAGGATGTGAATAATTCTAAGATGGTTAGTTACTGCTTTTTTAAAAGTAGAATTAATATATGGTATTGATACAATAACATGTTATTGCTATATGTTGTTATTCATATATAGTTTGAGGATCCACTAAAGCAGTTTGTTTTGTTTTATCCAACTTAAACAGTCCCCAGATACTTAAGCTTTTTTAAGTGTGACAATATTGCTGTTAATAGCATCAGGCGAGCTGAGACAAGATGGTTTGTAGTAGAAAATGTTGTGCTTAGTTTTGTACATTTTGCATTTGGTTGTTATAAGAACTGAAAAATTCAACTGAGTTAAAGGGAAATAGGTAAGATTTGTTGCCATAAATCTGTTGACACGTCATCCTAATTAA
The DNA here is from genome assembly GCF_949987515.2 of Delphinus delphis. Classification (NCBI taxonomy): domain Eukaryota; kingdom Metazoa; phylum Chordata; class Mammalia; order Artiodactyla; family Delphinidae; genus Delphinus; species Delphinus delphis. The sequence continues at coordinate 14,462,594 of NC_082693.1, read as the reverse complement.
AAAACACATATTGTTTGCAGATAGGAATTCATCCAACTACCTGGATAGAATTCAGAAAAATCCTTTCTTGTTATGAGAGATAGGATAGATTTTATCAGAGTTCCCAATAATGACAATGTTGTTAGTAATGCAGACTGTGAATCAACAATAAAAAAGAAACATTTAAAAGTGTATATGTATATTTAATCCATCAATTAAAAGTGATCTAATTGGTTGGAGAAAAAATGGAAAATATATAAGCTGTTCATTAAATGACATGGAAAGGGCAAAACTGAGCATGGCAAGTGTATATATTTGAGAGATATAAATTTCTCTTTCCATTGTATCCTAAATTCACTCTAATCTGGTTATTGCTTCTCATCCTCCACTTTACTAAAACTGCTTGCACCAGTGTCAACAATTCTTCTATGTTGATACATCTAATGGTGAATTCTCACTCCATCTCTTAACTTGACCTGCAGATAACATTTGAAATCATGGATGAGAGCCCCACTCCCTGCTTTGGCACCAGATCTCTTTGTGGTTTTTTTTTTTTTTTTTTTTTGGCTGCGTTGAGTCTTTGTTGCTGTGCGCAGGCTTTCTCTAGTTGCGGTGAGCGGGGGCTACTCTTCGTTGCAGTGCGCGGGCTTCTCATTGCGGTGGCTTCTCTTGTTGCGGAGCACGGGCTCTAGGCGCGTGGGCTTCAGTAGTTGTGGCGCACAGGCTTAGTTGCTCCATGGCATGTGGGATCTTCCCGTACCAGGGTTCAAAACTGTGTCCCCTGCATTGGCAGGCGGATTCTTATCCACTGTGCCACGAGGGAAGTCCCAGCACCAGATCTCTTAAATGGAGTCCCGCAGAGACTTTCCTTAGGTTACTTCTCTCCCTACGTGACTTCATTCAATCTGGTGCCTTTAAATCCCATCATATGATCCAGCCTGACTTTCTCCCTTGAACAAAAGACCCCTGAATTTACTTGGATACTTGATATTTCCACTTGATTATCTCCCAGACTTACAATGCTGAAAATCAATCTTTTGATCCCTCCAAACTTTCTCCACCTGTAGTGTCTCATTTTTTCTTTTTCTTTTTGCGGTACGCGGGCCTCTCACCATTGTGGCCTCTCCCATTGCGGAGAACAGGCTGCGGACGCGCAGGCCCAGCGGCCATGGCTCACGGGCCCAGCCGCTCCACGACATGTGGGATCTTCCCGGACTGGGGCACGAACCCGCGTCCCCTGCATTGGCAGGCGGACTCTCAACCACTGCACCACCAGGGAAGCCCCCGACTTCTTTCTTGTTCAGTTCCATCCAATCTCAGTTCCTTCTCTGTGATTTCTCAAGTGCATCAACTGTACTTCGGACCGAGAGCCATTGTAATTGCTTTTTTCTCTGTTATGGGTGGTCTTTCCAGACATCTGCTTGCTTTCCTCCTTCACCTCATCTCATTTAAATTTTTACTCAAAAATCTGAACATATTTACTCACTATTTAAAATCACAGTCCCCTTCTGGCACTTCCACTCTCCTTAGTGTGTATTATCTTCTTCATATATTTGGGTTATTTGTTTTATTTATTGTCTGTGCCCTTCCTTAGTAGAAAGTAAGCTCCACAATGACATTGGTTATTATTTTTTTATTTGTTTTACTGCTCTGTTACCCTAAAATATAGAACAGTAGAAAAAGTGCTCAATAGATATGTGTTGGATTTTTTGAAAAACTTTAGAGATTCTTAGGGGGAATGACTATTTTGATCAATTGTGACAAAATTCTAAGACTATGTTGATATCATAAGGATATGATGAATTGTTTATGGAGGTGAGTAATCAGATGAGAATTTAAGGTAGAATTATAATTATAATGAAAGTGTTAGGTCAAAAGGGTTCTCGACATTAGTTACTATTAGATCATTAAAATTTGTTAAAAAGTGAAATTAATTTACAAAAGTAGATTTTCTGTTATCATGTCCAAATATTCTGATCTGCAGGTAGGTATCTGCATTTTAAAGAATGTATGAGGTGATTCTGATACAAATTGTCCAAGAACCATGCTTTGAGTAAGTGCACTAGAAAAAGAGAAGCTGAAAGAAAACTTCTAAAGTTTGAGAGGAGTAAGTTCACATTTTCACTAATATTCAGCATAAAAGTGTATGATTAAATAACAGAATTTAAAATTAGATTTAGAATTAGGCAGCCTTTTTTTTGTGGTCAGGACTGATAAACTGAGGAAGATAAAACTGCTTTTTTTTTCTGGAAGCATTTAAAAATAGATTCTCATCTTTCTGGAGTGATTTTTATGATGGTCTATTTTAAGATATCAGATTAGCCTAAATGAACTTACATTGTTCTATTCAAGTGCTGTGATCCTGACTGTTAATCTTTTTAACAGCTATGGAGGGGTAGAGCATATGTTCTGAAGAAAGTATCAAGTTGACATCATTGATAATTGGGCCAACTTTTCTTTGAGTATCAAGAGAATCAAATACAACTCTACTTTTAGGTTACCTTTCTGCCTACCTTCTGTTTTTAATTAATTTTTTTTGGAGTATAGTTGATTTACAATGTTTTGCTATTTTCTGCTGCATAGCAAAGTGAATCAGTTATACATACACATATATCCACTCTTTTCTAGATTCTGTTCCCATATAGGTCATTACAGAGTGTTGAGTAGGGTTCCCTGTGCTATACCGTAGGTCCTTATTATCTATTTTATATATAGCAGTATATGCCTGCATGCTTAATGATTCCAATTCTCATTGTTTTTCTTTCTCTCTCTCTCTCTCTCTCTCTCTCATTCTCTCTTATCAAGGTATAGATTTCTAGGTCTAACAATTATAATATAGAAATGTAGCATCTTTCCACCCCTATTTTCACATTCATGTCTGATGCAGGGTTTGGTCAATAGAATGGTACTCAAAAGGGCACAATTTTTACCATTTTAACTTAATAGTATGACATTTTACATTTCTCAGTCAGGGATTAAATAGGACATCTATACCTAGCACAGTGTAGCAGAGGGGAGAATAAAAAGAGGAAGGGATTGAGAAAAACAGTAATATTTTATTTTTTTCTTGACATTTTCAAATATCCCTGCACTGTGGTATTGGATACCCAAATAAGATGTTAGCTTATTTCAAAATATCAGTGAGTTAAATATTTCCTTAGCTTTCTTTAATTGAGTTTTAAAATAAACAAATATGTAAATGGAGAAATAAGCTCAGGATGAGTTTCTAAAATGATCTATTTTAGAGTAGGAATATTCTAAATATAGAATAGGAATCTATTAAGATTCCTATGAAGTGTATGTGTACAGTTCTATTTGGCATTTCCAATCTCACATAAATACAAGTATATACACCTTCTCTCTCCAATTTTATTCCGAGCTATTTCAGAGACCAGGAATGACAAATCTGTTCCTGTGTAGTTGGGACAGGGTTTGCCTACATGACATTAAACACTATAAGAAAAGGAAGAACCATAGAATTTTAAGTGATGCAAACACTTTAATTTTAAACATCCAAACCTGTCTTAAGACTTCAATTAAAGAAATTAGAACCTGAAAGAAATAATATTAGAACCTGAAAGAAACATAGACAATATTATGATGCAATGGCTCTTTCTTTTTTTTAAACCTCCAGAGACATCATGAGATTACACAGCCTGATTTACAAGGAAATTTGAGCAAATTTCAGACTTTTATCATTCAAATATGGGACCTGTTTATTTCATTTTCTACTCACTTTGAAATATGTGTTTTAACCATGAACTGAAGACTTGTCTCTATGTACTTGAGGCAGAGCCCTAAATAAACTGGCACTCTATTTTACTCTTGGTGACTTGGGTGAGGATTCACTATTTGTAATTGGAGTATAAGAAATTCAAAGCTGTGGAGAATGTTGGATATGCATAGATTTATCCTCAAAAAGTCCTGCAAAAGCCCATAAATGTCATGATAGAACAAGAAATGGTTAAACAGAAGCATCCTTTTAATATTATTTGAGAAAACAAATAAAATGTTGATGTCTTGTAGAAGATACCAGTAACCCCTTCTTAAGACACTGAAATGAGTAAGAAATATGCTCTGATCAATTTAAAACTTTATTTTCTATTGATGATCTTCAGGTAATTCAGCTGAGTTTGGTAAATAAAGTAGATATAATAGACAGTAATCATTGATGGGCATGAAAATTTTATTATGACTAAAAGTTTGCTCTTGAAAATAGGTTATTACCAGAAGGGGCAATATAGAATATAATATACTGAATCAACTCTAAGTTTAAGACTTTCTTCCACTGTAAAAGAACAGAATTTTGAGTGGCCTAAGCACAGGTCACAATGTTTATACTTTGAAGCTCTTGAAGATAACTAACATTTATATAAAACCTTTACTCATCAACAGTTATTTCATATTTTTATTGCTCACGACAAATATTTATTTGTATCATTACCATCTACATCAAAGAAAAACTAACCCTCATAGAAGCTGAGCTTTCCATATCTACTAAGAAGTCATGGATCTAATAAATGATGAACTCTGAATGCCACTTCTTTTACAATAAATTCTATGTTCTCTTGGTGACCTATTAATATGGGTGTCTCTAAGGCCTTTCCTTCTGACTTATGTTTAATTTACAGAAAAAAAATCAAATATTTTAATTTGTATTCAAAGACCTACAACAAATATCAAGATATTGAATAGTTGCTTAACCCTGGTAAATGTAGAAATGAACCTACCCAGATTTCCCTTCAGAGAAAGATTTGCCCCCTAGCTCTGAGGGGTGTGCAGCTTCCCTTCTTTGAATAAGCACAGGAGGAAATAAAATCATGGCCATTTCGCTCCACTCAGGGGATATTGAGTTTTATTGGGCTTCTGTGACAGTCCAATCTCTCCTTCTGCCCAATCTTGCTTTCCTTCTTCCCTCCACAGTAGTTAATCCTTAATAAACATCTTTGTATCTGCTTCTGTAAAACCAGCATTGGCTATATAATTTGTGGAGGCAGTGCAAGATGGAATCCTGGAGACCTCTTTTAATAAAGAATCTGAAAGCTCTCACTCTCTTCTTTGGCACCAGATGGAGAATTTCAAGCCAGACAAACCCAGCTTCCCTGCAGAAACTCTTATCTCAGCCTGTCTCTTAACCACTTTCAAAACTAAAGCCATTTATTTGCACCTCATTCACTCAAGCCATTTGGGATCTGCTTGGGAACCTATCCTGCTCTCCCCCAAACTCTTATTAGGTGAGTAATAAACATTTTCATAACTTCTTGGTGTACGTGTGAGGCATCATCAGTTTCAACATCTGGATCCCTCTTGGGTGGGAGTTTGATGCTGCCCTCTGCAGGAAACCACAACACCTCCTTGTTCAAAAATTGTTAAAAGTCTCAAGGCTGTGACAGCAGAACATGGCACAAAGTGCAAGACCATTCTAAGCATGGGGTCCCCCGTGAACTTCACAGTCTTGTATACATCCCTGCCTGTGCCATCAGCTATAGCTTGCGTTTGTGTTCATTTTGTAACTTATTTGGAAAAGCACCATCAATAGTTCTCATCTTTCTGAAAAGTCTGTACTAACACTCTTATGTTTACAGTTGCTTCTTTATTTTTCCCTCCTCTTGGTTTTTACCACTGTCCTTCCACACCTCAGTTTGGTGAGTTTTCATAGCTTCCCCAGTCCTATTATTTGCCCTTTTCTAGGAAAACTATCCTGCTGAAAAGGATTGTCGTTTTATACATTCATATGTTCCATTCCCTCCATGTATAAGGGAACATCTCCCATAGATAATTAGGACACTGTGTACATGCACCCTCCTACACTCCTAACCCAATCTAAATTCTGCATCCCCGCATTATGTCTTCTGTGTGCAAACACTATCAACTTCCTTGTTTTTCCTTCTCTACTGGATCATTCTGATAAGCACCTCTTTCTTCCATCTTCAAAAGAAAACATCATAAACCTTTATTTCCTTCTAGCTGCCACCCTAACGTTCTCACCTTGAACAGCAAAACTCTTAGGATGAGTTGTTTATATTTTCTATCTTCAATTCCTTTTCTCTCATTTTCCCTTGAATTCATTTCATTTAGGCATTTGACGCCACAGTATACTGGAAATGCCTTTATCAAGGTTACAAATGAAAGCTGTGTCGGTAAAGGCCAAAGTTCTAGTGTCATTATTGACTATTTTCCTTTTTTCACAACCTACCTCTCATGTGTTACCAAGTTCTTTTGCTCTAAATTCGAAGTTTATAGAATTTGACTTCCAATATTCACAATGATCCTCTGATCCAAACCACTACCATCTTTTTTTTTTTTTTCTGCGGTATGCGGGCCTCTCGCTGTTGTGGCCTCTCCCGTTGCGGACCACAGGCTCCGGACGCGCAGGTTCAGCGGCCATGGCTCACGGGCCCAGCCGCTCCACGGCATGTGGGATCCTCCCGGACCGGGGCACGAACCCGTGTTTCCCGCATCGGCAGGCGGACTCTCAACCACTGCGCCACCAGGGAAGCCCCACTACCATCTTTTGATTGAATGATTTGTAAGGCTCCTTAACTAGTCTTCCTGCTTTACCTCTGTATTTTCATGAGCAGATTTTCAATCCAGAAGGCAGAGTTGTCATTTCTAAACACAAGTAGAATTATGACACTTCTTTAAATACTCAGGTGGCCTCCATCTCACACAGAAAAAAATCAAAATTTCTACAAGAGCCTAAAGACCCTTCATGACCTGGACCCTAATACTTTTTAAAAAAAATCTCCTATTACTCTTGCTTTTACTCACTTCCTACTAACCACACTCATTTCCATGCTGTTCTCAAATAAGCCAGGTGTGCTCCTGCCTCAGAGCCCTTGTACCTGTTGTTTGCTCTTCCTTAATACCTGATACACCTGAGTCACCTTTACCAGTCTTTGGTAAATGTCATTTTCTCAATGAATCGTTCTAAGATCAAACAAAATTAAAATAGCGACCTTCTTCCTAATCATCAATCCCTATCTTCTGCTTGTGTTTTACTTTTTTTTCTGTAGTACTTTTAAACTGTTGACATATTATTGAATATTGTATATAGGTATTCTCTTTATTGTACATCTCATGCCAGTAGAATAAAAGTTTCATGATAACAGGGATCTTTATGTGTCTGGAACAAAGCAAATGTCAATAAACAATTATGAATTAATCAAATCAAACTCTACTGATAGAGTTCTAATGCAATATTCTTAAGGCTCTAACAACCTAAGAAACATTCAGTATTCTATTAGTGGTTTGTCTAAATATTTCCTGCAAGGATGAGTACAAAGACTGGGCACAAATGAATAAAACTGAAGGGGCAGAAAAATGCAAATTATTTTCAAAAGGGGGGAAAATACATGTTAATGAAATAATTCAAAATGTGAACATTATATAAATAGAATATGTAATAATTCTAAAACAAATGTATAAATCAATGGAAAATGTCAAGACAATCTGAGTTTTGTAAAAAGTAATGACCAAAAATTTGATGGGCTTTAATTAGTCCATAATAGTTTTGTTTATCATGATCCTAGAATACTCGTCTAGAAGGCAGCTAGTGATTTCTTTTTTTAAGCAGTTACTCTAGCTTGTGGGGTATATGTGTGTGCATGTGTATGTGTGTGTGTGTGTTTAAAGAAGGAGTGAACAATTTATTGTCATGTGAATTACACAGTTCTGCACTTTTATTATTAGGTTAAAGGATAGACAAAATCTAGTTCACCTTTTAAAAACATCTTCTTCATGTTTCAGGTTGTTCAAGCTCTCTTCTTAATGTTTTGGCAGGCGTACTAAAAAGCTGTTATCAAATTTGTTGTAGTTTGATATTAAAATATGGGTGCATTAATCTTACAGTGACCTTTTCCCTGAACCCAGTGCTAGAAAAGGGATTCTGCATCTTTTGCAGGTAACTTCAAGGCAAGATATCATACAGCATTCAAATATAAGCTTTTATCCAGTTAAGCATCAAGCATTACCTACTCTCATCAATGTTCAGGAGCTTAATTCCAGGATTACTCATCCCCCAAAAAGCTAAATATGAAAATCAGAAGCAGAGACTGAAACAATAGAACTCTTATACCATGATAATTAGAAAAGGAACCTATTACCCAGGATTATAATTAGTGACTAACATATTAAATGACCTTTAACATTTACCTTAAGCCCTGGATTTCTGGAAAACCAGCAAGGTTATGAATGCCATATTAGTAATCTTTAATCTTTATTACTGCTGTGGACAGAATTTTAATGATTTTTAAATAGGCAGTGGTCACTAACATATCCTTATTAAAATAAAAAAAATCTCATAAAAAATTAAATGGATTAAGACTTCAAATGTACCATCATCAAAAGTATTATCTAATTATGGAGTTCAGTGAACAGGCCAAGTGAAATGGTTGGTAATATTAGTTACTTGCCACATGGGAATGCCCAGGATTTATGCACAAATAGATTCTGCTTCTGTTGCAACATAGTAATTAAGAATTTGTCAGGGAAATTTGACCCTCTAGGGTAGAAATTACTTTGTAAAATAAGAATGGCAGAGCACTAGTCTCCTTGCTGCACATAATTTAACTTGATTATTTATACATCAAAGAGAGTCTGCAGTGACTGCAGTATAATATTTAAGTAGAGGGATATTAAAGGAAGAAGCATCTAGTGAAATATTTTTCCCAAATCTCCGTGAGAAAATAGAAGAAATTTTCATAAAGCATTTCATTTTGCATATAAATTGGGGCCTAGATTGTGCCTGTGAATTTACTGCTGTCAAATTTAATTTTTCTTTAATTCTTCAGGCCCAGATGTGAAAGGCTCTGTGTGCAGCCTGCAATTTTCAATGCTTACAGGTAGCACCGGATCGATAATGTGTCTTTATGAGAAATTACCGTTAATGTTATTGAGTATGCATTTTGTTTTATAGGATAATAAGGTAATATGAAATGCCAATTCATTCATTAGAAGAGAGCTAAGTGCTTAAATGAAATGGGTGACAGGTCTGAAAAAAGATGTAGTTATGGGCAGGAAGGCAAGAATGGATTTTTAATGACCTAATACTTAAAGGTTTAACCATGTTTCTGCATTTTCTTTTTATAAACAATTTAATTTATAAAATAAAGGAGCTTGTTGAAATTAGAGGATGTATTTTGGCTGAAAATTGTCTGCAAAAAAGAAATAACAATAACTCGGTTTCAGAACATTTTTCTAATGTGTTACTTTTACCAGGGTCACATCACCAAAATCAACTAAAAACAGACATTTCAGTATGAAATAAACGTTATAAAAATAATCAGGACATCATAAAATGCCACAAACAAGACCAAACTTAACCTTACAATAAAAAGAAAATATATTTAATACTCCTATTTGTTAAGGATGCTGCTACAGAAGCTAATTCTGAAATTAACTCAGTTACAAAAATGCAAGAACACTTACACATTTGGAGGACTATGATCCAAGTAATTGGAGATCAGGCAAAATAAATGACTTTAAAAAATTCAGTTAAACAGAATGTGAATTTTAACATGGATATTAAGAACTTTATATTGTGATATTAAAGAAATCTAGTTTCCATACCTTCATGAGTAAAATATTTTGATCTAGCCCTGCATTATTAAACTGAGGGGATTCTAATTATCTGGAAATTTGGATGGACTCTTTAGTGGATGTCTGTGATTTTGTAGAGTCTGTGTGTTTTCTACAAGAAAAGTATTTGGGTAATTCGATTAAACAGTATTTTTAGCAAAATATAAGTAAAATATCTGTACAATCACAACATTTGAATTAAAATGCCTTACTTGTAATATCTTACTCTCTTACCTAATTATATGTAATTCTGAAACCAGTACAAACTCCATTGATAACACAGTGTCATGAACAAAATGTTTTTGGGCTGAATATCTCCAGAATATAAATAACTCTAACATCTTTGAAGATGTTACCAAATCAAAGACTCAGACAAAAAGGAACCAAGCGTGAACAGCGACACTTATAAGCAAAATAAAGCAAAGTTATTAAGACAATTGATTATCAGAATTACCTTGATCCGTTTGCAGATTAAAACAGTACAAACATATGTAAGCAAAGGTGCATACTTTTATTTCAGTATTTGAAAAGCCAAATTGTGGAGAACAATATGGTAAAAGCACAGAAGCTTTGGAGAAAAAAACGACTGGGATCAAATTACATCTCTAATACCTACTAGTTGTCTCAATTTAGACAAATCATCCAACTTCTCCAAATCAGTTTCTTTGTCATAAATTGGGCACAAAATATCTAATTTACCACATTAAATGCCACACATTGAAGTTAAACCCAAATTTGTCCACATCTGAACCTTAAGCACTGATATCTCATACTTTGACTACAAACTCCTATTCTTGTAGCTCTCAGTTTCATTCCTACCACCTCTGCTAAACTTTACAGAAGCAGCTTTACAGAAACAACTTGTTCCTTGATCCCACTTCACCTCCTCTCAGCTGAGCTAGATTTTCCAGGATTTGCTATCTTCTCTCTTTAGCAGGAATTCCATTACTGATCACTTCAACTGTCATTTTACCACTACCCTCTGTCTTGCACCCTTATCTTTACAGACACCTATCTGGTAAAATTTCAAGGCTGAATTAATTTTACTGTCCACCTTCTTTACTATAATGCTGGTGCTCAGAATTACTATAGAAGTGCCACAATGTAAACGTTCCTGTAGCCACAGATTTATATTCAAACCCAGTTAGTTCCTAAATCTTTTGACATCTTTTACCTCCTTTATCAATTCCCTTTTCCATTTCTTCAACAACTATTCCACATTTATCTTCAAGGGCCCCCTACACCCCTACCCTTATTCTTTATGGGTGAATATCTATATTATTAGGACATTTTAATCCATAAAACTTGGATCATTTGCTCTTTTGTCCCTCTCACCTGTAGAATTTCAATAGCTACCTTACCCTCCTAGAGGATTACATGATTCTCCTCTTCATAGCCAATCATGACCTAGATATCTGTTCTTTATTTTCCAAATGTCCTCCAAGATTTTAGTCCATCAGTTGCATCCTTTCCTTCTCTCTTTTTCTTGGCTTTATCCTTAGCTTCCAAACATGTATAATGTCTCTAAGTACCAACCCCTGCAACCAAGTAAAAAAGTAATTAGAAAGACACTTATTTGAAACTTAACACCTTTGTTATCATCTGATTGCTCTTTTTTTCCTTTACCAGCATGTTTCTTGAAATAAGATTATTTTTCCTCTTTTCCCATCCATTTTTTTATATCCTATAATTTATACACTGTCTCTATCATTTCACTGAAACTGTTTTGTCAGAGTAACAAGTGACCTCCCATAATTATAAATCCAGTGGGTTTTCCATCTTTCTTGGCCTACTAGAAGAGTAGCAATATTATCACTCTTTTACTTGTAATTGGGAAACCATTCTCTCTCTCTTTGACTTGTCTTCCTCAATCTTCTATGGGTTTCCTCTTTTCCTGCTCACTCCTTAAATGTCTCTCAACATTCACCTATGGTCATTCTTACTCCACACTTGCTGCTGGAAGATTATTTTCCACTTTCTTAGTTTTAATTTCCAACCAATGTTTATGAGTCCTATTTGTGTATTTCTAAGGCCAATGTCTACATTGAAGTTCAGATTTATATATACAACCTCTTGCTGGATATTTTCAAAACTATCTTAAACTTGGCATGAACTTGTCTTTCTCCATTAAATTGGTCCTGTTCCTGTATGACCTATCTCTGATAAAACAATTCTATCTCTGATAAAACAATTGCCCAAATGCGATTTTTTTAAATACAATATTTGAGATGCAATATTAAATTCTTTTCCTTACTCCAACTTCCAGGAAATCTCCTACTAAACATATCTACTAAATTGTTTATATATCTATAATCTTTCCTCAAACCAGGACATTGTTCCTTTAGTTTAGAGCCTCCTTGGGTATAACCCTCATAATGAGTGCCTAACTGCTCTCTTTGCCTGCAGCGTCTCTTTCTTCCAATCCATCCTCCATGGAATTAGCATTACCATTAATATTCCATCTGAAATGAGATCTGATCATGCCACTTGCCTGCTTCAGAACCCTTCAGTGGAACCCTGTTCCCCATAAAATTCTCACACTATAAAATCGACACTCGTTACTATTATATACTGTAGCCCTTCATGACCTAACTCTTACCTTCTCTCCTGCCTTGTCCTGCCTCTTATTTTATGCACTTGGAATCAAATGACTTGCTGTTTCACACACCATGCTGTTTCACAGCTCTATGCTTTAACTAATGCTGCTTAACTGCCCTGAATGCACTTCCCCAAATTCTTTGCCTGGATAACTATTATTCATCCTTAAAACTTTAGTTCTCACCATGCTGTTTTCTCAGGAAATCTTCCTGTATCTCCCTAGTCTAAGTGTAAATACTCAGAACATCCCTGAAGCTAGTGTATCCCCATAGCCCTACTTTCATATCATGTTGAAAATTTTGTCTTTTTCACCCTACTAGTTGTAAGCATCTCATCAGCAAGGACTATCTTTTTCTTTGAAACTGATTCATTTAGGATTCTCAGCTTACTGGAGTGAGGCATAAAACCGATTTATTTTTCCAATAACTGTTGCCAACTAAGTCAACACCTCCCTCTTTCTTGCTTCGCTATGAGCATATTCTAATGACAGCTCTGTTCACCTCTGTACATTGTCAATAATCTTACCTATTAGAAGAGCAAACTTCTAGTTTCTAATACTCAGATATATCTGTTTTAAAATTTTTTATTAATGACCTTTTAAAATAAAACTGCCTCTTCTCTCCCTACTGAGTCACTGCTTCTCTTTGTAACATTGACTCACTGCTACCCTCTGTGGGGTGAGTATCCACATGGGGCACATTTGATGGTATTTAAGAGAGTCTTAAGTGAGATAGGATGCATCCGTCTCATTCCCTGTCAAGAGACATCAGGTGGGTTTTAATCTATGCCCCTAGGTGCATGCACATACATACAGATACACACGCAAACGCATAAATGCAAAGATGCACTGCTATTGATATTAGTTTTTCCAAATTTAGTAAATGATGTTTTGGGGATGGTTAGCATGGAGAGGACGACCGCATTTTGAGGTATCTTCTTGCCATAGTAGCTCCAAAGGTGGGCTGCAGCCCTGGTGTACTCTCTTAAATCTACCCTTTCATTCCTATGTCTTTCTCCAGCCCCAGAAGTCTTGGGCAATCATTTATTCAGCAGTTCAGAAACTTTCAGATGTGAGATGGTGAATATCTTCAACTTAATAGAAAATCATTCCCAATTTGGGAAGTGACTTTCTTAGGGCTTCTCTCACTGTCTGAAATGGCAATGCATTGAAGAAATTGTCTTTATTTATTAACAGTGCTCAACTCCAAAACTTGACTACATGTTCTCATTTCCCATCCAGTTTCTGGTGATGATAATTATTGGGCTGAAATCATCCTCTCAGTCTCAACAACTCAAAATTCCCTGAACTTAAGTTGTTAAAATCCATATTTATTAATTTATTCATTGAAGCCTACTATATGCTGACTGATGTAGTAGATGCTAAGTTGACCACAGTGAATAAAGCAGATAACATGTCTCATTTAGTGGAGCTTAAAGTTTTGAGCCTTAGCAGGCAAAGCTGAGAAAAACTTTGGTACCTAAGAGCATTCTGTTGTGTCACCTTTCAACTGCCAGTACCTAGCATTTTGTCAGTTGTATAGTTGATGATCAACAACTGTCTGTGAAATGAAAGCAAGCAAATTACATGATGTACAGTGGGGTTAAACAGATATATTTTTCCCTATTCCTGTTGATGGAATTTTTAAGGTCTTAATTTAAATTCACTTTCCAACTTTATACTCAATTGAGTTTCATTTTCAACTCAAAATGACCCATTTACAATTTTTACTAATTGTCTTTTTCAAAATAAACCTAAATTAGGCTGAAACAACATACAACCCAAAGTCTCAGCCTTGAAATAATGAACAGTTATCTCTTGCTCAAGTCGCATTAACCATGGGGATAGAAAGTCTACTACCTAGATTGTTGCCCATCAGGGCACCAGGGTTAAAAAGAGCCGGGAAGTCACCAACCAGCAATTAAATGCTACACCCTGTTTGCGCATGGTCAGTTGAGTAGAACTAGTACCATGGTTCATAAATTTTCAAAGAGAGCAAGGAAGGCAATATTCCCATTTACCATAAAACACGAAGAACAAATACATTGTTAAATGCCGAATTAAATTTCCATGAGGCAAAACACCATCCCCAAGTCTGAATCATGGCCATCAGTCTCCCAGTAACCTCTCCTCCAGGCTTCTGACAGTTTTATGATCTACTCTATGATGTAGTAAAATCAAACATTAAAAGATCAGGCATTTTCCTGCAAAATAACAAAAAACAACTCCTTTGTCGAAGCCATTCTCTCTGAATTAATAATTTGTTGAGTGAAATACAAGAACTCTATGAAAATTATAGGATTTCTGAAATCCATATGAATAGCAGATAATCCAAAACAAACCGGGTTTCTCAATCTGAGAACTATTAACGTTTTTGACTGCGTGATTCTTTGCACAGAGCAGTCCTGTGCATTGTAAAATGATTAGCATCACCCCTGCTCTCTACTGACTAGATGCCAACAGCCCCTCCCTCAAATTGTGCCAACTAAAAATGAATCCAAATATTGACAGCTGTCTCCTGTAGGACAAATTCCCAGGCGACAAAAAACACCTCTGGTTTAGAACCACTAGTACAGAAGATCTTATTAAAACCCTAGCGATCCTCGCATTATTTTCTGCTGCAAAGAATGACATTGAATGAATCCCTCCAGCCTTTCCATCTCTGAAGAATCTCATCCCTGAAAAATTTCTTGTGCGTTTGCATCTAGATGGGAGATGCTCTCCATGCCAGCGGTAGATGTTAGTTGACGAGGCTACACTTACAACTAGTTTGAATTTCTTGAACAAGGATAGCCAATATCTTTTCTGTCCCTCAAGCTAAATGAATCACATGGAGCTCTCCCTTCCTTGAAGGAGACCAGATGGCTCCTCCACTGGGGGAAAAAAAAAGGAAAAAATAAGGTTGAGATGGAGAATTTTTTAGTTAGTACTATTTAAGCTGAAATAAGACTTAAGCTGTCTTAAACTTATGGAAATTTCTGATCTCAGAAAGTAGAGATTCCAGAGCTATGTCAAGCTTAAGAACTGGTCTAGCAAGGTCAAAAGTCCTAAGTCCTTTTCACTTCTCCAGCCTGACATTCATGAAGTTGGATACATTTTCACGCTGGGAATAAGTGGCTACATTAGTTTTAGGTGTTCTAACATAACAAGATCCAAAGCGACAATAGAAGCTGGCTCTATTAGGAGTTAGAAAACCTTGCTAAAAAGAGGCTGCTGGACTGGAGATTAGAAAACCAAAGTTACTCCAGTTACCCCAAATATTGGAGTTATGTGGATTATTAGCTCTGCACTTCCGTCTTCATGTCTGTTATGTAAAGAGATTAGATCAAATGATCTTAAAAACTCCTACTCACTTTGCAGCTTTATGAACCTATGTGAAATATTTGTTTTCTTTAGCATAAATATGTAATTGGAATCTGAAAACTGAATAAGCATGAGAGTTCACTTTCCTATTGGGGGATGAAATTTATTTTTCTTCAGATGACTTCATTGTTAAGGTTTGTTTTACTTTCCTCTGTAAAGTGAATGACTACAGGAGCCTGAAGTTGTTACTATGTGGAGGGAGGGAATTTCCTCTTAGTCGTTCTAAGATCCCAGAGGCATTACGCATCTTCAGCTCATCCAATCAATAGCCAGATAGGGCTGAGGAAGAACAGTGAGTAAAAATTACGGAATCTATCTGACCTGCCTCACCTGGGCCATCATTCACTCTCTGCACTTCCGAGGTTGTGAAGGGACTACTCAGGTTAATGGAAACACAGAGGAAGACCTGATAACTGCATTTTCTCATTTCTCCTCTCTGGCCCTGGAGTGAATGTATAGGTCTAAGACAGTCAGAGAGGCCAGGAGCATCATGATGGAAATTCCCATCTAGACACCTTCCAAAATTCACCAACACTAATAATGACATCTATTCACTATGCTAGGGGGAAAGAAATGTAATATGGGGAAATGAGGAGGAATTTTATCTAGGACAAATAATGTGATATCTATCCAAACATAGGAAGGGTATTAAGGAAAGGAAAAGCTACCCAATAAAACATCTTTAAATTAAGATTGCAATTGTTTTCCAGTAAGTATATTACTGATATTTTTGATGCATTTGAATACTATTTACTTTTTAAGGGCCTCTTAAGAAAGCTGCCATTAAATTAAAACATTCAACACTTTTTAATGATTACCGGGGTCATTTAGAGTTTTGTACAAATACTGAACACCACGGTATAATGGAGAAAGTTTTGTTAGTAAATAGATTCTAATATTAATAAGTTTTATAATGTCAAACAAGTAATTTGAAGATTGTGGTTCTTTTCCTTAAAGTCAAAGATAAAGTGAAGTGGTTAGTGTAGACTCTCTTCATAATCTTTTCTGGCTATTAAATACTTAATCTGTGATTATCTGATTTGCATTTAAAAGAAGAGCTGATTATGCCATTTATCTACAAGATTAGGCATAATAAAACCCTAGTAAATTCCATATTGTTTTGAGGCCTGCAAGCCCAAAGAATGAGGTGCAACTTAAATTTTTCAATTTATCACGTTAGGAAGCACAAATCAATTTTTTAAAACTTATCAATATTTTTTAAAACGCAAAGTTCATGAAATATTTTAGATTTTCAAACAGAACTTGATCAAAGTAGTCATCTGAATTCAGCTGAACAACAACAACAAAAGAGTAACAAATAATGAAGAAGAATGAAATATGTGTAACCTTATGTTAAAATAAATTTATTTTAGCCTGAGTTTCTGCTGGGGCCACAAAGTGAGTGATGTCAACATTCCAAAGTGAGATGAGAGACAATCGCACAAAAGGAGGTGTAGCTTCCTCACTCACAATGAGGGAATGTAACTGGCCACATTTTGATTAGATAGAGATTTCTTTGGAAAAGGCTGTCTCTGCAAGAAGGAAGGTGGTACGTCTCATTCTGCTTGAATTGAAACTTTAAAGAGATGACTGATCTTAATGTGTCTCCTGCAGTTTGGTAGACACAGTTCATGGTGTCTGACTCAAACTTAAGAAATCTGAAGCATGAGAAACTGGCTGTTTTGTGACTCTGACAGCAGACAGATTAATCTGTGCTTTCCCAAAGTATTAAGGCAGAAGCTGTTTGAGTGTTTCTCAAGGACCAGATGTGGTCAGGCAAGAGAAAATATTGGGCCTGAAGCAGTCTTTGATGCTGTTGGAGGGGATGAACTGTAGGAGTCAGACGTCCCCAGGGAGGGGGATACAAGTGTGTGGAGTAAAATACTAGATTTCCTAGGGTCTAAAAAAGAGATTATAAAGCATAAACTGGAGTATTTAACCTCATAATGGGAACCAACAGTGAATTATCCTCAACTACGGTGGGGATCTCAGTGAATAGCGCTGCAATGAACATAGGAGTACTCGTATCCCTCTAAGATTCTGATTTCAGTTTTCTTAGATAACTACCCAGAAGTGGGATTGCTGGATCATATGGGAGGTTCTATTTCAATTTTTTGAGGAAACTTCATACTCTTTTCCACAGTGCCTGCATCTCCACCAAAAGCGTGCAGGAGTTCCAATTTTTCCACATCCTCACCAACACTTGTTATCCTTTGTTTTCCCGATAATAATTATTCTAATGGGTGTAAGATGATATCTCATTGTTTTGATTTGAATTTCTCTGATGACTAGTGATGTTAAGTTTTTATTTTCATATACCTATTGGCCTTTTGTATGTCTTCTTTTGAGAAATGTCCATTTAAATCTTTAGCACACTTTTAAAAAAATCTTTATTCATTTTTTAGTTATTGAGTTAAAGGAGTTCCTTATATATTTTGGAGATTAGTTCCTTATCAGATATATGCTTTGAAAATATTTTCTCTCTTTCTGAGGTCACCTTTTCACTCTGTTGATAGTTCCCTTTATTGTGGAGAAGCATTTTAGTTTGGTGTAGTCCCACTTATTTATTTTTGTTTTTGTCCCCTGTGCATTTGGTGTCAAATCTGCAAATCACTGCCAAGACATATATCATGAAACTTTTCTCCTATATTTTCTTTTTGGAGTTGTATAGTTTCAGGCCTTACAGCATATAGGCCATTTTGAGTTGATGTTTGTGCAAGGTGTAAAACAAGGGTCAAATTTCATTCTTTTGCATATCGATATTCAGTTTACCCAATACCAATTGTTGAAGAGGCGAGCTTTTCCCCATTGTGTATTCTTGGCACCCTTGACAAAGATCAATTGGCTGTATATGTGTGGATTTATTTCTGGGCTACCTATTCTGTTTCATTGGTCTATATGACTATCTTTATGACTGTTTTTTTAACTGTAGCTTTGTAATATGTTTTGAAATCAGGAATTGCGATGCCTCCAGCTTTGTTCTTCTTTCTCAGGATTAATTTGGCAATTTGTGCTCATCTGTGGTTCCATATGAATTGTTTTCTTCTATCTCTGTAAAAAAAATGCTAATGAGATTTGACAGGGATTGCACTGGATCTGTCAACTGTTTTGTGTAATATGAACATTTTAGCAATATTAAGTCTTCTAGTTCATGAACACAAGATATGTTTCCAATTATTTGTGTCTTCTTTAATTCTTTCATCAATATTTTGCAGTTTTCAGTATACAAGTGTTTCAAGTTTAGCATACAAGTGTTAAGTTTAGCTTATTCCTAAGTTCTTTATTTTTTTGGTGCTATTATAAATGGGATTGTTTTCCTAATTTCCCTTTCAGTTAGTTTATTTTTAGTGTATAGAAACACAACTGATTTTTGTATGTTGATTTTGTACCCTGCAATTTTACTGAATTTGTTTATTTGCTGTAACAATTTTTTCATGGAGTCTTTAGGATTTTCTATATATTGGATCATGTCATTTGCAAACAGGGACAATTTTATGTCTTTCTGATTTATTTATTTGTCTTGCCTATTTGCTCTGGCTAGGACTTCTACTACTACTATGTGGAATGGAACTGATGAGAGTGGGCATCTTGACCTTGATATTGATCTTAGGGAAAAAAAAACTTTGTTTTTTATTGTTGAGTATTATGCTCATTTATGTTCATCCTTTTTCAGTGTAGCAGAGGAGAGTATTTTAACAAATGACACTTTGCTGCTTAAGGGTTCTGCTTGAAGTTACACAGTACCCCTCAGACTTTGTTGGTCAAAGCCAATAACATAACAGTATCCCTCAGACTTTGTTGGTCAAAGCCAATAACCTAACACTTCTAATTTCAGAGTTGGAGGATAATTTTTCTATCATGTGTCTTAGGAAGGAAAAAAAAATGTTTGTGAGTGGCACTAAGACTATCATAAAGTGAAGGTAGAAGACAAGAAATCTGCTTTCTGAGATTACATATATCATATAAATAATGTACAATTTAAATTACTCTGTGTACATGTTTATATATATCATATACAATATGTATACATATATTATTTTTTTTATTAAAGTACCATTTTGTGGCTACAATAACTGTTAAAACATGTATGTGCTAATGGTATTTGAAAAAGATTCTTTACTGTATGTTTGTTATTCATGGTCCTAGAGGGAAGGAGTACTTAAGTGCTCAATACGAAATTATGACTTCCTATCAAGGGATTTCCCAATGACTGATAAAGCTTAAATGTAATTTTTAAAGGAAATTTTAATGGTCATTGTTTTGGAAATTCTGTCACATAATCATTATTCTCCCTTTAGAAAAAGAGAAACTGAGCAAAAAGAATTACATAAAGTAGCAACTAATAACAATAAAAGTGAGTTCCCTTAACAATGAATTGTACTCTGTCACAGTATGTCATGAGAATGGACTTTTCAACGTTTGTACCATGGCTGATTGACTTAACATAATGTGTGACCTAAGAACAAGAAACAGCAAAACACTAAAAGGTTCTAAATATCACCATCAAGCTAATTAATTGCCTAGGAACTATCATCTAATTTTTGTTAATATTTCTACTCAAAAAATTTTGGACAAAATTTAGTCATCTTTGAGATATTAATTTTCCTTTTACCTGCACTGGAACCTTTTATGTAGTTTTCTTTGTAGGATACTCTTCTTCTAGTTGTTTTCTGAATTTTGAAACCCCAAAGCTTTGACTGAATTGGACCCCTGTCTCTTCTCTCTCTATTCATACTCCCAAAGAACCTTATCAAGTCCCATGGCTTTGATGACATCTTCATACCAGTGACTTCTAAATCTGTACCTTTGGACCTGATTGCCCTTCATACCCCTGGACTCAAACACAAAGCCCTACTCTGATACTGGTATGTAGACATCTAAAATACATCTCAAATTTACTTGGCTCACACTAACTTTTAATTCTCCACTTGAAAATTTGTTCCTCCAGTCTTTCTCTGCTTTATAATGGCCATACCAAAAACTTTAAAACATTATTTTTGATTCCTCTTTTTCATTTGCCTACTCTCCCAAAATCTCCAACTGATCTTTTGTTCAGTGTACTCTCCAAAATATATTCCATACCTGGCTATATCTTTTCCTCCTCCAAAACTACTACATTTATCCAAGATAATGTAGTTTGGATTGCAGTTTCTCATCCAGAACTCGGCACAATTAGCCCCGATTCCCTTTGCCACCCTAACACCCAATTAATCACCATAGAAGGAGAAATGACCTTACACAAAATAAATCTCATCTCATCTCTTTGCCTTGCTAATACCATCCAATGGCTACCTTCTGCTTGTAGAATAAAATATAAACAATTTCATTGCCTTACAAAATTCTATCAGACCTGGCCTTTCTTATATCATTTTATCTAGTCTTTTCCCTAAAACTCCACTTCACTCACAGTAAACATCTTTTTCTTCCTTGAGTATACCAGGCTTGTTTGACCACAGGACCTTTGTATTAGTGCTTCCTTCTGCATGAATATCACATAATGGAATCTTAGGTTAAATATCTCCTCCTCAAAATTCTTTGACCACCTAATCTAAAGTAGCTATCATTTCACTGTACCTTAATTCTCTGCATAACTGTAAATATGTAATATACTTAATATATTTTTATTACTCTCTTGTGAATTATTTGCTTGTTTTCTCCCTAGTCCCTTTTAAATATATGTATTAATACCTTAAGAATAGCGGTTCTTTCTGCTCTATTCAATTTCTAGAATCTAGAATAGAGTCCATTCCCTAATAAATGTTCAATAAATACTAGTGGAATGATAGAGCTGACAATGTATCTTTGGAATATGTCATACTTTCTCTTTTAGTAAAGATTGCTTTTTAATTTTTATTTTAAAAAAATATTTATTTATTTGGCTGTGTTGGGTCTTAGCTGCAGCACGTGGAATCTTTGTTGTGGCATGCAGGATCTTTCGATGAGGTGTGGGGGTTCTTTGTTGTGGTGTGTAGGTTTCTCTCTAGTTGTGGTATGTGGCCTCACACAGGCTCAATAGTTGAGATGTGAAGGCTTAGTTGCCCCGTGGCATGTGGGATCTTAGTTCTTCAACCAGTGATCAAACCCATGTTCCCTGCACTGGAGGGCAGATTCTTAACCACTGGACTGCCAGGGAAGTTCCAAGATTGCTTTTTTATCTTTAATTTTTGTCAATTTGATTACTATGAGTCTCAGCATATTTCTCCTTGGGTTTATCCTTCCTGGGACTTTCTGCACTTCCTGGACTTGGGTGACTATTTCCTTTCCCATGTTAGGGAAGTTTTCGACTATAATCTCTTCAAATATTTTCTTGGGTCCTTTCTCTTTCTCTTCTCCTTCTGGGGCCCATATAATGTGAATGTTGGTGCTTTTAATGTCATCCCAGAGGTCTCTTAAGTTGTCTTCATTTCTTTTCATTCTTTTTTCTTTATTCTGTTCCATGGCAGTGATTTCCACCTCTCTGTCTTCCAGGTCACTTATCCTTTTTTCTGCCTCAGTTATTCTGCTATTGATTTCTTCTAGTGTAGTTTTCATTTCAGTTATTGTATTGTTCATCTCTGTTTGTTTGTTCTTTAATTCTTCTAGGCCTTTGTTAAACGTTTCTTGCATCTTCTTGATCTTTGCCTACATTCTTTTTCCAAGGTCCTGGATCATCTTCACTATCATTATTCTAAATTCTTTTTCTGGAATGTTGCCTATCTCCACTTCATTTAGTTTTTTTTCTGGGATTTTATCTTATTCCTTCATCTGGTACACATTTCTCTGCCTTTTCATTTTTTCTATCCTTCTGGGAACGTGGTTTTTGTTCCACAGGCTGCAGGATTGTAGTTCTTTTTGCTTCTGCTGTCTGCCCTCTGGCAGATGAGCCCAAGATTGCTTTTTTAAATGAAGAGTTTGAGCTATATGATTTATAACATTATTTCTATTTTTCAAATTTCTTCTGAAAATTAGAGTAAAATTTTTTTTTTCCCAAAGTGCTTGGAACTGACCATCTTTACCAGCATAGGCAATGATTATAACAAATTATAAAACTGATTTGCAGCAATGTTGCATATGTAAATTGTGAGTATATACTTTTAATTCTCATCATCTTTGCTCCTCTCAAAGCCACTTGTTAAAATGTCCAACTTCCTGAACAGATATTCCTATCTGATAGTTGGTATGGAGCTTCTGAGGAGCTCCAATTTCTCTTCTCTTTTACCTCTTTTTTGACTCTTAATGGATTGACTTTGTCAAGTTTCTAAGTTTTTACTATTCTGAGTTAAATTAAACCCAGTTGAGATATGCTTTTATTCATATATTGAAAAAATAACATGTACATAAACATCTTTTTTAGTCTGGCTTTGCTTTTAAAATTAATTAAAAATATTTTTCTTAAGTACCTGAGAGGTACACTGTGGAAGAGGCAAAGATACATTTTCAAAAAATAGTCTTTGCATTTAAAAATTTATGGTTAAATACACTAGGAGGTATGGAAAAAAAATCACTAGTTATGCATCCTATTCTCCCATCTCTAATAACAGAAATTTCTATGTTTAGTTGGACACATAAACCACTTCTCCCACATTGCTTTAATGGAAATGATGTGTGTAATTTTCAGGTTTTGTCCAATAAGAGATCCACGTGTAACTTTCTGGCTCATCCCTCCTTCTTCTCCTTTGACTGAATAAAGGAAGGAAATGGATATTTGTCCTTGAACTCAGAGATGAAAGATGAAAACTCAAAGACAGCAGAACTCCCCTAGCAGCTTGGATTTCTTACCTGTTACACTAGAGAGAAATACAAACTTGCATTCATTCCTGTACAAATCTATTAGACTGGACATGTTTGGATAAGAAATAATAGTAGGATAGTCTGATAACATCAATATGTAAGATTAATAGAAACATCAGAATAGGGTGGGAAGAATAAATGTTTAAAGATACTATTAAGTCTACCTTCAGACAATGTACTTGTATATGGATTTCTGGGGAATTACGAGCCAGTAGGCAATTTTACAGTCAAGTAGGTATAGTTTGCCTTTCTTGAAGTTCAACCTTGAGGCAGGTTGTAAAGCGAAGAGACATTTTCAAACACACATTCTTTATGGTTTCATCCATATATACACAAGTAGTGTCACCAATATGCTTCCACTGAAACCTGTGATTCTGTGATAATTCTACTTTTCACATTATGTGGTAACCATTTGATTATCATACATTTTCTTAACTATATTATGAGCTCCTAAAAGAAAGTATGTTTTAGTTTTGAAACTCAGTGCCTAACAGAGTGTATGACAAATAATATGTATGTGGTAAATTCTTACTAATGTCGCATGAATTTTCAAGACCTTGAAGAAGAAATTAACACCTCCACAAAGTGGACAGTCCAACTGAAACTAATCTCAATGTGCGCTATCTGAATGCACACACACAGAAAAACCCCAAATGAAATTAAGATTGATTCGAATGACGAAGGAAATATTAACACCTTTGAAAGTTACATATGTGAAGTTCCCTACATCTTAAAGAAATAAATTAAACAATGAAGCTTATTCCTAATGAGATATTAAGAATCTAACTTTGCTTTTGAAGAGTTAAGAAGATTGAGAAAAGACGGGCTTTGACTTGTCAGGTATCATTTAACAGCAATCCTAATATTTCTAAATGGCTCTAAATAAACTTCCAAATTGAGTTCAGCTACCAATAGAATTTCTATCCACTGTAACAGTTTACATTTCTATTCTCATCTCATTGAGAATCAATATATTTTCTTGCTTTTCTTGATTCTGAAAACTTAAACAGTATTAATTGCACGAGATATTTGAAGTGTGCACACACATGCAAACGTGTACACATATATGCTGCCACTTTCTGTATTTGAAAAAACAAGTGCTTTGGTTATAAAGAAAAGCTGCAGAAAGAGCGTGGATAATTCAGTGAATAAGATGACAGAAAGCACGCATTGGCAATGGTCCAGTAGCATCATCCATTGCAATGAAGAATAAGATTATGATCAATGTGCCTTGTCCCAGAGTGGCACTTCAAAAGTAAATCATATCACTGATTACAGGCTATAAAAAGATTTTGGAGTGTTCTAATGGAAGTAATTATTTTTTCCTGGTTCTTCTGTGTAACAGAATTCAGACATACTGATTTTCAGTCATACTAACTTAGAAATAATATATGTTCAGTTAAGTTATAGCTCTTGATCATGTCACATGAAGTCTACACCATAAATTACAGAAATGTTGGAAAGATTTGCCTGCTGCAGTGAAATTCAATACCAAATTACAGGAAAAATATATTTTGCTTTTATTGAAAGTGTTATAATATTTGCAACAAATAATAACGTTTTAATTTCCACATAATATGATCTAGGACCACAGAGCATTAAAAATGTCTTATGACCTTGGATTATTCAGAGCAGGTAACTGAATACAAAGTCTTTAACTCATTGGGGATACGTTTTAGTTTGGGTCTTAGCAAAGTCTAAAATTCACTGAACAAACAACCAGTCTCCCAACTACCCATAATTGACATCAAGATACTCAGATCCCAGAGATATTTGTATAGAAAGGAGGTTAACTCCAGATCCTAAGAAATACATGACATGCCAAGAAATAAAATGTTATCAAGCAAGAATTATATATGATAAAGCCAAAGAAAATATCCTTTAAAATTAGTATCAACCAGATGAAAGAATTTTTCTCTTTCCTGTCAGTGTCTGTGACATTATAAGTACACCTTCTTGGGCTGTGAAGGTAACCCTGAGGTGATGAGAATCCTTAAAAACACTTTTTGAACATCAAATACCATTGAAACACTTGGAGCACCAAGTCATAAGAGTTGATATTTAATATTATGAAATATGGAATAGCTAATTGTGATCAAATTAAGTTGTGCCCAGCTGCTGCTCACTCAAAAATAAGTTGAAGATTAGACAATTAAAATACACGTAGTTCTAAATTTCTATTTTCAGAGGCCATGTGTATGAAAGCCCCAGAATTCACAAGTTCAGTCACTTCACATACAGTTTTTCAGACTTTAACTCTACATTATAATCAAGCCATTTGATATTGCGAATGGTGACTCAGTTGAACTGTGGAGAATACAAATAGAAAATCTTAACCTGGGTTTCTTACTTTTCCTCATGTTCAAGCTCAGTAAGAAGTAAGACAATGCAACTGAAGACACAAGAACAAATGACAAACCAAGGTAAAATATATATAAATAAATGCTCTTTAACAGTGATCTACTCCCTTCCAAAAAGAGACAATCTCCAAGCCAGCTTTGTAATCAATGTGCGAGATACACAATGGAGAAAGGGGCCGTAAGGGCACAGGGAAAGATGTGTTTATTTGGCTCGCAAGAGTTGAATTGTACTTACTAGCCAGCTACTTGTGAATGATTAATGAAGTAAGGGAGTGAAACATAGAAAGAGAAAAAAAAAGAAGAAAAGGGAAGATGTTTTTTATTTCTCAGATAACAGAAAGAAAAAGCAGTACCCATTACCCAGAACAATGTTACTTAAAAATTTCTTGACATTCAAAAGTCAAACTCAAGAGGCCAACGCTTATTTATTCACAATATTTCAGTATTTATTTAAGTCACTTTGTGTTCCTTTTTGCATTTGAGAGGACTTGCTTTCAGACTAAGGAAAAATATTTTCTCAGTCTGACTGAAATACTAAACTACTCTCGATATTGTTTTCCCCTACAGAAATTAAAGAGAATTTACAAAGTTTTGTTGCAACACTGAAAATTTAGATTTGAAATTTCAACACCACAGATGTAATCACAGTCAGACACTAATTAAGCATCGGGCCAAATTTGGTCCTAGAAATGTTTATGCATAATTTGTGACTTTAGTGGGAGTTGTCTGGGTGTTTTCAAGGGCAGACTTTGGCCAAACATTTATTGAAAGATCCAGGGAGAAAATGTTTCTAAAGAAATATGGCACCTTTATTTAATAACATTTACTTAGTTTTAAACCTTTTCATTTTGATTTAGATATATTGTTGATAAAACTATAGCTATTTTCTAATATTTTCGTATTCATCGAAAGACAAATATTCCTTATCACCTTCAAGTTTTTACTATTATCCTGAAGAGGGGAGAGGCAGAAGGGATACATTATCTTCTCCATGAGAGGTTTCACTTTTCAAATTTTTAGTATTTCCAAGATTGTCTCAGTTTAGGCTTTGGGTGATGGAAAAATATTGTGTGAGAGGGAGATAAGGAGGGCATTCAGATTCAGCAAAGATTCTCTGGAAAACCACCTCTTAGCAAAGTTGCTCCCAATACTTACGGAATGTTCTTTTCTTTTGTTCTCTATGGATTTTAATTTGCTTTAGTATTTGGTGTCACAAAGGGAAAAAAAGTATTTTAAACTGTGTCTATATATGATTTGGGAAGTGTCTATGTTTGAATCTTCTTATTTCCTTTCTCAGAGAAATTCTTTAGCTCCTTGTAGTATTCTTGTCTCTACTTGAGCCAACTGCTGCCCTCTATAAGAGTTGCTCTGGGAAGGATATGAACTTTTGGACAAATCATGAAAGCCAAATAAAAATTGTTATGGATGGACATAAGCAAGTTTCCTTACTTCTTTAAATCTCACTTTCATCATCTATAAAATGGAGATAACACATATTCTTATAATTACTGTATTAACTGGAAGAATATCAAGGGGAAAATGTATGAAAGAGGCTAGACTAGTATTGAGTGTGTGATAAGCTTTTAATTATTTTTATTCTTCTGGTTTCTTCTTCTTGTTCTCTTTCCCCTCTTCCTCCTTTTCCTCTTTTTCCTCTAATAGTGATGATAATATAATGATGCTTATCTTGGATCTGCAGATTATAAAACATATAATTCTTTATGCATTTTGATGTAGATATCACACACACAAAGCCTTGTTCATTGCCTACAGATTTTAGCATAACATGATAATAAATTCCAACAATTTTTTTTCAATTCTAATAAACAACATATAAAAAGTTAGTTCTTTCCACATTTGAGATGTCTTTTATATGGCAGGGTTCTTAAAACCTGTAGCCAGTGAATCTACAACTCATGGTTTCCTACATATTTTCCATTTCTCATTGACAAATTATGGCCATGTGGGATTCCATGAGTCTCCTATGGTTAGGTGATCCGCTTTCTGTAGATGTCCTATGAAAAGTCCACTCTTCTTAGGGCAACTAAAAGTACATCAAAGGTGCCTTTGGAAAAGAAAGAGGGTAGAACAGCAAGTTGTGTCCAAAACAAAGGATTTGCCTATCCCATTTGGATTTGTGGTTACCTGGTACTGGGAGAGTTTCAATTGGTGAAGGATTTCTTTTTTATAGAACACAATTGTGCCTAGTTAGCTTCAGTGTTCATTCATGTTGCCTTTATCTGACATTCTTCAGTACCCATACTACCTCAACCATCATTGTGCCTAATGTTGTCTGGCTAGAGAAAAAAGTCCTGGTTTTCCTTTCTCTCTTTAATTCAGCGCTCTCACCGAGAATATTACAAGGTGAAAGCCAGACATTGAAAGGCAATAACCATTGTGTTCCTGGCCATAATTGTCTACCATCAGCACTTACAAAAAAAGCTGGCTTTAGTACATACTATAACAATTTAGTAAGCTAAAATTTATCCTTCTCCTGGATCAGTGAAATAATTTCCCAAAGGATGTTTTTTAAATTTATATTTTCAAAGGACAGAATATCAGAAGAACAGAGGAAAGCAACTTAGATAAATTAGACATTCTGCATTCCAAGTCAGTCATGCTTATTACAACTAATAAGTGCAGCTCAAAATTAATTTTTATCATGGTCCGTGTGGCCATGGCTATGAGTTATTTTTCTTTAAAATAGTTCTTTCCTATTGGAAAAAAACAAAAAAACAAAAGATGAGGGAGCTATGATGTGCAAAGTAAAATCGTTCTCTTCTGCCCATGTGAAATTTAAAATTACGTTAATCACCAGCAGGTATTAATTAAATTATTGTTCATTGAACCTGACCACTAACTTTTACACCATGTCTATAATATCACTTATTTTCCATTAATGTTATAACACTGGTGATTCAGAAGGATGAAAGCAAGTGCCTGGCTCCATCCCTAAATGTCAACCGTTTAAGTGGTTTGACTTTTATTTTCTATTTGCTTTGGTCAGTGTAAATTTCTATGGGTTTTGCTGGTTGGGGGAAAGGGGATTTGAGGATCTGTAGTTCTTAGTTATTAATATTTGACTTTGTTAGTGCTATCTATTTACTATATGACTTGTGGAAAAAGAAAGGAGGAGAAATCAGATATTCGTTCACAGCCCTTAAAATGCGCGGGGAGTGTGATCACACATTGGGCCTGCAATCTCTATATACTGCTGTTCTCTTCAGTCTCACATTTAAGTAACAATGGCCTTTGACCTTTATATATTTTATGTTTC
Source organism: Delphinus delphis (assembly GCF_949987515.2). Lineage (NCBI taxonomy): Eukaryota > Metazoa > Chordata > Mammalia > Artiodactyla > Delphinidae > Delphinus > Delphinus delphis. The sequence goes on along the minus strand of NC_082693.1, from coordinate 14,433,670 downwards.
TTGCCACTCCATGTACTTTTAAAATCAGGAATTGATAGCTTTTCCTTAACATACTATATCCAGAACATTTAACTTTTTGCTTAAGAAAGGTCACAGTGTGTCAAAAGCATGGCCAATGTTCCCCAGCTTTTTGTTTTGGACCACAACCCCTATAAACTTACTGTAAGATTCTGAATGTGAACTCCCATGCCATCATCCTCTGAGCTAATGGCATAGTTTAAACATCCCCTGCACTGATTGAACCCAATTCTAACAAGGAACACTGCAGAAAACAACTCTGGGCAGGTAGACAGGATGTTCTAACAGATATTACATGCTTAACAGTTGAGAAGCTCTCCTACCAAAGGGTCTAATTTAGCTACCTGGAATTGGTCATGGAAGGTCGTCTGATTAGCACAGGTAAATGGAGCCAGAGGGGTACATCAGTGGCTCTTCTGTCATTCAGTAGCTCAATTTTACCTGATTACCCTAAATTGCCCCTGTACTTGCTTGGCGACAGGGTCAATTCATGAACTGCAGTAAATTAAAAGCAGTTAGTATTTCCTCTGAATTATATATATATATATATATATATATATATATATATATATATATACACATACATATATATGTGTGTATATATATATATATATAATTTTTCAGTATCTCCCTGTGCACAAAGAATCTATTTTCTCTCTCAGTGAAAATATCACTTATAAACATATTCAAGCAATTAGTCTGAATTTTCTAAGTACAATCCAGGACTTTTGAGACCTTTGTGGGGTTTGGGAGTATTCCTAGTTGGATAATATGATTTCTACAAATGATTCTACCAGGACTTATTCTTTAGTCACAGGGTAAAACATAATAATTTATTTCTCAAAGTTTGAGAGATGTATCTGGTTGCTCAGTCCCACATCATTTGCTAAAATTTCACAGAATGGACCAGGTCTTTTTCTCTGGGATTATCAGTCAGTCTACATACATCGTATGGGACAATAGTCTTTAACTCCGCATGCACTACTTCCTCTGAGGGGCAGTTATCATGATATGATGAATGTCGTGCAATACATTATTCTTAATGGTCATCAAGTTCAAAGCTTGTCACATTAAATTATGATAGTGTAACTGTAAATTAAAATAACCATGTGAAAAAAATTACTCATGTATATTGACTGTCATTCTTTAAAACTCAGATTGTGTCAGACTGGACCCAAGAATGAATATAGAAAAGAAGCCTTTAGCCAAGTCCATTGTGGTGTTCCAATCCCTTGTATCCTGTTGGATTTCTGGTACTTCTTGTATAGTCTTTCCCATATTGATCATGGCTAAAGAAATAAGGGGAAGCACTTAATTTAATCCCTGATAATGCACTGTTGGTCTCCATGAACTGTCTGCTTTATGTGTTGGTCAGACAGGGCTATTTTAAGTAGGAATTAAGAATACTCATTCTACTCCATCTACTACCATTTCTTTTATCAGAGCAATGCTTTCTTTTTATGACATCCCAGAATTCTATATCGCTTAACTTTTCATTCCAAAAAAGCTTGGGCAATTCCAAAGTGCCATTTTATCACATCCAATTATTACTGACAGAAAGAAGTGACTCAGTCAATACCCCATGTGAGTGTGATAAAGGCAGAATCCATCATTCACACATGCTATCCATTCCAACTTTGCATTCTGATAATAGTGACATAGCCACAGAATATCTAACATTTTCTTTAATCCCATTTTCTAATTTGCAGCATAAAGATCATGGTCATTACCTACCACCACAGCATCTCTATACCATCCAGATTTATTTACCTTTGACCTTTCAGACGTTTTCTTTCTATACTCCGTGGGAATCTCTATACAATGAGGGAGAGTATTTAGTGATTCAAAAAGTTTTGCCTACCATTCCCAGACCATTTCAAAGCAAAAGGCCTTTGATCTTCTACCTGGGATGGGGTAAATAGATCTCACCTATCGTTAGTATTTTTCAAATCTCTGGCTTTAACTGATGAGATAAATTCAGACTTTTTTTCTTTTTTTTTAGCGGTACGCTGGCCTCTCACTGTTGTGGCCTCTCCCGTTGCGGAGCACAGGCTCCGGATGCGCAGGCTCAGCGTACATGGCTCACAGGCCCAGCCGCTCGGCGGCATGTGGGATCTTCCTGGACCGGGGCACGAACCCGTGTCTCCTGCATCGGCAGGCGGACTCTCAACCACTGCGCCACCAGGGAAGCCCAAATTTAGCCTTTTGTTTCAGTATTTTCCGTTCTAAATCATGATCCTCATGATTGGATTTGAATTCTTCTAAGCTGGGATATATTGATATATTTGAGGACCCTTTAATAAAGATAGAGGAGGACCCAAAGCCGCTTTCTTATCCCCCAAGAATCTATAATGTCTTATCAGTTCAGTGATGTCAGCCACATCAGTTTTCTCTTTTTTATCCTATTTTTCAATAGCCATCTGGACAACGTCACCCAGCTAAGCCAGATACCAGTCTGTCTCCCTGCTTTTCTTTCTTTTTCTTTTTTTTTCCCAGAGCACCACCTCCTTTTTGGGTAGCATGAATCTTTTTCCCCATGATTTAGCCCCGTGCAAGGTCACTGAGCTAGGAGATCTGTTGTCTTCTGAATATTCTTACTCTCTCCTCTCTGTCCCCCACTCCAAGAGCATGGTCACTTACACACTTTGGCAACCATCATAGTCTGTGTAAATGGCACTAAATTATGTGTATCTCTCTGATTGTCCTACAGTCAGTCTTGGATTGCTTGCCCCCATTTATTGTTTTGAAAGTAATATTCCATCTGTTGGTCAAAGAGATTGTAGAGAAATTACCTCTCCTAGCGTAAGCCTGCAGAAGACGGACTTTCACCGGTTTCGATGAGTTAGTTATTAAACCATCTGAGAGCATCTTTTGACAAAAGTTTTCAGCCACTCAGGGATCAGTGATAACCCAAATAACTTCTTTCATTCAGCTATATCTAAAATTAGTCACTTGCTCTTGGACCATTTATTCTAAGAATTCATGCTGGCAGGAATTTGTCAGGCTTGTGCTTGTATTTCTCCTAAAGTGTCCCAACTCTTAAGAGAATAACCTCTCACTACAATGTCTTTACTAAATCAAGAAAAAAAAGACTTACTTCTCCTTCCTCTATTCTAGTGTCTTCCTATAGATGTCTAGATTTTACCAGGACTATTATTAGCAGCCAGGGATAGTATGCCTTTATTAACTTGCTTTCTACTTGCATTCTTTGTCTATTCACTTAGTCAATTTCCCCAGTTCTAAGTCTATTACCCTCAAATTCCATTGTTAAGACTTTCCCCCATAGTTTAAGTGGCGGTAGTTTTTGCCACTTCATACCAAGAATACACAAGTAACAAATCCTTATCATGTTTTCGTAACCCCTCAATTCTCTTTTTAAAAATGCGTAAGTCATTATAACTTACAGGTCTAAACGTTCATCTTGCTGTATCTGCCGATCGGCATTACCACAAAGGGTTGAAGTGTCAATTTTCTTTTTTTTCTTTTTTTTTTGCGGTACGCGGGCCTCTCACTGTTGTGGCCTCTCCCGTTGCGGAGCACAGGCTCTGGATGCGCAGGCTCAGCGGCCATGGCTCATGGGCCCAGCCACTCTGCGGCATGTGGGATCTTCCCGGACTGGGGCACGAACCCGCGTCCCCTGCATCGGCAGGTGGACTCTCAACCACTGTGCCACCAGGGAAGCCCCTGAATTGTCATATTTGACTGAGGAAAGACCATGGCTCTTAACCAGCAACAAGATCTGCTAATGACTCAAAGGATCTAGCTGAACATCAAGACATTCTTTCCTATGGAGTTCAAAATCTCAAAAATGCAGGTCCTCAAAATATCTACTTTCTCCCATATTGGTTCACATTTTGATTTGGGATTAAATATGAGGTTTATGAGTAATATAGGCAGAAGATGCAAAAGTATTAATCATAAAAGCTAGCCATTTCAGTTTTAGGGCATTTCTGTTTTGTGGTCCAATAATTACATAGTTATGTGACTACCCCAATCTCTAGCCATCCCTATTCCATAAACCATACATTCCAGGTTGATCTACAATAGAGAATCTAGACTGACCAGGTAGATCATCCTAAAACATTTTATAGATAAAGATTCCTGGTGTTTTTCCACCGGTGCTATTAACAATGTTTATTTTACAAAGAAGTCTGGGCAAAGTCATTGTACCTCCACTTTCCCAGTGCCCAAAAAGAGAAGGAATGGGTGACAAGCTTTAGGTTAACTCTTTCTTACCTGGATTTCCTATTTCCTTTCCTAGAATTTCCTTCCTGGATTATTACTGGATACCAGGAGACAATGGAATTTGTTTCAGTAGTTTTAAAATTTTTTATCAAGAATCACTGTGACTTTCTAAACAGTGATCCCCATCATTAGGATAATTTCTGAATTAGATAGTAATTTCATTTAGAATAATCTTAAACATTTTCCACAAATATTTTAGCAGCTAAAACTCCTGATTTAATAAGAGGCCTTGCCATTTATTCCTCAGTGAATAAATGAGACTGTAATGATCACCTTTCTTTTTTCAGATCAAATCTATTACGTTAAAGTCCATTAAAACACTTGATTGTACTAAACAAACACTTTTTCAACTAATAGTGTAGTTTCAGCTAATAGATCATGAACTCTGATTTAGCTGAAATCTGAATCAGTTATAGCATATTATAATAGTATTTTTACTTACTTCAATCTTTGGGGTTTTGTTGCTTTATGAACATCTCATTCAGTGTGCTGCTAAGTGGCAGAGTTTCCAGATTGTTTAGTAGTTTTCCTGAGTATCTTGTGGCAAAATATTGGGCCCATGTGATGCCTCCTAAACAAACAAGTACATAAAAGAAGTACATTGGTATCAAGTAAATCTGTAAACCTTAACTTATGATATATACTTCATGGATTCAAAGAACACACTTGCATATAAAAGACTGCAAACCTTAATTTTCCCAAACTGTTTTGAGGATGTCACCCTTTTCACAAGAGAGATCTTTTCAATATCTTCTAGAATTAGTATCCTAGATAACAGCCTTTGGGAAGTGCTGGTCTTTAAGATTGATTTCCTGCTCTTTATTCTAGCACTCAAGGCTTCCCAACTCTCCCAAGTCCTCTTGGTGCCCAGTGCTCTTTTACAACTGTTTAGTCTCCTCCTCGATCCTGCCTGATTGCACCCTTCACAGACTTTCCTCTGCATCCTGCCTCGAGCTGTTTGTTGTCACAATATGCTCTTCCTTTCCTTTTTCCTCTTTACATTCTAGTCTTTCTTCATGGTTCAGGTTATGCTCTTCTGTCAGGCCTCTTGATTTGTCCCCTTCTGATTGTCCTTACCTGTGCCAGTCCTTGACTTGTTTTGATCTTGAATTCATTTCTCTCTTTTTCTTGGCTCTATTCTATGGACTTTTTTCAACCAGTTAAAGGCCCTGTTATAAGACTGGAGGGGAAGGGGGGAAGGGCAGGCCCACGGTGAATCTGCTTCTTTTGGTTGGCTTTGGCCTCTTCCTTTGGGTAACACTGACTCTTTCCCTTGATGAAATTTAGGATTAGTAAGAGCTTTTCAGAATTGAGAATTTTAGGGTTGAGGTTTCTCATGTATTCCATTACTTGTGTCATAATCCCCAGCATAAAATTCCCTCTGTTTAAAGACTTGGAGTGATTTCTATTTTCACTATTGTGCCCAGATTGATGTATCATCAAGCATTGACTGAATTACATTCAATTATTATTATGTTTTACTTTTCCATTATTTAAAAAATATACATCATTTGTTTCTCCCTATCATAGGCTTTCAACATCGTATTGCCCATGACAAAGAAATATATATAATACAAATTCAGTGTGTAGGGTGATGTTTTGGGATATTTGCAACTTGAATAGCTGAAAATTATAACCAAATTTTTCAATGTGAGGCTGAAAGTGGTGAAAATATTTTAGCAATTCTGAAAAGTTTTTCAATCATTTTGCCTTGTTATACAATGTGCACCTGGTCCTGTGTTTTTACATTGCATGTAACTTACACACTTCTGATCTTCCCTTCTGTGTCCAAACACCTACCCTATTTCAAGTTAGTGGTCACTTATTCCTTCAGAAAATTAGTTAATAAATTAATTCTCACATCAAATTACCTAGAAGACCATAAGGGATGCTCTCATTTTGTCTAATCATTTCCAAGGATGTTGGCTCATTTGCTTGACTTGATGAACAACTGGCATTAATCTCTCTAGAAGATTAATTTTTTTCTGAATAATACAGAGAGTATAAACAGAAGAGTATAGGGAAAGCTCACAGCAAAAACAGTAACCATAAGCATCGCTTTTAGAACCTAGTAAGCAACTAATTACAAGACAAAACACAGCTTATTTCAGGCTTTTCATCTCTCTTTTAACTCATTTCTCCCTCCCCCACCCTTTTTTTTTTTACTCTGTGGAGGCCAGTGCATCTACCACCTGAAATTGCGATAACATGTCTTAAGTCACACAAAAAGGAGGCTTTCATAGATTTGTGTATGCAATTTAGATAAGTTGTATTTCCCCAATGCATTAATTGAAATATAACAGCTTCTCTGTTCTTTCTTAGGGAAGGACTTAGAATTATTTTTAATGGGACATAGTTTTCTTCTGTTTACTAGGGCATGATTCTGGTGAAATGAACACTAACACAATAAGAGAAACCAACTTGACCACGCAGTGGTTTGAGAAGCTTCTGTTTGTTCTCCAGAACTAGCTGATAGAGTTCCACTGAGTAGCCACTAGGTGGCAGCAGCAATGTAACTGCAAGGCTGCTTGTAACTGGTAAGTTACAAAGTTGTAGAGGTTTCTTTGTTATTTTGTGGGGTTTTGTTTTGTTTTTGCTTATTTTGCTTTGCTTCTTTAGAAACGAGTACAAAATAAAAACTTGAATTACTTATAAAAGGAACAATTAGAAAAACTTTCGATGGGTACATTCTGCCTTTGTGAACAAGGATGCAAGTGAGCAGAGCTTGAATTAGGGAATCTCACTGTCTTGATGCTACCAGACACTGAAGGAGCTAGAAAAAAGCAAATATCACCCTACTATTTCTCATTCAGACCAACTTTGGCTTAGGATTTAATACTCTAGCTCTCATATGCAAGGAAATTGGCAAGCAAACCCCTCCAATTTATTTATTTTTTTGTACAGAAAGTTCTGCGATGTTAGAGCCACTACATAGATTACAGCATCTCTCGCATAATATTCAAAATAGTCCTAACGTGTTTAGGGACTAATTAAAAAGCTAGATGGCATACTAATACTAAAGAAATTTATTTTAATGAAATAGGATACATGAAACATATATGCAAAATAGAATTTAAAACGACAAAAGGTTTTCGCATATACAGTAATTTATTTTTTTTACTATGTGACTTCATATACTTTCTAAATAAATCTACAGGATATACATTAACATAAAAAGATTCTAAAGGATAATAATCATGAACAACAAATTTAGATAAACCAAGTTGTGCTACAAATACCTATTGACTTTTTACTGTATAGAAATGTAATCAGTAAATAATGGAACACATAGTTTATTTTATGTGATACATATTTTGCTTTATTTTTCCATAGAAAAGTGGCTTGGAATTTGTTAAAATCATTTTGCTGTAAATATGATTGAATGTTGGGAACACACACACACAAATGTTGCCTGATGTAGTGATTCAAAAAGGCTAAACTTGAAAATTTTTCTCCATAGGTTTATATTGTATCATCTAAAGAAAAAGCATGGCCCAAACTGTCATTTCACTTATTTTTGTAAATTTCAAAATCTTTTTGCTACATAAGGGTAGTTGAGGTAACTCTGAAGTTCCTACATACTTGCAGGAATCCATGGAATAAAACTCCTTAGAAATGTTTTTCCAAACTAAATTTATTACGTTACATGTAATTAATATAAAATTCCTCTTTGAGGTATCTAACATTTAAATACATTGCCCTCACCTTAAGAGTGAAAATTTTACTAAAAATTTGAGGCAGAGGCTTTGAAATTGGCATACAAGGAACAGACATGGAAAAACAAGTCATTTTCATGATCGGTGTGAAACTCACGTGGGTACTCATTACCTTGCACCTATATCCCTCAGTCCTTAATGAAGAGTGCAATATACTTAAGCAGCAGGAAATACTTTTGATATCTATGCTACTTAAGGCAAACTTGAATTAGTATAGGTGGACCGACCTACAGAGATGGAAACCTAACTCAAATTAAGCCAAATTCTTTGAAGAGATATGGAATGAAAATGCTAAAACATTGTGAGAAAGGAGGGTTTTATTTACTTGCTTCATTCATATCTACTTGGTCTACATAAATTTTTAAAAATAACAAAGATTAAAAAAATAAAAGCATCTTAATAACAAAACATTGCAGTGTGTGGTTTGCTGTAATGGACATAGAAACACCTACTATATGTATGTACTGAGTTTACAGACTGAAATGGAAGAGAGAAATGGGAACACACAGTATACACATACGTTGTTGTAAAGGTTGCAACAGACATGAGTTTGAAGGTATTTGGGAGAATTTGATAACATAAATCACTATATTGAGAGACAGACATACATTCTAAATCTTGTAAAACTCTAGAAATAGTCTCCAATAGATTTTCAGGATTTTCAGTTTTAAGAAAAAGAATATTAATGAACCAAGGGACTGAAAGACATAGGAGATTACTTCAGGGACAAGTGCATGGTTCATTTATGCTTAGTCATACTGACCAGTCTCTAGGATTCTCAGGTATAGGTGTCGGGGAAGGAAAGATAAAAGATGGCTGAAGTAACTCAAAGTTTTAGGCCAGAATAACTGTAGTAAACATTGCTATAATGGAGCAAAAATAAGAAGCATACATGAAGACAATGAATAAAAATCTATGACATACATGTATGTTTGACATAAATAAGAAAAAAATTGTATCTGCTCAATGGATAGCCTTATTGAATTAAAAATAGAGGAAAAACACTTCATATTTATAAACAGTGATGTTCATTCTAGGTACTACCACTTTGAAGATATGTCTTCCCTATTGTGGTCTCTCTATGAGTATCCTAGAGTTCTTGAACTTGTAACTTTATGAATCATTGTGTAATGAGAATTTTCTACATTTCACTCACGTGTATTTATTAAACAAACTATGATAGTGCCTGAGTTTAGATATCAATCTCACTTTTCTTTCCACTAAACATAGTGTGATTCAATGCAGTTTTCCCCTTATGATAAGATTTAGTAGGGGTACTTTTTAAAATTGTCCCACTACAGATTCAGTGAATTAGAATCTTCAGGGTAGGCATCTGGAAAACTATATATTTATCAAGTGCATCAGGCAATATTTATCTTTAAAAAGTTTGAAAAATACCGGCTAAGGGAACAGTTTGTAGAGTCTGAGGCCTTTTCCTTCATGCAGTTTTGTTTTTATCATGCCCAGCAGCTAAATGCCCTATACAATCCTTCTTTCTAGTTTGGCAATAGCAACATTGTATGTAAAATTGGTGAGATGCTATGTCCTGGTCCTACGTTGGAGGAATACGAGGAGCACCGTGACTCTTACCAGAAGTCATATATCTGCTGACCCTGTGGGTTTCAGCCTGCACAAATGGATGCCTCTCACATTCACCCAAGTTCACTGCACAATTCCAGTGTCTTTAGGATGGTTAAACTGGCTTCCGTGGAAGGCTAAACTTTTCCTTAATATTGGGAAATGCTGCATACACTGCAGCTCCCAGAGTCTTTTATTTAAGTGCTGTGTGCTGGGACTACATTCATCTGGTAGGATGATAATTTCTTCATGAAGGCAGAAAGTGTTTTAACATTCTCCTACTAGGTTTAGTTCAAATATCTCCCTCGAACAGAAAAATGGAAAATTTCTACACTTGTAGTTGCTGTCTTTTGCGTAATAAGTATCCTTCTTATACTAAATACGCTTCTCCTGTTAAATGCACATGGCCCATTCTCCTCCCTTTGTCATTAAAAAAACAAAAAATAAAACAACTCTATTCATTCTCACTATGACAAATGTGTCTATTAAAGCTCTCGTAGAAGCTAGCACCTCTTTGTATCACTCAGAACAATCACAATTTTATATGGTGTGCGTGTTTATTTAGCTATTGTCTATCTTAACCACAAGTTTTAATCTACGTAATGGTAGAAATTATGTCTTTATTACATATTTTTATAGCTTCAGTTTCTTACCAGTTCTGGCACATGACAAAATAATTTTAGAAACATTAGTAAGAACTATTAAATGTTTTCTGAGTGTCAGGAGCCCTGCGAAGTGCTTTATATGAATTAACTCATTTAACCCTAAAAAAAATCCTATAAAATCATTACTATTACTTTGCCCATTTTTTTTCTTTTTTTTTTACTTATAAGAAAATAGAGGATCATAGACATAAAATGACTTGTTCAAAGCCATGTCATTGCTATAGGGGTCATGTCATGTTTGAAATCTAGGTCATCTGACAGTAGAAGTATTTACTAAAAAGCTGAATGAATAAAATGTATGACATTTTCTCCCCACTGCCAAAGATTAAGTGGGTCTACATCTCATAGGAAATTGGATCTGATGCATTTCTTCAGTTGCAGTGAATGCTATTAAATTTAATATTTTCCCTACAAGTGTAATATTGGTTTATGTATTACTGCTATCTAATTACCATCTAATTTTAGACATACATAGTGATCTGTCTTATAAAAAGAAATGATAAAAAAACTTCTAATATTGGAATGCCAACCTTATATAATCTCTGAGATCTATGAACTGTGTATTGCTGATTGTACAGCTAATGAATCTCTCAACAACCCCTCTGATTCCCATAAAGTTACATTAGTCAGGAGAGGAAACATTGAGGGGATATTTTTATTTAGAGTCTTAAACTCAACTATTTTGTATTTATTTAAGCAGTTTTAAGAGATATGTATTTTTCCATTCTCCCAACAGTTGGTTATCAATAAGCAAAATTAGAGTGATAGATGGTTTCTAATTGGTAGTTTTGGATTATATGAACAACCAATCTTTTATATTTTCAGTGTTTTAAAATAACTTTTTTGCAAGAAAAAATTTTCCAGATTATTTATCTTTCTTATTAGAAGATAGAACCAATGGCTAATCTAATTATCTTCTCAAAATTCCCTGGAAATTATCAAAAGTTTCAATTATTAATCTGCATAACCTTAGGTCTTTAAAACATATGACCACATAACTCAATGAATTTTAATCTAAAAATCATCCTGAGGTTTCATTTAGTGTACACATAAATACATTTTAGTCCAGTTTTCTGAAACCAAATTATTTAAATAATTTTGGAACAAAACTTTAATTATGAACCATTTATAACTCAGAGAATTGAATACAAATCGATATGGTTCACCAAATCAATTTCTTATGTCACCTACAATAGTGAAATTCATCAAATAATTCCCATGTTGAATAATTTCCAAGTCTTTATTTGATTTTGTGCTATATTTACCTAAAATAGAATACTTCAATTTTCACCAATTTTTTAAATTGATAACTGGTTTCCACTTCTCTTGGTTTAGCTTAGGACATTGCATACGATGCGAGGAAACAAGAAGGACTGAGATATACATAAGGTGGCTGTATTGTAGAATCTTTATCTTCAAGGGGTACCATTCTCAGATTTGAGTATTTCCAGGAGATCAGAGGTCCATAGCCTAAAATACATAGTAATTTTGCTGGGGTGGGTGAATCACGAGCATTCAGGCTGATATTCAGGAGTACAGTGTCATTAGCCAGTTGTACTTTTTTCAACTCTTCTACTGAGACTGCATGGAAAGGACTTTCCCAGAGAATTGTCTTGATAACATCAAGCTTCTAATGAATTTCAAAAATTGGAATTAATTGTCATGATGATCTTTTTCTAAATAGCAAAAAAAAAAAGTGATTTCAGAGTTTTTCCTAGGATTCAAGTGGTCATTTTATAATTATGTCAAAATGCTGAGCATATTTGATATAATATATGTTACAAACAGCCCACAAAACAACTGCCTGGGTCAGTCCTTTCAGCTGCTCTCTGGCAATGGCTGTGCACTTAAGCTTTGCTGACTTGCCATGAAAAACTGTATAAGCAGCTGGTTCAGTGAAAATCTTGCACTGATGAGCTCTCCAGGACTTTTACTATGACCAAGCACTTTATCAACAGAACACTCTGAAAGGGAATAAATGGCCTGACACGCAAACTTGTCAGAACAAACAGAATGAAGGGGGACAACCCGGTTTCGTTATAAGGAGAAAGCTTGGCAACAGGAAGAACACGGCATGCTTTATTTTTTTCAGCTTTATAAGGCATAGCTGTAGGCCATCTTTCCATGACACATCAACTTCTGGCACCAGGGAAATACTATGTATGAGTTTAAAGAGATGTCATGATTCGACTTCCAGAGCTGAAAATCTATCGTTGTTAAGAATCTGGGGGGAGAAAAGGAGCCAGAGTCATTTAACATCGCTAGTAATCCTGCTCTCATTTGTTTCAGGAAGGATGTCTTGATGAAGCAGGCGGCCCAGAAGAAAGTCACTTTAAAGAACACATCTTAACTAGCATCACGCAGTCTAGGCTGACTACCAGTTCCATTTTGCACATTGATACAACATATATCCACTCTGTTAATACAAAAACTTACTTTCTTCACAAATTTCTCCTGTTTTACTCATGGATCCCACATACACTACCTTTTCTGTTACTCCTTATTTTCTGTTATGCCTTATTGTCATTTGTTTTCTTTCCTTCCATGTTTTCCTTGAGGTTCTCTTCTCTCAGGCATTTACATCTCCATCTTATCATTACCCTGTTATATTGCTTTTTCCTCCCAATTAAACTGCCACTTATCTAATTAAACTTCTAGCAAATTAGGAGCACCTGTATGTATGTGCATGCATTCAAATTGAACTGAGTTAAGCAAGCAATATATTTATTGTTTCAACATATTTTACATAAATATAAACAAATGTAATAACAATTAATTCATCCAATACTTATAGAGTACCCACTATATGACAGTTATTATTCTCAGTATTTAGGGATATTACAGTGGACTGAGTTTCTGTGCTCAAGGATATTACATTCTGGCGAGGAGCTCAAAGAACAAATCAAAATTGCTCTCAAAATCTTATAACATTCAATGTAGTTTCCACATTGAGTCAAATTCTTCTACATCTTTCAAAAAATTATGACTAACTGACAGATTTTCTTAAACATTGTAAACATACTCAGATTTTCCTGAATTAAATGAAAGTATTAATACTAAAAAAGGAAAAAATCTATATAAAATATAATGTCAGTAGTAATAAATGGAATCACTGTGACTGGGGTTCCTCTGTTACAGAGGGATAATCATGCAAGACTTCTTTGAGGAGGTGACATTTTGAAGAGAATGAAATATGCAGCCTTGTGAATATCGCAGACAAGAACGTTAAAAGTGAGCATCCTAGGTGGTTTTGCAGGGTAGCAGGGAGAGCAACATAGCTGGGTCCAAGAAAGAGAGGAAATGTGTGATAGGCCTAAAGCTGAAATGTAATCAGACATCAGATCATGTAGGGTCCTGAAAAATATAGTTTTGGATTTCACTATAAATGATATAAGAAGTGAAAGGCTGGAGTCTGTTTAATTATAAAATGATAACTCTGGATGCTAAAATGAGACACGTGAGAAGTGGGGAGACAGGGATACCAGTTAGCAGGTTACTGTAGTGATTCAGGTGATGGATGATGGGGATTGTTCTGGGCTGGTGACTTGTCCAAGTGTAGGTGAGGTCAGATTTCAGACTAATTTTGAAAGAGATACTGCAAGAATTTGCTAATGAATTTCATGTAGCATGTGAGAGAATAAGAAAATGATGGTTAATCCAAGTTTTTAGGTCTGAAGACAATATGGAATTGCTATTTAATAAAACTATGAGAATTGGGTAAAGGAGGCCTGGGATGACGTTTCAGGAGTTTGGGTCATATTAAGTTTGAAATATCAATGAAATGTTCTAGGTGAGGTGTTATGTGGGCAATAAGATATTACTTAAAACTAATATCTATGGAGGACATATTCTCTTTTACTTAGTAACATTTCAGAAGAATGTTAAAACGATCTTTTGAATCTTTCCAATAGCTCACTCTTTCCCTAAGAAAGAACGCATGGCATATACTGCTTAAATCCTTATCATATGTGATTTTCTTCATTAGCTATTTGGAAAATAGCAGTTGAATAAATGTAGTTATTCCCATTAAGGAGTTACAATTTAAGGATTTAAATGGCTTAGATATGTGCACAAATAATAATTGCAATACAGCAATATGAGATAAATTTCCCAAAGTGGGACAAACAAGAAATACAAAAGAATAAAAAGAAAGTTAATATCCTCCCTACATCAGCCTATAATTCAGAAAAAAACAAGTAAAAACATTATCCAAATAATGTCTAATAAGCAATCACTTTCTTTCCAGAAGCATGAGACTTGATTACCATCTTTTTAATTTATATGGAGGTAAATGTTGTCTGTCGTCATAAAATTGCCTGAATGTTTGAAGAATCACATTATTCAATGATATTACATTCTGTAGTAGTATATTCCATAGATGATTGTGCACTTTGTTATACCATTTTAGTTTATTTGCTCTATATTTACTGCCCTTCAACTCTGAGTATGCTTTTCCTCTCTTATTACTATAACATGATAATAGGCAGGATTAATTCATCGGCTATCATCATTCATTTTTAAATGATGGTCTTTTGGGCTGAATTGACTTATGATTTCTCCTCTGTTATAAAAATGAGCCACTGTTATACCCTTGGGTAAATTCATGTGCTGACTAGAGTCCTCTGAATGAAAGTCGCATATTTAGGGGAGTATAAGTGAAATAAAAACACATCCTTCGCACACAACCCAATGTGGTAATTCTGCTTGCCTTCAACTCTTCTGAACATGTGAAAAACATCTAGAAAAGTATCCTGTTGTTTGGTCATTGAATGCAATGAGCTGGTGTTATTTCCTTGATAAACAGTAATTAGTCCTCAGAAACCTTCTAGATAATGTAATGAGTTTCAAAAATATAACAAATCTATTAAGCTTAGTCTGAGAATGGTCCTGAAAAAAATTAGGAAATACTTATAAAACTCTTTTTTTATTCTGCATTAATGTATTCTCTTTATAAAATTATATTGGATGCTCAGAGGCAGCAAAACTCAGTGTTTAAAATCCAAGGGTTTAGAGTTACTTACTACTGATGTGAACTTGGGCAAACTGTTTAACTTATGATTCTGATTCTCTTTTCTTTAAATGAAGACAATACTAACATATGTTTATTGGAGTTGTGGTGAGTATTGCATGAATTATTACAAGTAGTTAGAAGAGGGCCTCAATATAGGTGAAGTTGTATTTAATATTGCTAAAGAGAGACTCTGCTGGGCATTGTGAGAATGAATATAATGGTAGGGTTAAAGAAGATTTATTAATCCACTTAATTCCTACTAAAGTTATCTTAGTGAAAAAGTGACTAAAATGTTTATATTTTAGATATGGAGATACACTCTATATGCTAAGTTAACAGTAGGATCTAAGAATCTGAAGTAAATGTTAAAAAATACATTAAAGCTCATTAAAATGTACTTCATTTTGAAATGTAGAAAAATATAGGAGAGAGTATAAAAGGAAAGGTCTTTAGTTATTAAACTATGTACTACTTTCAAAGAACCTGCTAAACACTTAATATTTTTTCACGTCTATGTAATCAATCTAATCTGACATTATGATCTGAAAGATATAAAACAACTTTAAGAATAACTAAAAATTATCTTCAGCTTAGTTCCCTTGGTGAGATTTAATTTCATTTGGCCAAGTCCTACATGACATGACAGAGATGCAGTTTTTATTTACTGGGCTTTTATTAGTTAGAATAAAACTGCTTCCTACTTTAGATTTGAATTGTCAATATACTGGCAAGTTTTCTTCTTTTATGACACACTGTATTTTCACCTCTACTTCAATTGTTCTAACTACCTACCTTTCTTAACTTGAATTTTATTCTCCACCACTCAGCTTAGGGGGCACTTCCTCCAGAAGGTCTTTTCCTAGATACATAGATTGATTTAGGTCTTCTTTATCTGTTTTTACCTGACATTTTAATTAATATTCTATTTACCAGATTATATTAAAATTATATATGTGTTTGTACCTCTATTGAAATACAAACACCTTTAATGTCCACATCGTTTCTTTCTTTTTTGAAAATTTTTATTGGAGTACAGTAGATTTACAATGTGTCAGTTTCAGGTGTACAGCAAAGTGAATTAGTTATACATATACATATATCCACTCTTTTTTTTTAGATTCTTTTCCCATACAGGCCATTACAGAGTATTGAGTAGAGTTCCCTGTGCTATTCAGCAGGTTCTTATTAGTTACTTATTTTATATATAGTAGTGTGTATATGTCAGCCCCAGTCTCCCAATTTATCCCTCCCCCACTTAACCCCTCGTAACCATAAGCTTGTTTTCTACATCCGTAACTCTACTTCTGTTTTGTAAATAAGTCCATTTGTACCCCCTCTTTTTGGATTCCACATACAAGCAATATCATGTGATATTTATCTTTCCGTGTCTGACTTACTTCACTCAGTACAACAATCTCTAAGTCCATCCATGTTGCTATAAATGGCATTATTTTGTTCTTCTTTATTGCTGAGTAATATTCCATTGTATATTGTAATATTCCATTGTATAATATTCTATTGTACCACATCTTCTATATCCATTCATCTGTCAATGGACATTTAGGTTGCTTCCATGACCTGGCTATTGTAAACAGTGCTGCAATGAACATTGAGGTGCATGCTTCTTTTTGTACTATGGCTTTCTCCAGGTATATGCCCAGGAATGGGATTGCTGGATCATATGGTAGTTCTATTTTTAGTTTTCACATTGTTTCTCATTTATCTCTTCCACACAGTATCTAGTAAGATGTTGACACAAGATAGGGGATCAATGAAATGACAGTTTTTGTTTTTGAACTGAACAAATATATTCTTATTTTAAAATTGCATTTGTGAAATGAATCCAAAATGAAGTTTGAACCTCAAACATTAACCCATTTTTCATATTTTTATGTGTTCTGAGCATAAATTCCAATAAACTGATGATGTATACATAAAAATCTATTTAGAGCAATTTTCATCCAACACTTGAGTGTCTCTTCAAAGTTACAATTTAGTTGTTAGTTGAGGCTTTTTCTTCTTACTTCCCTATATAATCTCGCTATGTAATGATGAATATTTTAAGAATAATTTGTACTGGAGTTGTTTTAAGTATGCCCTTTCTATACAGATCATCTGAAAATGTGCTGCACTAACATTTTTGTGGCCCTTGAAAACTCTACCTGTATTTGATATTTGATATGTGATATTGTTATTCTAGGTGGTGCTTGTGATAAACAAAGGGATGGTCTGCTGCAGGGTTCTTCCCAGGGGACATAGGATGCTGCTGTGGTTCCCTTATATCACCTAGAATCTTATCTTGGTGCTGAAAATTTCCATTGTTCTAGGAAGTATTAAATATTAAAACTTTCGCTATTGAACCTATAGTGAATACTGCATTCCTTATGGGACATGTTGTTGATTATAGCATTTACATTACTCTGTCTAGGCTGCGTGATGATAAATTTCCCATGAGCGGAGGAAGCTGGAGCTCTTGGATATTCTTAGGCAGAACAAAAAGATAGAGGCAGACATTAAAATTTGAAAGATTCTTAGCGGTACATCTCCCTGTTTCTTATTAAAATAAATCAAATATTAGTGCAGAGTATCCAATTGATATTTTTTGCCTATTAATGATATTGCTAACATAGTGCAAACACACATAATGCTTAGGAAATATCTGTTGAAGGACAAAGAATGAATTGCAATAAGCTTTGAGAAATTTGTGTGAAGCCTTTAGAGATAATCACATATCTAGGAAATGTATTGATTTACATAATGAACAGCAATAATTGGTTGTAAAAATAACATTTCAGAGACACTATAGCACACTGTTTATATTGATAGAACAGAAGCTCTAGCAATTTCTTTTGTGTTTTTGACTTTTGGATTTTATTTATTTATTTATACAGTAGGTTCTTATTAGTCATCAATTTTATACACATCAGTGTATACATGTCAATCTTAATCTCCCAATTAATCCCACCCCCACCCCACCCCACCCCGCATTCCCCCCTTGGTGTCCATACGTTTGTTCTCTACACCTGTGTCTCTATTTCTGCTGTGCAAACGGATTCATCTGTACCATTTTTCTAGATTCCACATATGTGCATTAATATACGATATTTGTTTTTCTCTTTCTGACTTATTTCACTCTGTATGACAGTCTCTAGATCCATCCATGTCTCTACAAATGACCCAATGTCATTCCTTTTTATGGCTGAGTAATATTCTACTGTATATATGTACCACATCTTCTTTATCCATTCGTCTGTTGATGGGCATTTAGGTTACTTCCATGACCTGGCTATTGTAAATAGTGCTGCAATGAACATTGGGGTGCATGTGTCTTTTTGAATTATGGTTTGCTCTGGGTATATGCCCAGTAGTGGGATTGCTGGGTCATATGGTAATTCTATTTTTAGTTTTTTAAGGAACCTCCATACTGTTCTCCATAGTCATTGTATCAATTTACATTCCCACCAACAGTGTAAGAGGGTTCCCTTTTCTCCACACCCTCTCCAGCATTTGTTGTTTGTATATTTCTGATGATGCCCATTCTAACTGGTGTGAGGTGATACCTCACTATAGTTTTGATTTGCATTTCTCTAATAATTAGTGATATTGAGCAGCTTTTCATGTGCTTCTTGACTATTTGCATGTCTTCTTTGGAGAAATGTCTATTTAGATCTTCTGCCCATTTTTGGATTGGGTTGTCTGTTTTTTTAATATTGAGCTGCATGAGCTGTTTATATATTTTGGTGATTAATCCTTTGTCCATTGATTCATTTACAAATATTTTCTCCCATTCTGAGGTTTGTCTTTTCATCTTGTTTATAGTTTCCTTTGTTGTGCAAATCTTTTAGGTTTCATTAGGTCCCATTTGTTTATTTTTGTTTTTATTTCAATTACTCTAGGAGGTGGGTCAAAAAAGATCTTGCTGTGATTTATGTCAAAGAATGTTCTACCTATGTTTTCCTCTAAGAGTTTTATAGTGTTCAGTCTTACATTTAGGTCTTTAATCCATTTTGAGTTTATTTTTGTGTATGGCATTAGGGAGTGTTCTAATTTCATTCTTTTACATGTAGCTCTCCAGTTTTCCCAGCACCACTTATTGAAGAGACTGTCTTTCCTCCATTGTATATTCTTGTCTTCTTTGTCATAGATTAGTTGACCATAGGTGCGTGGGTTTATCTCTGGGCTTTCTATCCTGTTCCATTGATCTATATTTCTGTTTTTAGGCCAGTACCATACTGTCTTGATTACTGTAGCTTTGTAGTATAGTCTGAAGTCAGGGAGCCTGATTCCTCCAGCTCCATTTTTCTTTCTCAAGATTGCTTTGGCTATTCGGGGTCTTTGTGCTTCCATACAAATTGTGATTTTTTTTTGTTCTAGTTCTGTAAAAAATGCCATTGGTAATTTGATAGGGATTGCATTGAATCTGTAGATTGCTTTGGGTAGTATAGTCATTTTCACAACATTGATTCTTCCAATCCAAGAACATGGTATATCTTTCCATCTGTTTGTGTCTAGTAATTGATGTATGACTTTTTGTCATATAGAACTTCTCTAGGCCTCAGTTTTGTAACATGTAAAAATGAGATTTCATATAATAAAAAGTCATATTATTATGAATATTTTATTTATTTAAACAGTCTGTGATTTTAGGATTACCTATTCCTTTTCTTTGTTAAAATTTATGCCTGGGGGAAGAAAAATTTTGTATATTTGCTGAAGACAGATATTTAAATCTATTAAGTCCAAAAGATCAAATTAGATGAAGTATGAATGAAAAATATATATATACCATGAAGATAAGGCCAAACATACTGATTTGATACTCACACTCTTTTCATATATTCCATAAAATTGTAACTGTATTTTCAAAATTTGGCTTTTAAGTTTTTATTTTTTTGCTGCTATATTTATGTATTTTAAACTTCTTTTTGTTTGCTGCTGAGTGCTATAGCATATTCTCTATAGGAACCTAACTGTAGAGTCACTCAACCATTATTCATGAGTGATTATATTTATAATTACCTATGTCATCTATCTATACCTATCTACTTTTCTATCTCTGTATATTATCTATCTATCTAATCTAATTTTCTATATCACTCCTAAATAGAAAAAAAAACTCACTAAAGTTAATTCCACAAAGAAAATATTGCTTGCTTACTTTTTCTTTCTTTTAATTTTTCTACTTGGTACACCATTGTTTTGATTGTTTTAACTAATGCTGATTGGAGTATCAAATACCTCAGAAGAATGAAAACAGGTGGACTAGATGAAAGACTATATAATGAAAGATAGACCTTCATATCCCCAACTTCACATTCAATTTCAGGTGACTACTAATATTCTAATACCCATGTTGGAGGTGTACATTTATTCACTAAAGAAGTTGAAGCAAAGCAGATCTTGACTTTGGGGACAACAAGCACTTCAGAAGATGAGGTACAACTCTACAAGTAAAGATAGGGGACCTCTGAAAAAAAAAGGAAATCAGTGAAAGTAAGACCCTTTTTGCCCTTTCCTATCTTGGCTTCCAGAAGGTTTCTTCTCTTCAGAAGATTAACAGAGAGAAAAAAAATACAGGTATTAAAATTTTGGAATTCTCCAACGATACACAACACCATAAAAGTCACAACACAACTCTAATACTGCTTAATGTGTGTCCCTTAAATATGAATAAGTAGCTAGGATGATTCACAAGCAAATAAGCAAAACATAGCAACTTAAGGTAAATAAATATGTCATGAGCAAAATAAAAATTCCAAAATACATAAAGTATTATAAAATACAATTTAAAGAGAAAAATGGAGTAGGAGGAAGAGCCTAGCATACTGAACATAATTATCAAAATAATCAATGAAATAAATAATTTTTATTAGAAAGTTGAGAAAATTCTCACAAAGAAAGATAAAAATATAGAGTTGAAAATCGGATAAAATAAAGTAGAAAACTAAAGGATCATTACAGGAACACAAACATTCAATTATCAGGATATTTTATGTAGCTCTGGGAAAAGAAAAATAAAAGTGAATGTACTGCTACCCTTTCCATGTAAATACAAAATAATATTAATCTTCTTTCTTAATGAAGACTGAAAATATTCACCAGATCAATATTAACACAATTGGCAGAGGCTGTGCTGAATTGTTCTAGTAAATTTAACATATTCAACACAACAGTTGAAATTGGAATTATGACTTAATTATGTTTATGGTAGTGCACAGTTATTTCCTATGATTCATCTATATTTTGGAATTTTTTTTTTGGTAGGGACCCTACCAGTAATTTGAATGGGAATGTGATGAGATTCACCACCCTCCATATTTAAGTCTTTAAGTATGGTGTTAATCTCTTCTAATCACCCAGGATGTATACAATTTTGTTATTAATTTACTATCTTGCCAGAATAGAAAAGATCAAGTACTTCTCTTTGGCCCTTCCTTAAATAATGTTGATCACGCAAAAGATCAAGGAAAAAATAAGTACATAAGAACAAGGACCAAAGAATCTTTCTGCAGAGTAATTGGAACCACTGTGAAACAGACTTTGTCCAGTACTCCATTTATATACCTGTAACACAGCAGCCACATGGCTTTGTGAACCTCATTATAATAATACTGTATCTCAGACCCTTTACTAACAGCTCTCAAAAGATCAATTTTCCTTTCCTCAGTGTCAATAAACTCTGGGAAATGGTTAAGGATCCCTTTGGGAAATGATTGGGGAGAATATTATAGGTACACACACACATACATATACATGTATTATATAAAATTTTGGTAAAGGTTTTGTGGAATTCTTCTTCAAATGGATCTGTCCTCCCATTCAGTTAATAGGATCTAAAATTAAGAATTACCTTAGATCTGGAAACTGAAGAAAGTATCACAATTTTACATTGTGGTAGCTGACATCAACCTTCATCTCACACCTCTTGATCTTTCTGGTTATATAAGGCAAACAATACCACACTTGGCTGCTCAGTTTTCTTGCCCCTACAAATACTTTGATCTGTTAGTTCCATCATCATAAATGTCTGTGGAAAAATGTTCTCTGGTTATCATTCAAGCTTAGAAGTTAATACAGTAATTATTTTCACCTTGACTCTAATAGTTAATTGCCATCATATGACCTCTGTTACCCTGGAATCCTATGATCTGCATTGACACTAGAGAGTCTAATTGCAAGGCAGCAACTTCTTCCATGAATATTTGCTTGAAAAGATAGCCACAATTGAGGGTTATTTATTTATTTGTTTGTTTATTTAATGATGCTGTTCCTCATCTCATAAGTCAATTATTTTACTTGCATGAATAGAGGGCCTTTTAAGCCCTCTTGGGTAATAGTGTCAGATAGAGTGTTCTCACATCATAAATCCATTCTAATATGCCCACTTGTAATGCCCTTGTGAACTCTTCCTCAATATTTTGTCAAGGCAATACAGCATCCCCACTTCATTGCCATGCCCATCCTTCAAAGACCTAGCTTATTAGGACTCACTCTAGGTGCTCTTGCCAGTTGTTAGATCCTGAGTGCCCCTATTTCAATGAACTCTTCCTTCTCCAACCTTAAATTCTGCCTTCCTTCTAATACCCTTAAGACCCATCCCATCTTGCCACCAATATATATCGAAACATTTTGCAGTCCTTGTGATGAATAAGCTATTGTTTTCTATAGCTTGGAACTGTAATTTGCGCTGGTATTATGCTAAGATCTGACCCTAGTAATGTTTCTGGGACTTTAGCCTGAATCAGAATCACCTGCAGGACTTGATAAAACAGATTGGTGGCTCCTTACAGAATTTCTGATTCAGTAGGTCTAGGTCTTTATTTCTAACCAGTTCCCAGATAATGCTGTTGCTGCTGATACAGGTCTACTGTCCTAAGAGCCACTTGTCTACAGTTAATGAGGATAGGTGGGATAGATCATGAGGAAGAAAAATCATCATTTCTTTGATGCATCCAACTCGAGTGGATGGTCTCCAGGTGATAGAAGGATATTCTCTTCTAAAAAGTGGTTGAGGGCCACTTTTACCTGACTGGAAGGTTAAAGTTCAGGGTTGTTACACACATCCACCAAAAGGATTTTCAGGAATTTAGACGAAGGGGATTAAAATATCTTAGAAAATTGCTGATTTTTAGTTTATTTTGATTTAAAAAATCATAAAGAAGCTTCTAGATGAAGGTGACAAATTGAAAATAGACATTGAAATAATACCCATGTATTTTTTGTCTACTAAAAGTCTATTAAAATGTCATTAAAATGACAGTAAGGGCCAGTTTCAAAGATATTAACTAATAAGGACAATGTGAGGAATGTGAGAAAAAATAAAATTTTGGTTATGAAAAGCAAGTGTTTGAAGGAAACAACTTTAACAGACCCATGAAAGCTAAATTATAAGCAGGCAGAGCAGAAAACTGAGCACGGATCTGATTATACCACAGAATGCACAGAGGCTTAAATACTGGTAACATTAGCCACCACTGGAAAGAGAGGTGAAAACTAAGCTGAATGAAGAAGATTTCTTAGAATCTGTTGAAGAAGTTAGATTTTCTAGTCACTTCCCTCTCTTAGAAGGTCAGAGTCTCAATTACTTAATAGGGTGAAACAGAAGGATCATCAGTGGAGCACAGGAGACACAAGGGCAAGAGTCCCAAACAGAAATCAAATGAGTAAATTCATATTTATATACTAAATTTTAGACCTTACTCTTACACCACTTTGTTCCCCCAAAGCTGGCCACCAGAATTTTATTCTCCAGGCAGGACATTTGAGGATTTTTCCCTTGTTGAATATATCCAGCTACAAGAAAAAGCCAGAAGGTATTAAGACCGATGGTTTCCACCAGAGAAATGTGCAGCTGGGTATCGAACAAAAAGCCCACAACCAAAACATTATCTTACATTCTCAGAGCTTCCAGTCATCTTTATAGAGACCAAGGATCACAAAACACCTGAGGAAGCCCCTGAGAAACAGAATGAATTACCATTTAGAGAATAGTTACTACACAATAATAAAATTCTTAAAAATAACATTAATATTATCATATAACTCAGTTAATATTATATGTATTTACAATGATTTAGGAGATAAAGGATTTTTTAACATCTTTATTGGAGTATAATTGCTTTACAATGGTGTGTTAGTTTCTGCTTTAAAACAAAGTGAATCAGTTATACATATACATATGTTCCCATATCTCTTCCCTCTTTTTGAAATTAAAAACATAGTAGCAGCTGTGAAAAATGCAATAGGAAATTTGGTAGAAGACTTTGAGTAAATGTCTCATAATTTAGAGTTAAATCAGAGAAAGAAACATTAGAGAACTGTTAAAAGCATCCAATATTTCAATAATTGCAATTCAAGGGGAAAAAAAAGAAAAATATTGGAGGGGAGGAAATTAATGAGACTTTAAAAAATTTCAGTAGAATCAGAATCTTAAGTTTCTAAATTAAAAGGGCCTACTAGAGGCCCAGAACAATGGTTGAAAATTGGTCAATTCCAAGGAAAATATTATTGCAGAATTTCATAACACTGGGAGGAAAGATAAGATGCTATGATTACAAAAAAATCTCACATCAAAGCATTAACTCACACACCCATGGAAAATTAATCTTTGATGAAGGAGGCAAGAATATACAGTGGAGAAAACAGAGTCTCTACAGCAAGTGGTGTTGGGTAAGCTGGACAGCCCTATGTAAAACAATGAAGTTAGAACACACCTTCACACCACGCACAAAAATAAACTCAAAATGGCTTAAAGACTTAAATATAAGACATGACACCATAAAACTCCTAGAAGAGAACACAGGGAAAACATCAAACTTATAAATTTTGCATAACAAGGAAACCATAAACAAAACAGACATTGAAAAGACAACTTACAGACTGGGAGAAAATATTTGCAAATGTTGCAACTGACAAGGGCTTAATTTCCAAAATATAAAATCAGTTCCTACAACTCGATAACAAAAAACAAACAACCCAATCAAAAAATGGGTAAAAGACCTAAATAGATATTTCTCCAAAGAAGACATACAGATGACCAATAAGCACATAAAAAGATGCTCAACATCACTAATTATTAGAGAAATGCAAATCAAAACTACAATGGGGTACCACTTCATACCAGTCAAAATGGCTGTTGTTAAAAAGTCTACAAATAATAAATGTTGGGGAAGGTGTGGAGAAAAAGGAACCCACTTAAACTGTTGGTGGGAATGTAAATGTAAATTGGAAAACAGTATGGAGATTCCTCAAAAAGACTAAAAATAGAGTTACCATATGATCCAGCAATCCCACTTCTGGACATATATCCAGACAAAACTATAATTTGAAAAGATACATGCACCCCTATGTTTATAGCAGCACTATTCACAATAGCCAAGACATGAAAACAACCTAAATGTTCATTGACAGATGAATGGATAAAGAAGATGTGGTATATATACATATGATGGAATATTACTCAGCCATAAAAGTGAATGAAATAATGCCATTTGCAGCAACATGACTGGACCTAGAGATTATCATACTAAGTGAAGTAAGTCAGAAAGAGAAAGACAAATACCATAAGATATCACTTATATGTGGAATCTAAAATACAACACAAACATATCTACAAAACAGAGACAGACTCACAGACATAAAGGACAGACTGGTGGTTGCCAAGGGGGATGGGGGCTGGGGGAGGGAAGGATTGGGATTTTGGGATTAGCAGATGAAAACTAGTATATATAGGATGGATAAACAAAAAGTCCTACTGTATAGCACAGGGAACTATATTCAATATCCTGTGATAAACCATAATGGAAAATAATATGAAAAAGAATATATATATATATATATATATAAACTGAATCACTTTGCTGGACAGCAGAAATTAACACAACATTGTAAAGCAACTATAATATTAAAAAAAATCCCATAATGGCTACTCAACAGCAGCAATGAAAATGATAGTAGGACAATGTCTTCACAACTGTGAGGGAAAAATGGCTTCTACTTTTGAATTTTTAAAGTAAAAACCTCAATCAAATATGAGGTAAAATTAAGATTTTTCAAACATTCCAGTTCTCAAAAACCAAAAACTAACCCAACTTTTCCAGATTTCCTTTCTCTGCAAGCAAGCAAAGAATGTGCTTTACCTAAGTAAGACAGTATAAACAAAGAGTAAAAGCATAGGATACAGAAAACAGATGCACAACTCAAGAGAGAAATTAAAATAATAATATGGAAGATGAAGTAGGAAGATTCCATAATGGGGAATGGTGCAACACATGTAAAACAGGATCGGTACGGATAAGAGCAGTTCAGACACATCTGGGAGAAATTTCACAAATGGGATGATGTTTCAAGAATAGCTGCTGAACAGGGAGATCAGCTCGGTGCTTTGTGACCACCTAGAGGCGTGGGATAGGGAGGGTGGGAGGGAAAGAAAAAAAAAAAGAATAGCTGCTGAGTATTAATGTACTGAGATTTAGACAATTAAAATGTATGAAGCATTGAATTAATGAAAATACCTAGAAAAATAAGGGGGGAAAAGACAATTTAACTCTGAAGTGCGGGGAAAAACTCTTTGGGAGAGAAAATGTATTATAGCATAGTGCTTTTCTCTGGTAAGAATAGTGTTTACAGAGTTCAAATAAAATGAACACTGCTGCCTAGCTAGTAGAGGCTTCTGTTGTTCAGCTGTAACCAGTTTTCCTCTTCCTCTGGGTATAAAGGGGAATTACATTACCTTGTCTCCTTGTAGTTAGGCAAAGCCTTATCATAAGTTCTAGCTAGTGGGCTGTGGAAACAAGTAACCAATGTCACTCTGGTCTGAAGACTTTAATTGCCTATGTGAGTCCCTTTAGCACACTCTTTCCCTGCTGAATTGGCTGAAGAGGACACACTTTCCAAAGGATACAACATTGAATTATGGAGCCTCCTTCAGGCTTAATTGTTGAGATATTGCCTTCATGACAATGGTCCTGCAGAGTGTCCTGGACCAGCATTAGGTTTGCTAGAACAAAAAAATGAAATCTTTTAAGCCATGAAGATATTGGGGTTGTTTATTATTGTTGCATACTCTAGCCTAATGTAACTGACAAACCCAAAATATGATGTATATATAACAGGAAAATGTGGGGACAGAATATGTGTGTGTTTGTGTATACGTACACACATGTATGCATGGGTATGCATGGGAACAACATTGAAATGGTGGTAACAGAAGGTTATATATCCTCTTCCATAGTGGAAAATCAAAAGAAAATGGTTGAAAACAAAACAAAAAAGTACAAATATAACCATGTTATTTAGATGCATGGAAGTAAGTTCCAAAAGATCTGGTCAAAATATTGAATATGTGTTCTCACTTTGCAGGTTTCTAACACACAAATTTCAGTAAGCACAGTTTAATGACACTGGTTCTCTGAGATGTGGTTCAAATTTGTTATCATGGTATACTAATTGTAACTGCATGATATAAAAACTCCACTGCTTGCTCTTCAGTACACAAGCAATAATGTAAATATTAGATGTGCGCCATGATCAGTGACCAATCATATCACAATTTTCAAACTCTGTTGGTGATTGGTCACTGCACACCTGTTATACACACAAAAGAGTGGAGTTGCTTTACCTCCTTGTCTTCCAATGACAAACCCATGTGACATTTTACAAGAATAAATAAGCAAACAGGTAATTGGCTAACCAAGATGAAAGTGCACAAATGAACAGAAGGTGATGAGGCTGGAAGTGAACTTTGAATCAACATAAATGAATTAAAGAAAAAATAGCGGACAGTGTGAATGTTGATAGTGCTGTTGTTTAAGAGACTCAAGATTTGCAGCCATGGAAACTTAGCCAAAGACAATTTATTGACATAAACAGGAATGTGGTAGTGATAGAAAGGATCACTCAGAGGAAGTGATGCTGGTAAAAATTTCACAGTAAAGGAACTCTTGGAGATATTTCACAATTTACAAAGTACAAAGAGTGAACTGTTCAAAGCTGACCAAGTTTAGAAACTAGAATGACAATTCAGAAAGGCATTGAAAAGATGCTTGCTCTGTATCATATGTTTTACAAGGAGACAGCAAGCACTGTTCAAAAAACTGTTGATGAGTTTAAACAAAATTCTGTTTTCAATGTATCTAATGTTTTAAATTACAATGTAATTAAATATTAATTTTACTTTTTTCCATTTTCCTATATAGTTATAACTGACAGTAAGAGTCTTCAGTGTTTGAACAAGTAGTTTTAAAGACCACAGAAGAATCATCATTTTCCCACTGCTCATGAAGATAACTTTGAATAATTCCACCTTGCACAGTCTTTTTTATTGCCCAGTACTGCCTTGCTATATGTGGACAGCCTATAGTTGAAAATTATTCCGTCTAGGAATTGTACTATTAGCCAGCAAAAGGAGGATGGAACTGCTGTTTTTGTAACAAGTGATTCTTTAAATTAGTAGTATGCATACTTTTGATAACAAAGTCTAAATGAGAAAAAATACACAAAACTATTTTTAATAATTATAATGAAATGCTAATGTAAGGTACTCTTGGGACAACAGAGAAGATAGGCTTTTCTGTAGCAATACTTTTTCAGTGAAAGAACAAATATATTTGGTATTCAGTTGTGTCATAGAATGTATTTCAGTTTTGTTTTGAGGTTTCTTTAATGTGACTCATTTCATAAATATAATAGTAATCATCATTGCTAATATTTATTGAATATTTTTTGTGCCAAACAATAAAATATGAACTTCATATGTGTTTTTCCATGTGATCCTTGCCACAATTCTATGGGGTAGATAACATTATTATACTGATATTTTCAAACTAGAAATCAGTGATTCAACTTACCCAAAGTCACAGAGCAATTCTGAAGTAGAGCCAGGATTTGAAACTAAGAAGCCTACCTTCAGAACAGTTGCTATTAATCTTTTGGGTTATGATGCCTTGCAATTGCTGCTGAGCATGGTAATGATGGCTGTTGTGAAGTGCTAATCTGTATGACAGCAACAACAATAACACATTTTGAAAATCTAGGAATCATGTTAAACACCCATGCTTACTTTGCTTCATAAATTTCAAAAGTACTTTTTAAAACATAAAAATTTTAGGAAGACTCATCTTACCTATGTAAAAATTGAGACCCTGTGAAAGTCAAACTCAGACTTACCGGCTCCCTCTGAAACAATTAAGTCTGGCAGATGGAGTTCAATCAATCCATTTAGTTACTTAGATTTTTCTTATTAGGTGGTCTTAAAAATAATTAAATATGGGGAAGGAAATTTGCATATGATGTGAATTTTGTGTGCTGTTTTCTAAATAACTTTTAATCCTTTTTGTTTATAAGAAGTATGCCTCAGTTTTTGTTATAAAGGTGGCTGATTGGCTTGTAAGAAAAATTATTGTTTATCTTGAAACTACAATGTTAAAATAAAACATCAGGAAGAAACATAGTTATCAATTAAGTAGTCCAGAAGGTCTATCAGGAAAAGAAACATCTCAGAATCAAAATTCATACCAATACCTATATTAACATTTGTATCTATATCTATTTTATATGTGCAAAATATACTAGGTTATATAATTAGCTTTTGAATTTAGGAAAAGTATGAAACCCTTCAGTAATAGAAAAATGGTAAAAACAGTGATGAAGATTTTGAATTTTTGAATTAAATATTTTAAAATGTCATAAACTTTCCAACCTCTATCAGAATTGGCTATCTTATAAAATAAGAGATTTAATGCCACATAAAAATGGCAAAAAGATCTTAAGAAGAAATTTTGATTGAGTAGTGACTGTGTAAAGCATTTTGTGTCTAGAATTTAGACAAGGGAATTATGTGTAAAGGATTGCCACTGTCAGCACATATAGTTGTTATGACTTAATGGCAAATAAAGAAATTAATGGACTATTATTAGTCTTCTAGGACTTCGAATAAACTGAAATAACCTTGTTATAAAGAGAAACATACTGATTTTTAGTTAATTAAAAAAAATTTCCCTAGGAGTTATTTTGACGTATTCACCCACATGGACTTCTTATTACAGTTTTCCTTGCTCTGTTTTACAAACTTGCATCTCTGCTTTAACACATTATTATGCAAATGTCACCATTTGGGAAGAAAAAAAACTTGATTTTTTTTTTTGGTAAATACGCTGTATATTTCTAATCTAGACTTGATTATATTGAATAAACTCACGCGCGCGCGCACACACACACACACGCACACACACAACTTTTAAAGTTATATTGCAAAGCAGAATCCTAATCAAGAGGCTTCTTGAGATGTTGCCTACCCATCCCAGAATTGGTCCAATTATTATTGCTTGTTTTTCTTTTCATCAGTATTGTAGTAAAATAAAATTTAGTTAGAAAATATATGTTCTAATAATATTAAGCTTGTATAATTGCCCTTGTGCTATTTAAACTTTTTGTCTTAGTTACTTAGTTTACCAGTAGTAACAATGATAATAATAATAATGGGTTAAAAATAGCATAATTACAATTATTCAGTGCTTCCAGGAGAAAAGAAATTGAAATGTAAGACATTCATGTCATTTATAGCTATATTTAAACTTTTGGTATCTATGGTTACTAGGTCACTAGAACACTTAATAAAGACATGGTACCTTTAATAACAATAGTAACTAAGTTTCACTGGCACTATGTTTGTTTTCTCATTTATCCTCACAACTTTCCTATGAATTTGTTATACTAATTACCATCATTTTGTAATCAAGTAAAGAGAGACACAGAGAATGTAAGTAACTTGCCCAAAGTTGCATAGTTAAGAAATATCTGAGCCAAGACCCAGTGTCCAGCCAGTCTGTCTGCAAGACCCTTCCTATTTTAATATGCTGCATATGTATGTATATATATTAAGAAGTATTGTGCAATCTATTTATGTATATATGTTTGTAAATATTTGTGCTTAAACTAAATAATAAAAATATTTTTACCATAACAAGCATTTTTATTTCAAATAGTTCAGAACATAGACAACACTGAGCCACAAATTAGTTATCCAAGAAACCTGTGGAGGGAATAAAACATTCTACTGCCAGAAGGGATTTCACAAGGATCTATGCTTATTAGAGTAACTATCATTATTTTTAACCCACTGTTATGTAGTCACAGTATAGTGAATGTTAGTTATGCAAACAAAACACCATTTCATGATAGGAAATAAATGTGTGTTTTTGAATTTCAAAGCTCAAGGAAAAAAGTACTCTTAATCCAATTAATAAGCCGTAGCAACCCAGAGAGTTCTGCTCTTTCAGTCCAAATTTTTTTCATCCTTCAGGAAATGGCCACAAAAATGGGACAAATTACTTTGGTTTTGGAGCACAACAGAATGTCATGATCTAATGAATACTTGTTTTTGCAGCGATCATTTATGGTTAAAAGTTATCTATATAAAGGATTTAGGTAGCTATTTCCAGATCCTGTGCATTTCAATCATTCTCAACAACTAAATTATTTGTTATTGTTGATTAATCAGAATGTTTGGAAAGGGTTTGCACTTAGGAATTGGGATATACTCTTAATCCCCTGGATCCTTAAAACTACACTAGATGAGTTAAATTTCTCCTTATTTAAGAATGCAATCTGCTGATATCACAATGGCATTAGTAGTCATTGGTATAGGAAATGATCTAGATACATACTGATGACTTAATTTACTCTAAATATGTCTTTATTATGAATTAACTCCTGATACGCATTTACCATACAGTTCAAAAATCATGGATTTTGAAATCTGAATAATTTCACTATTTTTAGCATTGTGGTCATGTTTTAGTTACTTCTTTAACTCTCAAGGTCATCTATAAAATAGGGATAACCATATCTATCTCTGGGTTGTAAAGAAGATTAATAGGAAAACATCTGTAAAGCATATTGTAACATACTGTGTCTGTCACATAATAGGTGCTTAATAAATATTCTGGTTGATTTTTCCTTTATCAATTTAACATTGATATACCCCCATAAAGGTAATGATCACATTTTTAAATTTCCATATGATATGACTGTTAATTATCTTAGCCACCACACCAAAAGCACTTATAAATTAATATTTTTAAAGCATCAAATTTAATGTCATCCATTTCCTTGCTTTGCAATCTGTTTTGCTTCCTGCATTCCATCACCGTAATGGATTTGGTACAGAGAGAGTATGCACTGGTCAAAAAAAGGACTTCATGAGAGATCGGATGTATCTGTACTGAAAACATTTTAAAGACTTCTGTGCTGGCTATGCTGGCAGTGAGTGGGAAGCATCTTCATCCCCAAAGGATGGCTAACAAAATAGAAAATACATGTAGAGCTGTTTTCCTTGCAACTTCGCCTTTTCATTCTGTTGACATTGAGTTAAATTGTCCAAAAGTTAAGGTATAATCTTACCTCACCATACTCATCAATGATCTGAATTTGGTTTTAAAATAAATGGTGGATTTAGAATTTAATCCAGTTCTTGGTCAAGCAGAGGAAATGCCACAGTAATGACCAAGTCCCTTTCCAAGTAAAGCTAAGTGACACATTTTCCCCTCAGTAGATTAGCTTCAGAAATCACCTTGTTTTCAAGCCCATCTTACCTGAGTTAGAATTCAGGCTTCTTTTACACTAAAAGGGGAGGAGGTGTGGTTGGTTGTTGCAGGCTTCTTGGTGTCAGAATCCTTTGTTCTTGCAGCTGTCCAGATAGGTCAGATCACAATGTTCCTATAAACCTCCAACAGGACAAATGTTATTCTCTGCTCTGCAACTTTTTATAGCTTATGTGAATGGAAATGTGTTATACCTTTCAAGGACAGAACCTTGAAAATGGGCTATCCTGTATATTTCAGGCTAGAGGCAACATTCTTAACTTGTAGCAAAAGCAATAGAATACAAAGGTTAAAGTAAAAGAAACAGATCCAATATGGTGTCAGATTTGTTCTTCCCTATTACAATCTCTTCCTGATCAGTGGAAAGTTTTAGAACATCATGCTACCTTCTTCCAACTTCCCTGGGCTAGACAGAATTCTGATGTCTACTTTCTAGCCTTCACTGGCTGGCTGGATTTTTCTCACAATGTCATTAAGCAATAAATTAACATGTTTTTAAAGAATTCCAACCACTGCCACCAAAAGGCGACTGTGTTATCTTAAGACAGCTTTCATTCCCTCACACGGAGGAAACAGAGCAGGATGGAGCTAGGGAAACACTTAAAACCTCATTACC
The DNA here is from genome assembly GCF_949987515.2 of Delphinus delphis. Taxonomy (NCBI): domain Eukaryota; kingdom Metazoa; phylum Chordata; class Mammalia; order Artiodactyla; family Delphinidae; genus Delphinus; species Delphinus delphis. The sequence continues at coordinate 14,400,221 of NC_082693.1, read as the reverse complement.
ACACATCCCCTCTCCAACCAGAGAGCCCCCAGACTGTCTATTATTGTCCTGCCTGTACTTTCTGTGGGACTTTGAAAAGAAAAGGTTCAAAGAGCAAGACTTTCAAGCTCCCCTTTCCATGTCAAACACTTTCAACTCCTGATTTCAAAGTACCACTACGTGGCTGTTCAAAGGCCTGTGGACTCGTAGGGGGTGAGATCGGAGTTAAAGGTTGAACTACAAAGCACCTTGCATTCACAGTAATATCCAGCTTGGAGATACAAATGGTAATACAAACTCAAGCACCTATCAATAAAACTGCCAATATATGAAAGGGGGAACAGAAACATTCTAAATGGCCTTTTTAATTTTTTTTTTTTTTTTTTTGCCAACCAGGCTCGTGCTGTCATCAGTTCGGATGAAAGCCTAATTGATATTTTGAAGTACTTCTTTTCTCTCTGTTCACATTACAAGTCGCAGGACTACAGAAGCAGTGGAGAGAGAAAAAAATAAGAAAAAAACACCCATAAACCCCAAAGAAGTTAGATAAGAATAGCTAAAGAAGTCCCTTCCAACATCTGAAACAAGAAATCCTGGCCTACTCTAGTTGAGTATTCATCCTCTTCCCCTTCGCTCTCTCTATCCTTTTTATCTGCCTGCCCACAAGATTTGGAGTATCATTAATTGGTCCTCAGGGAGGCTAACAGGCCTCTGCTTTTATGACTCAGTTCTTTGTATCGTACACATGTGGGCATCTCTCAGGAGATAAACAAAAGAAAAATGTGCGGAAAGGGGGCCAGAAATCGCACAGGTCTAACCACTGAATAGGCCATTGTCTTGATTTACTTTTAATGCTTTAAATTATGTGAATAATTCTAGTGCCCCTCCCCGCTGCTGCAGTCCCCAGTCTACTTAAGCTAACGTGCCTTTTCTCATTGCTACAGGGCCATCATCTGAGGAATTCTATTTCCTATTTGAAATCAAACATTCTAACTCCTTGGCCCCCTCCTCTTATCCCTCCCATCCTCTGCAGCAAACGAGAGAGGTGGTCTTAGGGGAAGATAAAAAGAATAGTTGATCATAAGAACTAACCTGGAGCCAACACACCGGCCTTTCGTCCCTTCAGCACTTTCTAAACCCTAAGCACCTACAGCTAATTCTCCTGACTTTCAGCCCTGGTCTTGGATATGCTGAGGTAACAGACTGTAGCAGCACTTTTCCTGCCTCTTAAAATGTTTACTTTTACAGAGGAGAGTGACCTCTCTTATGCAATATCATATTCCCTTTAGTACAGGTCATAAAACTCATTACAGGGTCCACAGTCGTTTTCATATGAAAACTTGCATTGCTTTAGTGTTTAGTAATTTTTATTGGAGTGTAGCTAATTTACTATGTTGTGTTAGTTTCTGCTGTACAGCAAAAGTGAATCAGTTATACATTACATATATCCACTTTTTTTTACATTGGTTTAATACTACTAACATTTAAATTTGAATTCATCTTAAAATGAAAGCAGGATTGAAATGGAGCATACTTACAATAAAAACTATTTTGCCTCTTGTACTTTAACTCAAACCAAGAGTAGACAACAGTTATATTCACGTGGCAGAACAAGGGCCTGGTGGTTACTAAATAACCAAGCTAAAACATTTAAACTTAGCAAATCTTAGACTTCCAAAATATTTTGGGAAACATAAAATTTCCAAAAGGAATTTTTAAAGTCACCTAATACCTGAGATTTCAGTCGGTTCTACTCTAACATATCCTTACACAGGTCAGTTTAAGTATTTTATAATTTTCCTTCCCTGGTTGTCATACCTGGATTCTCTAGGAAATAGAGGCGGTGGCAAAAGCTTGCACACGAGAAATAAAAGTGATTAAAAAAGAGAAGTGAGAAAATCGTAGTAGGCAGGAAGAGTAACACACGGTTTATTACTGAGTGAGCCATACTTTCTCCATAAATATAGCTAGTTTCTGAGTTTCTTGGGATATATTCCTGGAGGCAGTGTGAAATTGCAGCATCTTGGAACATCCCATCAAGAGGAAAGAAGAGCTAACAGTTTATCTGCTGTTCTTACTGTTTCCTGTCTCTTATTTGTCAATATAAGACTCATGGGATCTTAACTTTGCTGCCCATAAGAAATGGATGTCAGAACCTTCTAGGCAACTGCTGGAAAAGCGAGAAATTTCATGAATCCAATCCAGTAACCAAGCAGGCATGGAAGTCTCTCCTTGACAATCAGTGCCACATCTGGGATATCTTTATTTGTCCCAAGGTAGTTGGATCCCTTACATGGTTGTCCAGCCACTCCCAGAGCAAGATTTTCTTGAGACCCAGGAGGAAACTATAAAGATTTTTTTTTTTTTATAACCTATCCTTGGAAGTCTCATGGAGTCACTTCATTGCATTCTATTGTTCAAAATGAGTCATAGGGCTCGGCCATATTCAAAGAGATGGGAAATACATAGGATGTGAACACCAAGAGGCATAGTTTATTGAGAGACTCCAAACATATAGTGTGTACTTTGAATACATTCAGAAACCTTAAGAATTCTCTAACAGACACACAGAAGATGGACAGTCTGAATAGATTCTAAAGGTATTACTGTTTTTCTAAAGACAGGAACTTACATCTTTTTCAGATGTCTTTGAATAATCTTTCATATTTGTTATATAAAAACAAATATATACTATATACATGTATATGTTAGAATATACATAGATTTTAATGTATAATGTGGGTTCAATCTCTCTTGAGAAATACTTTTGTTTTCTTCATGAATTCCTGAATCAAGTGCACCTCTAGGTATTGCATATAAATAGAGAATATTAATTCCATGATTATTGTTATAATAAAAGTTTCTGGTGCTTAAAAGGCAACAAAGCACTATCCACAGTGCTCTTATGGGATTCTGCCATTGTAGTAGCCTATGTTTTCCCAGATGTGCTACAAGTTGGGCTTTCATGAACAGTATCTGAATTAATCTTTCTAAGAATTAAGAGGTAGATATTTATCCTTTTTAGTTAGGGTAAACCTCAGAACGTTTAAATAACTTGCCTCAAATAAGTTTAGTTTGTCTAATCACAAAGTGTTAGTGCAAGATAGTGAATTTCATTCTGATTCATTCCAAACTTCATATATTTTCACTGGGTTACGTGATCTTTGGAACTCCAACAGCATAAGTATACACAGCAAAGATCCAGCATTACATTTGACTCTTAAGTAAGTTTCTTTGAAGATACTTTTCACTTTACTTTTCAATGAAAGAAATGGGTCTTGTACATAGGAAAACAAGAACAAGGTAATTCTATATTTTGCACTTCCTCAATGTTATCCATTACAAATATTTTCACATTGTTTTTATGTATGGTTATGTTTGTAATTCTCAGACAAGATTTTAAATTCTTCTCAGGTAGAGACTATAATTTCTGTTTATCCTGCATCTTAACTTGCATCACTTTGGTCAATTTTCTACACATAGTAGGTATTAATCAAATTTTTTTCTGTCAAACCAAATTTTCTTTCATCTGATTATAGGGAAAAAAAAGTTTCTCACTAATCGTTTAATGCCATTGCATCTAGCTATAGAAAAATTATTATTCCGATTAACCATTTAGAAAGAAGCAATTCTTGGGTAATTATAAGTAGGGAAAGGTCCTGGGGAAAACTACAATTATAAACAGCTGCAGCATGAATTATATGTAATTATAGTTGATTCCTGTAAATAATTCTTTCTGTAAATTTCCACTCCAAAGGATCTATTGCTTGGAAACAAAGGACATTTTGAATTAAAAATATATTTTCCTAAATTTGTATAAATAAAATCATATCCAACAAAAAGACAATAGTGAAAAGAAGAGAAAGGGATCAAAGAAGAGATTGTTTCTATTTCTAGTTATGTACCTAACAAGTCACAGAATGTGATTTCTTAGTTCAATCTTGATTTGATTCATATATTTTTTTTTCTTTAGGCTGTAGACTAAGTAGAAATGAAATACAACCGCCCCCTCCCAAAAAAAGAAGAATGTGACATACTATGTTCTGCAGTAATTGTCAGCAAAACCTCATAATTTTATTCCAGCAACATAATAACGTCATGTAATGACAGACGGCATCTGATATGTCACCATGGTGTTGAATACATTAATGTGACCCAGTTTGTTGTTGTTATTTAGAGGGAATGACTGTTGGGCATTGAGCATTTCCTGCTCTATTAATAATTTTGCTGTTATTTTTTCTTATGGTATATATCTTTTCCTATCAAATATGGGCTGATACGTTTATTATTTATTATATATATTCTAACAGAAATGACAAGAGAAGAGTTGATATATTATTTAAGTCAACCTAATACATTAATATGGGTTCTCTGATTTTAAAATGTCAAAATAAAATGCGAAAATAGGAGATGCTGAATGGCTGCTTAAAAATGGAAAGAGTGTCTGCATTTCTGAATTATAACACAAAATTAGGATAGTTTATGATTTTCAATTCTTTTCTTGCGAGGAGAGTTCATCTTCTTCTGAATTATAGCTTTGTTTTTCCACACAGCTCTACTCCCTATGCTTTTACATGACTATCTCATTAATCTAATGTGAAATAATTCGTATTGTTTAGGAGAAAAGCTGATATGCATACCTTTGTTTGACATTAAACATTTCTAAATCCCACAACTCTCTAGTGTAAGACAAACTTCATATTATTTTTCAACAAATTGAGTTAAATAATATAGGCCATTTTGATTGCTAAATATTTCTTTTTTACCAAAACATATCTCTTAAGAGTCTTTGAGCGCATGAAGGCAATTCTTCTTGCTGTATATAATCAACATTAGTATGATTGTGCATCTGAGAGCACACAGAGCACATAGTTCCCAAATAATATCTTTTTTGTTTTATGCATAAAATCTTTCAGATAAACCAGGTGCATGAGCAAAACAAAGGGAGAAATATATTGAAACATACAAAGGCTTGTTTCACCTCTATATAGGGTCCTTTATTTGCATTATATATCAAGCAAAAATAATCCACCTCTCAGAATATTAAGCAAAAACAATATGGCTCTGATGTACTTCTGCACAATGTTGTCTAATTTCCATGAAATGTCTGCAGGGTTTTGCACATCAAGATATTTCTTACTAAAAATGTTTATGGAAATAGGTCTTTATGTGTATTCCTAATAGAGAGCAATTCATTATGTTTAAAAACAGCTTTTGTATGAGTAGTTGTGAATAAACACTGTTATCAAGCATTTTAAATATAAGCAATACATATGTTTATACTATATTAGTGACACACTTCTTGTACAAATGCAGAGTGTTTACACAACCTAATTAGAACAGATATGTAGGGAAAAAAGGGAAACATTTAACTTCAATTCCAGTAGTAATAGACGGTGATACAGACTGTAACAGAATCTATAAAATACCATATTGAATATTGAGCTAAAATATGCAAACAAAATTATTAAAACAATATCTGCTAAATAGAATATTGAACAATATCTTTAGTTCTTATGTAACATAGAAAAATATTTTTTTCTTTTTAAAACACATGACTCTAGCTAGTCTGGCTTTGATGTCAGTGAAAATGAAAGAAATGTAAAACATCTATTCAATTATTTCAGTTAATATACAAGCGTTAGGCATTCAAATTCCTAATTAAGAGACAACATGCCCTGTCAGGCATCTGCATGGGCTATTGAACATTGCCTAGATTGTTCCATAATTATCCCAGTTTAATAGCTCTAAAAACGTAAGCAATGTGCATCCATTGAAGGAAAGTATGGCTTATCACACAAGAAGGTGCAGCACACAGAACATGCTCTGGTTCCATGTATTCATGCTGGAGGTTTTTATTGGAACATGTTTTAATTAATCCTTGAACAGAGAGCAACAGCACGCCACCAGTGAAAGTTGTTCAAACATTCTTTATTGAAAAAGAATCACAGCCTGTAGACAGAAATAGATGTACTTTTGCTGTAGGATTTGTATTTTGACATACCTTCCTCATTCCAACTCTTACATATCCTAGAATAGCAGCTAGCTGTGCTTAATTTTACATATAAACTTTGGCAAATGATAAGTCATTATCAAGCAAATGATGTCATTCATTTTTAAAATTTAATCTGACATAGGGCATTTCATGCCTCATTTGAAAAATAATCAGTTTGAGCATCATGTTACAAAAACAGTGTTTTTAACCATTAGTTAGTTCAGCTTTTCCAGCATTTAGAACATAATTGATTCTTTTTCAGTTCAAATATAGTTGAGTTAAATAGATGGGGTGACATGAAGGCATTATTTATGGTTTATTATCTAGTTTAACTGTTTGGCAGTGTAGAGTATAGGAAAATTCTAGTTAATGAGTAGGTTTATAAATTAAGAAGTATTGATATCTCTGCTTGAGAGGTAAAAGAGTTTGACAAAATCAAAAGACAAAAGTATCACATGTTTAAATAAAAGAAAATAAATTCAGTTAGCATTCTTTATGATAGTAAAGGTCAACTTTCTAGCAAGTGAAGATAAAAATGATTCTGTAGTGTGGTGTCACATGGGTCATTAACAATAGTATATCATCTGCAAAATACTCTATGCTATAACACGATCATTTACAATTGTATAGCTTGAAACAGTAGAAAGTTAGGTTATAACTTACATAATTTGAATTTAGTATTAAGAGTGTGTATTTCTTTACTATGCAATGCTAAAATTTATCCAATAGTAATACTTATTGGTATAACATATTTATTTCCTCTTTCATCTCTAAATTCCATTCCCATATTTTTTCTTGTCTAATCCAAAGTGATCTCTGAAAAAATTTGTTTTTCACATCATTATTATAATTATTCAATATCATCAACTAAAAACAGACACAATTTGAATAGTCTCAACCTACGTAGATACATTTAGAGTAATAGATATGATGTTTCCTGTCTATTAGTTTATTTTCTAATGGTCTTAGACACTCTGAAGTATATACTCTATGATTGAAAATCTGGAACCTTAGTTTTGGTAGCAATCTTGCAATTCAAAAAAGCCATTTCAAGTTCTTTCCCAAACTTGCCCAAATCCATATTAAAAAACATTAAGAGACATATAATGACATTATGAGGAGCCTCATGAACCTGCTCCCCAGAAAACTGCTATAAATCTTGAAAATTATTTTTAAAAATTCAACCATTTAAGTTGAAGGTGATCAAGAGGAACAAACTTCCAGACATAAAATAAATAAGACATGGGGATGCGATGCGCAGCTATTGTGTATGGTGACTATAGTCAATAATGTCATACTGCAAATTTGGAAGTTGCTAAGAAGTTAAATCTGAACAGTTCTCATCATAAGGGAAAAAATTGTAACGTTGTAGTGACAGATGGTAACTAGACTTACTGCGATCATTTTGCAATGTATACAAATGTTGAATCAGTATGTTGTACAACTGAAAATAATGTAATGTTATTGTCAATTATGCCTCAATTAAAAATCATGACAGTAAAAGAAGTTTAAAAATAAAATAATAAGAGAAAATTTTATAAACAACCACCACAACAAAACCTCAACCATTTAAAACCTGTAGAAATTGTCCTAAGGTCATACTGCAAATGAAGAAACACATATGCAAGATAATCTACCAAATCTTGGTAAGAATAGAAAATCTGTGGCATTTCAGCTGCAGTTTGCTCCCTCCTTTGTTTTTCTCCATCTCAGTGCTTAGATGCTCAAATCTGGTTGGATATGGCCTCAAAAACGGGCCTCCCTCTAGTCATGGGATATGTTTCCTACTGAGAAAGGCAAGCCAGAAGCGTTTCTTGTTCCCACCAGTTCCAAGTTCAAAAAAATAAATTCCTGCAAATGCAGCCAAGAAATTGGGTGCTTACTTCATACACCTGAATTCCGCTCATAGAACAGATTCTCAACTCTAGGCATGGCCTGCATTGCCCTTGTACCAGCTCACTCATGACACACAGGTTTCACTCTGAGAGAAGTAAGTTTAGAAAAGCAGAGGTTGTTGTCCTCACTCTGAACTTTGCTCATTACCAGAGCTATCCATCCAACAGAGGCACATCATTTGACATGCTCCCAGTTCTGGAGCAATGGTTCAGAGATTTTGCCCAGAAGGAGAAGTGGTCCACATGAATAGAGACTTTCAAAGATATTCCCAAAGAAGCTTACTTTGTTTGAAACACAGTACGGGGAAGGTCACATCAATGGGAGCTTCAAGTATACAATACAGTATGATTAACTATAGTCACCATGCTGTACATTAAAACCTCAGAACTTCTTCATCTTATAACTGAAGGCTTGTACTCATTGACCGATATCTTCCATTCCCCTCCCTGCCCCACTCCTGGTAACCACCATTCTACTCACTGTTTCTATGAATTTGACTTTTCTTTTTCAGATTCCACATATAAGTGAGATCATACAGTATTTCATTCTCTATCAGGCTTATTTCACTCATAATAGTGTCCTCTGGGTTCATCCATGTTGTTCCAAATACAGGATTTCCTTCTTTCTCATGACTAAATAATATTCATATATATTATATATATATATATGAATGTGTCATATCTTCTTTATCCCCTTCTTCATCAATGGATACCTAAGTTGTTTCCATACCTTGGCTATTGTGAATAATGTTGCAATAAACATGTGAGTGCAGATATCTCTTCAAAATACTGATTTATTTTCTTTTTGGGTATATACTCATAAGAGGAAATTCTGGATCATATAGTAGTTCTATTTTTTGATTTTTCAGAAAATTCCATAATGTTTTCCATAATTGTACCAATTTACACTCCCACCATCAGTGTACAAAGAAGCCTGTCTCTACATCCTCACCAACACTTGTTATCTATTGTCTTTTAAATTAAAGTGAATCTAACGGGTGTGAGGTTATGTCTCATTGTGATTTTGATTTGTTGTTCCAAGATAATTACTGCTGTTGAGCATCTTTTGATGTATATGTTGGCCATTTGTATGTCTCCTTTGAAAATATATCTATTCAAGTTATTTGCTGATTTTTCAAATTGGTTTACTTGGATTTTTATTGTACTAAGCTGTATAAGTTTCTTATATTTTTTTGACATTAAACCCCTATGAGATAAATAGTTTGCAAATATTTTCTCCCACTCTGATGATTGTTTTTCTCATTTTTTCTATTTTCTTTGCTGTGAAGAAGCTTTTTAGCTCAACATAGTCCCACTTATAAAATTTCCTTTTGTTGCCTGCATTTTTTGGTGTCGTATCCAAAAATAATATTGCCAAGATTCAAAATCAATGTCAAAGATCTTACATCCTACATTTTCTTCTAGGAGCTTTACAGTTTTAGGTTTTACATTTAAGTCTGTAATCCAGTTTGAGTTAATTTTTGGAAATGATGTAAGATAGGAGTCCATTTTCATTCTTTTGCATGTGGACATCCAGTTTTCTAAGTACCATTTATTGAAGACACTATCCTTTCCCAATTGTGTGTTCTTGATGCCCTTGTCAAAATTAGTTGACAGTATATGCATGGGTTTATTTTTGGTCAATGTGCCTGTTTTTATGACAGTACCATAATGTTTTGATTACTATAGCTTTGTAATACAGTTTGAAATCAGGAAGTTGATGCCTACAACTGTTCTTATTGCTCAAATTTGCTTTCCCTATTTGGGATATTTTGTGGTTTCATATGAATTTTAGGATTGTTTTTTTCTACCTGTAAAATATACTAATGGAATTTTTATAGGGATTGCATTGAACATGTACATCACTTTGAGTAATACGGATATTTAAACAATATTAATTCTTCCAATTTGTGAACATGAAATATCTTTCAATTTAATTGTGTTCTCCTCAATTTCTTTCATCAGTGCCTTACACTTTTCAGTCTATAGGGTTTTCATCACCTCAGTTAATTTTATTCCTCAGTATTTTATTATTTTTGAGCTATTATAAATGTGATTGTTTTCTTAATCTCTCTTTTCTATAGTTTTTTGTTAGTGTATAGAAACACCTCTGATTTTTGTACATTTATCTTGTATCCTACAACTTTACTGAACTCAATTAGTTTTAACTTTTTTCATGGAGTCTTTAGGGTTTTCTATATACAAGATCATGTCATCTGAAAACAGAGACAATTTTACTTCTTCTTTTATGATTTTGATGCCTTTTATTTATTTTTCTTGACTAATTTCTCCAGCAAGGCATCAGTACTATGTTGAATAGGAGTGATGAGAGTGTGCACTTTTGTTTTATTCCTGATCTTAGGGGAAAAGCTTTTAACCTTTCACTGTTAAGTATGAGGTTAGCTGTGTGCTTGTCATATATGGCCTTTATTATGTTGAGGCACATTCCTTCTATGCCCAACTTATTGAAAGATTTTATAATGAAAAGATGTTGAGTTTTGTCTAATGCTTTTCCTGCATCAATTTAGATGATCGTATAATTTGTACCTTTCATTCTGTTAATGTGGTGTGTCACACTTATTGATTTGTGTATATTGAAACATCCTGCATTCCAGGGATAAATCTCACTTGATTACGGTGTATGACCATTTTAATGAAATGTTGAATTAGGTTTGGTAGTGTTTTTTGAAAACTTTTGCATATGTGTTCATCTGAATTATTGGCCTATAATTTTCTTTTCTTGTAGTGTCCTTTTCTGGCTTTGGTATCAGGATAATGCTGGCCTTATAAGACAAATTTGGGAGTATTCCTTTCTCTTCAATATTTTGGAAGAACTTAAGAAGGATTGGTATTAATTCTTCTTTAAATATATGGTGGAATTCACCAGGAAAGCCATAAATGTCCAGGTTTGTTTTCTGGGTTTTTTTTTTTTTTTAACTTTTTGATTACTGTTTCAATCTCCTTGTTCATTATTGAAGTGTTTAATTCATGATGCAGTCTTGGTAGTTTCTATGGTAGGTTATTCATTTGAATCTTTATTTTTTTTCTTAATGTAGGCAATTATTGCTATGAACATCCCTCTTACAACTACTTTAGCTGTATCCTATAGGTTTGGGTATGCTGTGTTTCTTTTTTTAATATATATTTCAAGATACTTTTTGATTTCTCATTTGATTTCTTCTTTCACCAGTGGGTTGTTAGCAGTGTGTTTCTAAGAGGAAAGTTTACAGCAATAAAGGCCATCTTCAAGAAATAAGAAAAATCTCAAATAAAAAACCTACACTACTGTCTAAAGGAATCAGAAAAAGAACAAACAAAGCCCAAAGTCAGAAAAAGGAAGGAAATAATAAAGATCAGAGAGGAAATAAATAGAGACCAAAAAAACAATAGAAAAATCAATGAAAGCAAAGCTTTTTTTGAAAAGATAAACAAAATAGGTAGCTTTTAGCCAGGCTCATCAAGAAGAAAAGAGAGAGGACCCAAATTAACAAAATAATAAATGAAAGAGGAGAAATAACAACCAATATCACAGAGATACAAAAGATCAAAAGAAAATACTACCAACAGTTATATGCCAACTAATTGGAGAACCTACAAGAAATGGACTAATTTCTAGAAATGCACAACCTACCAAGAATGAATCAGGAATAACAAGACAATCTGAGCAGACTAATCACTAGTAGTAAAATTGAATTTGCAATGAAAAAAAAAAAAACAAAACAACTCCCTGCAAACAAAGTCCAGGACCAGATAGTTTCACAGGGGAGTTCTACAAAATGTATAAAGAAGAGCTAATACCCATCCTTCTCAAACTATACCAAAAAATTGAAGAGGAGGGAATACTCCATAGTTCATTCTATGAGGCTACCGTTACCCTGATACAAAAACCAAAGACACTACGACAAAAGAAAATTACAGGCTAATGTCTCTGATGACTATAGATGCAAAAATTTCCATTTTTAAATCAGGACTACACCAAACTAAAGTGCTTCTACACAGCAAAATAAACCATCAACAAAAATAAAAGACAACCTATAAAATGGGAGCAGATATTTTCAAATGGTATATTTGATAAAGGTTTACTATCCAAAATATATAAAGAACTTATACAACTCAACAACAAAAAAGAAACAACTCAATTAAAAAATAGGTGGAGGAACTGAACAGACATTTTTCCAGAGAAGTTATACAGATGGCCAAAAAGCACATGGAAAGATGTTCAACATCACTAATTACTAGGGAAATGCAAATCAAAACCACAATGAGATATCATCTCATGCCTTTTAGAATGGCTATTATCAAACTGGCAAAAGAAACATGTTGGTGAGGAAGTAGAGAAAAGGAACCCTATACACTGTTGATGGGAATATAAATTGGTGTAGGCACTATGGAAAACAGTACGGAAATCCTTCAAACAGTTAAGAATAGAACTACCATATGATCCAGATATTTCACTTTTGGTATTTATCCAAAGAAAATGAAAATACTAATTTGAAAAGATATACATACCCCTGTGTTCATTTCAGTATTATTTAAGATAGCCTGAATATAGAAACAATCTAAGTGCCCATCTGTGGTTGAATAGATAAGGAAGATGTGTATATATATATATATATATATACAATGGAATACTTAGCCATAAAAAAGATGAAATCTTGTCATTTGCAATAACATGGATGAACCTTGAGGGCATTATGGTAAGTAAAATAAGTCAGATGGGGAAAGACAATTACCATATGATTTCATTCATATGTAGAATATAAAAAACAAACAAAGCTAAATAAACGTACAAACCAAACCAAACCAAAAATAATATGTAGATACAGGGAACAGAATAGCGGTTACCAGAGGGGAAGAGATTGGTTGCAAAATGGGTAAAGGGGATCAACTGTATATTGACAAATGGAAACTAAATTTTTGGTGGTGAGCACTCTGTAGGGTATACAGAAATAGAAATAAAATGTACACATGAAACTTATATAATGTTATAAAGCAGTTACCTCAATAAAAATAAATCTAAAATTATCAAACAACATTAGAATGTGATAAAAGTTACATGTACTTTACATTAATTTCAGGAGAAAGGACATATTTACAATATCTAAGAATAAGTTAGACCTTTACATTAACTACGTATAGAGAACTACTTTCAGAATCTTATTTATTTGGTATTGGTTAACAAACATACCGTAAAGGCATACTGAAAAATTATTCTTATTATCAAGAAAATAATTCAAATCAGAAGTTAAATTTGTTGGAAAACTGTTTGTCAGTTCCTCAAAAAGTTAAACATAGAGTTTATTTTATGACCCATCAGTTCCACTTCTAGTTATATACCCAAGAGAACTGAAAACATACGATCACACACTTCTACACAAATCGTTCAAGTAGCACAATTCACAATACCCATACAACGGACAATTATTTAGTCATAAAAAACAGTGAAGTAATGATACATGCTACAATATGAATGAACCTTGAAAACACTGCAAGAAGTAAAAGAAGCCAAACACAAAAGTCCATGCATTATGTGATTCCATTTATGTGAAATGTCCAGAACAGGCAAATCCATAGAAATAGGAAGTAGATTAGTGGTTGCCAGGGCAAAGCAGGAAGGGAGAACTGGGAGATGAATGTTTATTTTTGGGGTGATGGAACTGCTCTGAAATTAGGTAGTGGTGACCACTGTACAACATTATGAATATACTAAAAACTAATAAATTGTACACTTTAAAAGGGTTAACATGGTGGGAAAAATATAAATGGAAGGCGAAAAAGATACTTTGCGAACATTAATAAAAGACAGCAGGAGTAGCTATATTAATTTCAGACAGAGCAGACTTCAAAGTATTGTGTAATGGTATTTTGCAATCACATTATTAAAAAATAATAAGTTAAAGAAGTAAACCAGGAGAACTGCTAGACTTTTTCAGACTCCCACTGAATTAAGCAGTTTTATTCTACTTCTAAAATGTTGATGGTAATGCATTCTTATTAAGTCTGTTGTTTCAAGGATTGACAGGGAGAGAAATATCTATTTGGGGTATCTAATTTTTCCATATCACTTTCTTTTTTCTTCATATTCTATATATTCTTTATTATATCTGATTCAAAGATAACTTGGCATGATTTTCTTCCTAATGAGAAATTTTAAGCTTGGAAGAATCATCTATGCTTTTTATCATAACAATTTGCAGGAAAAAAAAAGTCAATTATGTTTTCTTAGACTCATGCTCTAAGTATAAATAACTAAAATGTATATAGAGTTCACATTTTGTTTAAAGTTAAGAATTTTATCACACCAACTAGCTATATAATAATAAAAATTATGAGATAATCTAATCTTTATTACTTTTTGAATTATTATTTAAATTATATAAACACTTGACTCAAAAGGATATAGATTTCCAATGATTTTAGTATAATTCACTTTCTTAAAATTCGTTTTAACTCCAGATCCATTTCACTATTTATTATCTATTCAAAACTTCATTATGAACATACAGTTAAGAACTTTCACAATGTTGAATTGTTGCAGCATTTTTCCCCTTAGGATAAATAATAAATATTTAAAGTCACTAAGAGTTAGAATTTCAATGTATAAAGCACCTCAGAGCTAGTTTTACCCCAAATTGCATCTGGATTGCTTGCCTGTATTTCAGCATGCATATTCAGATATTAACTATATATTCAAATGCTAAGCTTGTAGTGTTACTGACACCATTACACTGATTGGGTATGAAGGAACCCATGAAATTACAAGGTCAGAGATGAAACGCAGTTCATAGAGGCTAGAACTGACATTAAGTAGACATTCTGTGATTTGGTCCTCCAAGGCCTGGACCTGACACCCAAAGCCAAAGCCACAGCTTTGAGCTGAACACCAAAAGCAAACTTTATTTCAATGCACTGTTAACCATTTCCTCATCCTTCTGTTTTAATCTAGTAATTGGGGCCAATTCCTTACCATGAAAAGGGATCAAGTAATTATTTCCTAAGGCTATATATGACATGCAAGGGAGAGGTGGCACATGGAACTAGGGAACTGTTAGTTAATGTGTAACCAGTACTGGAATGCGACCACTGAAAGGCAGCCACTGAAATGAAATGTGCTGGTCTCTAGTGCCTGAGAGTGTTATGTGGGAAGCCAGTGGGAAGCCGTAGATACTCTGACAGCCCTTTACTCTGCATTTTTAGGAGAAGGAGGAGGACAAGAGGAGACAAATACATAGTGAGCACCTAACATACGGCAATCATTGGGCTGGATGATTCATTAATTTGCAGTACAAACTGCGTAATTAGTGGGATCTAGTACAAAAGGAAAATAAGGGGCGCCTACTTAAAAATTAAGAAATTCACGATGGCAATGGCAGAGCATTAAACCAACTGTGGGCGTTTCTGAACACAGGGTCCTTTGTAAATGCCCATGTGTCCGTGAAGTTGGCCTTGCTAATTGGACATTGGTGCTCTCAGAAATGCTACATACTATAATCCCTATTCCACAATTAGAAAACTGAGGCTTAGAAAGGTTTAACTGGTTTGCCCAAGGGTACATACCTTGCAAAAGACAAAGATGGATTATACATATATATGGCTTTATATTTTTGAATTTTATTTATTTTTTTTATTGGGGTATAGTTGTTTTACAATGTTATGTTAGTTTCTACTGTACAGCGAAGTGAATCGGCTATATGTACACACACATCCCCTCACTTTTGGATTTCCCTACCATTTAGATCACCACAGAGCACTGAGTAAAGTTCCCTGTGCTATACAGCACACTCTCATAGTTATCTATTTTATACATATTAGTATATATATGTCAATCCCAATCTCCCAATTCATCCCACCTCCCCTTTCCCCCATTGGTGTCCATTCGTTTGTTCTCTACGTCTGTCTCTATTTCTGCCTTGCAAACAGGTTCATCTGCACCATTTTTCTAGATTCCACATACATGCATTAATATACAATATTTTTCTCTTTCTGACTTACTTCACTCTATATGACAGTTTCCCCCTAGCTCTTTGTGATTTGTTTAGTCTTACAGAGCACAAGGGCAATATTATACACACCATTTAAAATTTATATTTAGATGTTTATGTGCTCTTTATTTTTCATCATCTCATAAAATATCCCCTTCCTGTTACTATATAGTTCGCTTCTCTCTGCAACTGTCCTGCTAATAGGTTTCCCAATTAGAGTGGGATTACACATCCAATGGGAAGAAGACTGCAATACAGCCATAATAACCACAGCGATCTCAGAGCTTCCTAGGATCGGCATAGAGTTAGGACTCCATTATTGGCAAAGCCGCAGGACTAGAACTGTTGAAGCTGCAGGTTCAGTGGACTGCTTCATGGATGGTCCTCTAACTGCTCGTTAATACTGAAGGCCAGGGTAATTACGCTTGCAAAATCCCATGGTACTTGCAAATCTTACTTTTTGCCAATTTTTCTTTCCGGTTTGTATAGAGAGGTGGCCTTTCACCCACGGGAGTGCACTCCATGTGTCACTAGAGCATGTACACTTCTGTGGAAGAGGGGCTGCGGTCTATATATATATATATATATATATATATATATATATATATATTTTTTTTTTTTTTTGGAAAGAGGTAGGTGAGAAGATATAAATATATAAATATGTATATATTTACATGCATGCTGTAAATAGCATGTAACTTCCCTCTGAACAAATTAGTCCCTCTGAATTGTATAAGTGAGCAAATCTAATTTTAGTGAACAAAAGAGGCTGGGAGATGCTGAGCATAATTTTTATGTAAAAAGAGGAAGTCTCCAAAGACATCTCTCTTTAAACAGATGAATGCAAATTACCAAAGTCATCCGAATCCGGAAGGTTGATTTATGCGCTTTCCATTGTACCCTTCAACCAAAAAAGCTTTTTCTGTTTCCAAATAGTATGCCTTTGGGGTAAAGTTTTACTTCATGCACCAAGAAGGGCTGAGAGAAGAGAGCTCCAAAGCAGTCATGTAAAGAAATTGATTCTCTTTTTTTTTTCATTCAAACATAGCTCTGCCAAATAGGCTGTCCAACTGTCTACTGTATCCACTTTTAGCAACTTGAATTTTAATTAAAAAAATAAAAGTTTCAATGTTATGTATCAGAGCATATGATTAATTCTCCATTGGCACCCTATGTCTTCAGCAGAGTTCAGACACAGTAAGAAAAAGCTCAAATCCTGCTTGAACACAGCAGCTCAATTCACAAATCAGTATCAGCCATTCTAGAAGATGGGTTTTATTCAACGGCTCCTTCAGCATTGTCAGTACTTACAGTTTCCTTATAGCTTTTAGTACACCTTAAAATCAATAGTGAATTATTAACTACTAAAATATATTTAAACATTTGTCCTATTAAAGATAATACACTGCTTATATGGTTTTCACATACTCTCACTCATAGGATTTCTCTTTTACCCTGCTCTCTTTCAAACATGGACCCTTCTTACACTCTAAGAGTTTTTAAAGTAACCTACAGCAAGAGTGAAGGAGTTTAACTTCTGTCTCTCTTTATATATTTGTGTGTGTGTGTATTCATCAATTAATCCATGTATTCATATATGAATTCAAGAAGCCTTACTGAATAACAATTACCTGCTGCTCAGTATTCCAAGCACTGAGAATCTTTCAAACAAAATCTTCCTCCCAGAGCTTAAAGGTTAGAAAATTACATTTGATGTTAGTGAAAGAATATTTTAATTGCTCGGATGGCAACTTTTGTTGTCTTTCTTTGCCACCCTGGTGCTGTATTTGCACCTTACAACCCAGGCTTTCATCATAAGCAACTATTTCTGGGGTCCTCCACATGCCACACATTTTCACTTCTTTGTGCCTTTCTAAGCCTCTCCCTTCTATCTAGATTGCCTTTTCATCCTTTTTATTAATTTATTTTTACATTTTATTGTGGTAAGAACACATAACATGAAGTCTACCCTCTTAAAATTTTAAGTACACCATACAGTATTGTAAACCATAGGTACAACGCTGTACAGCAGATCTCTAGAACTCTTGAAAAACTGAAACCTGATACCCTTTGAACAGCAACTCCCCATGTCCCTCTCCCCGCAGCCCCTGACAACCAATGTTATCTGCTTCTCAGAATTTGACTACATTAGATACCTCTTATAGGTGGAATCAGGCAGCATCAGTCCTTCTGTTGGCTGGCTTATTTCTCTTATGTCTTCCAGGTTTAGTCATGCTGTCACATATGGTATGATTGTCTTTTTTTTGTTGTTTGAATAATATCCCACAGTGTGTGCATGTGTCTATGTACATATATGTGTGTATATATATATATATATATATATATATATATATATACACACACACATTTTCTTTATCCATTCATCTGTCAATAGACATTTAGATTTTTTCCATATCTTGTCTATTGTGAGTAGTGCTGCAATGAACATGGCAGTTCCTATACCTCTTGGAGATCCTGATTTCAGTTCTTTTAGATATAAAGTAAGAAGCAAGATGGCCAGATCATATGATAAGCTTTATTTTAAATATTTTGATGAACCACAATATTGTTTTCCATAGTGGCTACACCATTTTGCATTCTCACCAACAGTGCATAAGGGTTCTAATTTCATCACGTCCTTGTCAACACGTTGTCTCTTACTTTTTAATAACAATAGCTATCCTAACAGGTATGAAGTGCTATATTATTGTGGTTTTGAGTTGCATTTCCCAGATGTTTAGTGATGTAGAGAATCTTTTTATATACTTGTTGGTCATTTATATGTCTTGTTTGGAGAAATATATATTAAATTCCTTTGTCTCATTTTTAATTTGGGTTATAGGTTTTTTGTTTGTTAGTTTTTTGTTATTGAGTTGTAGGACTTCCTAATATATTTCAGATATTAATTTTTTATCAGATATATGGCTTGCAAACATTTTCTCCCTTTCATAAGTTGCTTTTCTTCACCCTGGTGATGGTTTTCTTTGCTGTGCAGAAGCTTTTAAATTTGATGCAAATCCACTTGTAAAATTTTGATTTTGTTGCTTGGACTTTTGGTGTCATATCCAAGAAATCATTGCCAAGCCCTACAACATGAAGCTTTTCCCCTACGTTTTCTTCTAAAAATCTTACATTTAAATGTTTAATCCATTTCGAGTTGCTATTTGTGTATGGTTTAAGATTGGGGTCCAATTTCATTCTATTGCATGTGGATATCCAGTTTTCCCAGCATCACAGCATTATTTGTTGAAGAGATTGCCCTTTCCCCTTGTGTATTCTTGTCACCCTTATTGAAGACCAGTTTACTCTATAATCTTGAGTTTAGTTTTGGGCTCTCTATTCTGTTTCATTGATGTATGTCTAGTTTTATGCCAGTACCATACTGATTTAATTGCTATAGCTTTGCAGTATGTTTTGAAATCAGAAAGTTTGATGCCTCCAGCTTTTTTCTTCTTTCCCAGGATTGCTTTGGTTATTTGGGATCTCTTGTGGTTCAATATGAATTTTAGGATTTTTTTTCTATTTTTGTTAAAATGGCCATGGGATTTTTTTAGGGATTACATTGAATCGGTATATCATTTTGAATAATATGGATGTTTTAACAATATTAATTCTTCCAATTCATGAACATAAAATGTTATTTTGTGTGTGTGTGTGCCTTCTCTAATTTCCTTTATCAATGATTTGTTGCTTTCAGTATACAAGTATTTCACAACTTTGGTTAAGTTTGTTCCTAAGTTTGTCATTCATTTTGATGTCCTTGTAGATGGGATTGTTGTTGTTGTTGTTTTTTAATTTCCTTTTACATTAGTTCATTATCCGTGTATAGAAAGGCAACTGATTTTTGTATGTTGATTTTGTATCATGTGGCTTTACTGAACTTGTTGATAATTAGCAGTTTTCTATGGAGGCTTTATGATTTCCTATATATACGATCATGTCATAGGCAAATAGAGATAAATTTTACTTCCTCCTTCTGATTTGGACAGCTTTTATTTCTCTTTCTTGTTTAATTTCTTTGGCAAGGACTTCCGGTACTATGTTGAATAAAGTAGCAAGAATGGGGATCCTTATCTTATACTGGATCTTAGAGGAAAACTGTCAGTTTTTCACCATTGAGTATGATGCGAGTTGTGGGATTTTTATAGCTGGCTTTTATTACACTGAGATAAATTTCTTCTATAAATAGTTTGTTGAGATTTTCTATTGTGAAAGGATGTTGAATTTTGTCTAATGCTGTTTCTGCATCTTTTGAGATGATCATGTGGGTTTTGCCCTGCATCCTGTTAATTTGGTGTATCATTTCTGTGTGTTGAACCATCTTTGCATCCCTAGGATAGAGCTCACTTAATCATAGTGTATGATTTTTTAATGTGCTGTTGAATTCACTTTGCTAGCATTTTGCTGAGAATTTTTGCATCTATGATCATCAGAATTATTGGCTGTAGTTTTCTTCCTTGTAGTGTCCTTGTGTGACTTTGGTGTCAGGGTAATGATGGTCTCATAAAATGAGTTTGGAAGTGTTCCCTCTCCTATAATTTTGGAAGAGCTTAAGAAGGATTTGAATTAATTCTTCTTTAAATGTTTGGTAGATTTCACCAGTGAAGCCTAAGCTTTTCTTTGTTGGGAGGTTTTTGATTACTTCTTATGTTTGCACTTTTATTTATATTATTTAAAATATTATAATTTTTGTTTAATTATGTTACAAAAATATGCTGCATTTTATTATGTGATGAATATCTTCTGCTTCCTTCTTTCCTCTCTCAAATGTGTGTCAAAATGCTTTGTGTTTTTAAACAAATCTTTACATTCCATAATTCTTTGGTAGATACTCTTTTCAAAGGTATATGATTTATATGAAAATAAAGATGTAAACTTCTCAATTTCCGTTGTTTCCAGATATTTTAATATCTTTTATGCTCAAATGGAAAACCATTGTTCAACAATGTAGTAGCATTGGAATTACACAGAAGCTTGTTTAAGCCCAGCACTGCCTCCTATTTTCTTAAGGACCTCAGAGGTCTCAGTTCTCCAGTAAAAAAATGAGGTCAGATGATCTCATTTTTTTACACAGAAGCTTGTTTAAGCCCAGCACTGCCTCCTATTTTCTTAAGGACCTCAGAGGCCTCAGTTCTCCATGTAAAAAAATGAGGTCAGGTGATCGTTTGGATAATTTTCAACCCTAAAACTGGAAAATAAATAAAACAGGGACAGCCCAATAAATAAATAAATAAATAAAATAAAACAGGGACAGCCCAATCAGTTACATCCACTGTTGATGTGCTACTTCTACTTCTTTTTCTAATAGAAGGAGGAGCTAAGTAGATAAAAGGACCAACAGGAAATACCTCCAGGCTGAGTGTCTGAAAGTCGCTTTTGTAATTTTGATATGAGTTGAGTTTCTGGTCAACAGTTTGGCAAGAATATACATGTCAAAGACTGTTTGCACCAATGTCAGACATTCTAAAAATTATTAATATTGCCCATATTCTAACAGTAATCATTGTACTACCAAATCTTTAAGTTGGTTTTTATCTTCACTATTACTTAATTAACTTACTCAACAAATATTTATTGAGCATCTACTGTGAGATTGGTACTGTGGTAAACTTTGGGACAACACGTCTTACCTCAGATATATGACATAATAATAGGAAAATGACAGACACTAAATAATAAAAGACCACAATAATTATAAAATAAATAAACATAGCATTGAAGAGGGAAATAGCTAGCAAAGGTAATTAAAGCTTAACAAGTAGTAGCTTCCACATAGAAATCATGAAAGATATTAAAGGGTTCAGCTATATCCTCTACCAAGAAAATAAGGAACAGAAAATTTTAAAAGTGAGCAAGAAAGAAAAGAAACATGATTTTTATTGATTCCAAAGGATAAGACAGTACAAAAGAGGAAAGATTATTCTTTATTAATTAAAATAAAACTTGATTGAGAAAATGTTTCAGAGACAAGGGGTAATTCTGTAATTGGCTGAGTTGGTCATTGGTGAGTTTGTATATTGCCACCTGATCAATAAAAAGATCAAAAGGAAGAATTTTATACACATTTAGTTGCAAACAAAGTCTTTCAGACAGTTTGTCACTCTTTATGATGTCTAAGAAAAGGCAAGGAAGAAAATGACATCTTTGAAATCAGCAAGGCTTGTTTTAGGGAAAGTGATGTAATATCCCCAATATGCACCATATTCTGTCTCTCTACTTTTTAAATTTAATTCTTTCCTCAGTATAATATTATCTTTATTTCCTTTTTTATTTTCTACTTTTCCATGACCACAACTACTTACAGTCAATAAAATGAATTGGTGAGTTGTTTTGCATTGCCCTCATCATCTTTCCTTCTCTACAGGCATTAAGCAAATTGCTCCTTCACAAAAATCATTATTTTATTACTTTATTACTTTATTCCTATTTACATTGATAACAAAATAATCGAATTATAGTATCAAATGGAGCAAATTTAATTTGTAAAAAGGGCCTCAGACATGTTCCAAATGAGAAACTGTAATTAGTAAATCTGCAAATCAATGTCATATTTATGTAAAGTTGACTGAAATAGCTTGATCTATGTTAGACCATTGATTAAGTAAGTCTTATGCCTAATCTGGGCTTGTTCTTTCTAGAGCATCACTACAGTGACTTATATTACTAAAGTCCACTGAAGTTTATGGATCTATTTTAAAGATACTCGAAATCATTCTATAACATGAGCATTTAAAAAGACAACAAAAACGATCTTTTGAGAGTCAAACAACATTAGATATAATTTTTTGTGTGATTTAAGTAATTTAATTAAAAATGTGATATGTTAAGTATTATGATATTAAGTCCAAATCCTTTTTCATTAGTTTACTAATAAAGGTTTTTCAAAAATTCTTACAATAATGCTTAGATTCTAGGTCTAATTCTGAGACTGGTTTACATCCTTTTTTTTAAATCTTGTTTTTACCTAAACCTAGGAAAATGTTTTAGCTTGTTTTTTCTTTGATCCATAATGCATTGTTAACTTCTAGAATCTATTCTGATAAATTGAGATACCTCAATAAACTTCTCTATTCAAAAACATTTATAAAACAAAAGCATTCTACATATGACTAGTTCTTATAGCATCTCTCAATAAAGGACAAGAAAATATTCTAAAACTATAATTAATGAAGAGATGTTATTGGTGAGTGAAATTAGCCTGCTCCAGTTTTCTGAGGATCTAATGCTGTAGAAAAACAGTTGACAGCTGGGCAGAATTAATCCAGCCTTAGCTTTGACAAAAAAAGTCTAGGATTCAATTTTGCATATTCAAGTATCACATTAGGCATAACTAAAGTGATCTTAACAAAGTTTGTTATTAATATTGTTGTTGTTTTCATGGGTGGGGGAGATTTTCTTTCTGTCAATGGGCCTGAAAAGCTGAGATCCAAAACTGTTGTGTCATAGAATGTAGGAAAAACACACGAACCTGGAATAATTGAAATATGGGGAGACCTTCAAGATGGCAGAGGAGTAAGACAAGGAGATCACCTTCCTCCCCAAAAATACATCAGAAATACATTTACATGTGGAACAACTCCTACAGAACACCTACGGAACGCTGGCAAAAGACCTCAGACCTCCCAAAAGGCAAGAACTTCCCCACATACCTGGGTGGGGCAAAAGAAAAAAGAAAAAACAGAGACAAAAGAATAGGGACGGGACTGCACCTCGGGGAGCGAGCTGTGAAGGAGGAAAAGTTTCCACACACTAGGAAGCCCCTCAACTGGTGGAAACGAGGGTTGGGAGGGGAAGCTTCGGAGCCATGGAGGAGAGCACAACCACAGTGGTGCGGAGGGCAAAGCGGAGAGATTCCCGCACGGAGGATCAGTGTCGACCAGCACTCACCAGCCCGAGAGACTTGTCTACTCACCCACTGGGGCTGGTGGGGGTTGGGAGCTGAGGTTCCGGCTTCGGAGGTCGGATCCCGGGGAGGGGACTGGGGTTGGCTGCGTGAACACAGCCTGAAGGGGGCTAGTGCTCCACAGCTAGCCGGGAGGGAGTCCGGGAAAAAGTCTGGAACTGCTGAAGAAGCAAGAGACTGTTGTTTCCGGGTGCACGAGGAGAGGGGATACAGAGCACCGCCTAAACAAACTCCAGAGATGGGCACGAGCCGCGGCTAGCAGCGCGAACCCCAGAGACGGGCATGAGACGCTAAGGCCGCTGCTGCAGCCACCAAGAAGCCTGCGTGCAAGCACAGGTCACTATCCACACCTCTCCTTCAGGTCGCCTGTGCAGCCCGCCATTGCCAGGGTCCCGTGATCCAGGGACAACTTCCTCGGGAGAACGCACAGCGCGCCTCAGGCTGGCGCAACGTCATGCTGGCCTCTGCGGCCGCTGGCTCACCCCGCGCTCCATGCCGTTCCCTCCCCCCCCCCCCCCCCCCCCCCCCCGCCTGAGTGAGCCAGAGTCCCCGAAGCTGCTGCTCCTTTAACCCCGTCCTGTCTGAGCGAAGAAAAGATGCCTTCAGGCGACCTACACTCAGAGACGGGTCCAAATCCAAAGCTGAACCCCAGGAGTTGTGCAAACAAAGAAGAGAAAGGGAAATCTCTCCCAGCAGCCTCAGGAGTAGCAGATTAAATCTCCACAATCAACTCGATGTACACTGCATCTGTGGAATACCTGAATAGACAACGAATCATCCCAAAAATGGGGTGGTGGACTTTGGGAGCATCTGTAGACTTGGGGTTTTCTGTATGCGACTGACTGGTTTCTGGTTTTAGGTTTATCTTAGTTTAGTATTTAGAGTTTATTATCATTGGTAGATTTGTTTATTGATTTGGTTGCTCTCTTCTTTTTTTTAAATATATATATATTTCCTTTTTTCTTTTTGTGAGTGTGTATGTGTAAGCTTCTTTGTGTGATTTTGTCTGTATAGTTTTGCTTTTACCATTTGTCCTAGGGTTCTGTCTGTCTGTTTTTTCTGTTTGTTTTTTTTAGTATAGTTTTTAGCACTTATTGTCATTGGTGGATTTGTTTTTCGGTTTGGTTGCTCTCTTCTTTCTTTCCTTTTTTAAATTACTTTTTAATTTTTTTTAATAATATTTTTAAATTTTTATTTTGGTAACTTAATTTCTTTTTATTTTACTTTTTTTCTTTCTTTCTTTCTTTTTTTCTCCCTGAGCCGTGTGGCTGACAGGGTCTTGGCGCTCCCGCTGGTGTCAGGCCTGTGCCTCTGAGGTGGGAGAGCCAAGTTCAGGACATTGCTCCACCAGAGACCTCCCGGCTTCATGTAATATCAAACAGTGAATGCTCTCCCAGAGATCTCCATCTCAACGCTAAGATGCAGCTCCACTCAACAACCAGCAAGCTACAGTGCTGGACACCCTATGCCAAACAACTAGCAGACAGGAACACAACCTCACCCATTAAGAGAGAGGCTGCCTAAAATAATAATAAGGTCACAGACACCGCAAAACACACCACCAGATTTGGACCTGCCCACCAGAAAAACAAGATCCAGGCCCATCCACCAGAACACAGGCACTAACCCCCTCCACCAGGAAGCCTACACAACCCACTGAACCAAACTTAGCCACTGGGGGCAGACACCAAAAACAATGGGAACTATGAACCTGCAGCCTGCGAAAAGGAGACCCCAAACACAGTAAGTTAAGCAAAATGAGAAGACAGAGAAATATGCAGCAGATGAAGGAGCAAGGTAAAAACCCACCAGATCAAACAAATGAAGAGGAAATAAGCAGTCTACCTGAAAAAGAATTCAGAGTAATGACAGTAAAGATGATCCAAAACATTTTAAAACTCCTTTTTTTTTTGCAAATATACTTACTCCTTATCCCTGATCTATGTATGTGTTCTTATCTGGGAAGAGCAAAGCTTGACCTCTATATGACAATAACTAAAATAGCTGGCAGCAAAATTTCATAAACTGAAGTCTGTGAAATTTCTTATGGTCAAATATTTCAACTCTATACTGAGACATTCTATCCACTACATTGGGAGCCATTATTTAACCATTCTGCTATGTGAATTGTTTCATCTAAGTAATGTTATAAGAATAAAGACAATATATAAAACTTTCCTAAGGCAAACAGTAAATTTTTTGTTTTCATTTCAGAACAAATAAAAAATAAGTAAAATAAAATTTGTATTGCAAACAAGAGTATTCCTCTATACTCAATAAACAAGAAAGGTTGATTTTTAAATTTTGGACATATTTTAAAATTGAACAAATTCATAAAATATCTAAAGCAATGATAAATATATAGTAGTTGATCAACATTGCTTATAAACTTGAATTTTGACATAATTGTGTGATCTATCAACCCACACACTCAAGGGATTCTTTTTACATCCTCACTACATTTTTATCAAATGTGAGTCCCTGTATGTGATAGGAAGCTCATTAATTCATGACAGAGGCTGTGACATTATTAGACAGTTTTAACTGTTAATAAATTCAACCTTAAATTGAATTCAAATATATCTTTTAATAACTTGCATTAACAAGTTCTATTAACTGCTTGTGGAGAAACAGCAGATTTACTTTGCTTTCTACAACTAGCCCTTTAAATATTTGAAGCCAACATCCTTGTCACCCTCTAGTTATTCCTTAATTAAAAATAATTAAATATATTAGATTTGTTTTATTTGGTTTACCAATGAGTGGTCAGTTTTAAATTTCCTTTTTTTGAGAAGAGGTATGTGTTGCTAAAGTGATTTGTTATTGTTGTTTAGGAAACAAAATGAAGAAAAATAATAAATGTTTAAGTGTGAAAATGCTGGTATACTCATTAGAATGTGATTAAATGTTTAAACTTCCAAGACATTAACACTGACATTTTGTCTTTTAAACAGTGTCAGGTACTGAAGGTCAACACAAGCAAGCGTTCTGTTTTTGGCCCTTAGAAGCGCACTGTATGTGGACTTCACAGCAGGGAACTGTCAGGCACTGTCTCCTCTGTGCTGCTTCTCTCTAAGTACTAGCTTGCAGCTGGCTCCAGCATATGGTAGTGTATGGAGATATTTTCTGGGGTCCACTGCCTCAATCACTGTTTAATGATTAATTAGTGCAGTCTGATGTCAGGGTGAGACATTCAATGCTTCAGGTAAAAATCTTAACTATAAAAAGTGATAGTAAGCAGGGTTTTGAAAGCTGAGTTAACTCTGTATTTCTTCTGAGGATTTACTAGATTTTTCTATCCACTTGTAAAGAGTAAGGTGAAAAAAGACAAAATTGTCAAATAGCAAACACCAACAATGACAGGGGTGGTATTCAGCAGAATAGTCTATGATTGTCACTCACAATGAGAATAGTGCAGACATACACAATAACTAACTCTCTACTGGAAACCAAGCAAACAACTTTCAGTTGACACTGCAGGACACAATGGATCCGAACTGTGAAAAGCATCTTCTAAAAATGATCCCAGTAAACAAATAAGGGTAAAATATATTTTCTAACAATATATGGTTTTGAACTCCCTATACATTGAAGGAAGAGGTGGTATGTCTTATACTTATCTATAAAAGAAATAATCTGATAAAAAGTCTAACCTGATATTAAATTACGGAAGTTTATTTTTATTTCTCAGAAATTGCATATAACTTTGAATCATTTATATTGAAATAAATTTTAATTTAAAAAGTGAAGCAGCAAGTTGACAGCTAATCCTAATCTGAATCATGCAAGCTGAAAATAAACTTTGTATTCTGAGAAATTTAGGTCATAATTTAAAATAATCCAGGAATTGTTAAAATTTTCAGTGAATTAAGCTAATATATTTTTATTCATAAATTTTAATTATTGTTGGTTTTCTACAAAACAAAGTATTTGGCCATTTATTTTCTCATCTGGTGTCTATTTTTCTTAATTATATTACTTTGAAAATAACTCAAAATATTTGTAGAGAACCAGAAAAAAAAAATTCTGTCATACAGCTATTATTCAATGGTAGAGTCAGTATGCTTTGCCTGCAACTTGACATTAATAAATGTTTGGAAATATTTTAAGAGCATAAAAACAATTTACTTAGATCAATCTGGATTACAGTGCCCATGTGTTGAATGGAGCAGATCACCAATCTATAAATGGATTATGTTTCAAATTGGCATTTATAAGTGTATTACTTAGAACTCAGAATACAATTTTTCATTGAATAATTTTACAAATATTGGTTAGGTTTCTAGGCTAGATTGCCTATTTTTTAGTATAAAATTGATCAAGTATATATTTACAATAAAAATGTAGTAGTAAATGTTACTGTGAGAAAATGTATGTATAGTATGAGACAATGTATGTATTGCAACTATAATATTAGTGACCTTTACTTATTTATTTATTTGTTTGTTTATTTTTAATGTTGTGTACGTTTCCTTTTTGGATTCAAGGATCATACGAATTTCATTCAACATTCGTAGCAGTGAATAAGGATTTACATTTCATGGTCACTTATGTTTTTCATATTATTTCACAGATGCCTAAAACAAGCAAGAAGAGTCGTAATGCCCTTAGTTTTAAATGTATAGGGTCAGGTATAAGTCATGTAGTTCCCTCTAAGGGATTTCTCTGTTAGGACAAAATAAGACGAAAATTTCAATTCACTATATATATAAATAATTTAAAAAAATGGAAGAATTAAAATATCAAATCACTTTTGTTTTCCCCTGTCACAGGTAAATATAGAAAATTAAGGCCTCTCGCCCTCTGAGATGGTCCACACTCTGTGGAGTGTGTTTCTTTCTAAATAAATCCAATTCTTACCTAAAACAAGAAAGAAAAAAAGAAAAAGGAAAAAAGGAAAGAAAGAAAGGAAAGAAAGAAAATTAAAATAAAAATTATATATAAGCCCCATAATACTGTAGAAATTTTGACCATTTTTATAACATTTGAGAAGTATTTTTTAAACCAATTAAAAATTACAGAAGAAAATTTGCTTTGCTTCTGGTCTGTGTGTTTAAATTGTTTTAAGTACTTTGAACTTCATTGTAGCTTTCTATTCTTTTTAACACATTTTTAAAATATCTTTATTGGAGTACAATTGCTTTACAGTAGTGTGTTAGTTTCTGCTTTATAACAAAGTGAATCAGTTATACATATATGTAAGTCCCCATATCTCTTCCCTCTTGTGTCTCCTTCCCTCCCAACCTCCCTATCGGTCACAAAGCACTGCGCCGATCTGCCTGTGCTATGCGGCTGTTTCCCACTAGCTACCTATTTTACGTTTGGTAGTGTACATATGTCCATGCCACTCTCTCACTTTGTCCCAGCTTACCATTCCCCCTCCCCGTATCCCCAAGTCCATTCTCTAGTAGGTCTGTGTCTTTATTCCCGTCTTACCCTTAGGCTCTTCTTTTTTTTTTGGTTCCATATATATGTGTTAGCATATGGTATTTGATTTTCTCTTTCTGACTTACTTCACTCTGTATGATAGACTATGGGTCCATCCACCTCATCACAAATAACTCATTTTCATTTCTTTTTATGGCTGAATAATATTCCATTGTATACACGTGCCACATCTTTTTTATCCATTCATCTGTTGATGGACACTTAGGTTGCTTCCATGTGCTGGCTATTGTACAAAGGGCTGCAATGAACATTTTGGTACATGACTGTTTTGAATTATGGTTTCCTCAGGTTATATGCCCAGTGGTGGGATTGCTGGATCATATGGTAGCGCTATTTTTAGTTTTTTAAGGAAGATCCATATGGTTCCCCATAGTGGCTGTATAAATTTACATTCCCACAAACAGTGCAAGAGGGTTCCCTTTTCTCCACACCCTCTCCAGCATTCATTGTTTGTAGATTTTTTGATGATGGCCATTATGACCGGTGTGAGATGACATCTCATTGTAGTTTTGATTTGCATTTCTCTAATGATTAGTGATGTTGAGCATCCTTTCATGTGTTTGCTGGCAATCTGTATATCTTCTTTGGAGAAATGTCTATTTAGGTCTTCTGCCCATTTTTGGATTGGGTTGTTTGTCTTTTTCATATTGAGCTGCATGAGCTGCTTGTAAATTTTGGAAATTAATCCTCTGTCTGTTGCTTCATTTGCAAATATTTTCTCCCATTCTGAGGGTGGCCTTTTCATCTTGTTTATGGTTTCCTTTGTTGTGCAAAAGCTTTTAAGTTTCATTAGGTCCATTTGTTTATTTTTGTTTTTATTTCCATTTCTCTAGGAGGTAGGTCAAAAAGGATCTTGCCGTGATTCATGTCATAGAGTGTTCTGCCTATGTTTTCCTCTAAGAGTTTGATAGTGTCTGGCCTTACATTTAGGTCTTTAATCCATTTTGAATTTATTTTTGTGTATGGTGTTAGGGAGTGTTCTAATTTCACTCTTTTACAAGTAGATGTCCAGTTTTCCCAGCACCACATATTGAAGAGGTTGTCTTTTCTCCACTGTATATTCTTGCCTCCTTTATCAAAGATAAGGTGACCATATGTGCATGGGTTTATCTCTGGGATTTCTATCCTGTACCATTGATCTATGTTTTTGATTTTGTGCCAGTACCATACTGTCTTGATTACTGTAGCTTTGTAGTATAGTCTGAAGTCAGGGAGCCTGATTCCTCCAGCTCCATTTTTCTTTCACAAGATTACTTTTGCTATTCGGGGTCTTTTGTGTTTCCATGCAAACTGTGAAATTTTTTGTTCTAGTTCTGTGAAAAATGCCAGTGGTAGTTTGATAGGGATTGCACTGAATCTGTAGATTGCTTTGGGTACTAGAGTCATTTTCACAATGTTGATTCTTCCAATCCAAGAACATGGTATATCTCTCCATCTATTTGTATCATCTTTAATTTCTTTCATCAGTGCCTTATAGTTTTCTGCATACAGGTCCTTTCCCTCCTTAGGTAGGTTTATTCCTAGATATTTTATTCTTTTTGTTGCAATGGTAAAGGGGTGTGTTTTCTTACTTTCACTTTCAGATTTTTCATCATTAGTGTATAGGAATGCAAGAGATTTCTGTGCACTAATTTTGTATCCTGCTACTTTACCAAATTCATTGATCAGCTCTAGTAATTTTCTGGTAGCATCTTTAGGATTCTCTATGTATAGTATCATGTCACCTGCAAACAGTGACAGCTTTACTTCTTCTTTTCCAATTTGGATTCCTTTTATTTCTTTTTCTTCTCTGATTGCTGTGGCTAAAACTTCCAAAACTATGTTGAATAAGAGAATAAGTGAGAGTGCACAGCCTTGTCTTTTTCCTGTTCTTAGTGGAAATGCTTTCAGTTTTTCACCATTGAGGACGATGTTGGCTGTGGGTTTGTCATATATGGTCTTTATTATGTTGAGGAAAGTTCCCTCTATGCCTACTTTCTGCAGGGTTTTTATCATAAATGGCTGTTGAATTTTGTCAAAAGCTATCTCTGCCTCTATTGAGATGATCATATGGTTTTTCTCCTTCAATTTGTTAATATGGTGTATCACATTGATTGACTTGTGTATACTGAAGAATCCTTGCAATCCTGGGATAAACCCCACTTGATCATTTGTATAATCATTTTAATGTGCTATTGGATTCTGTTTGCTAGTATTTATTTGAGAATTTTTGCATTATGTTCACCAGTGATATTGGCCTGTATTTTCTTTTTTTGTGACATCTTTGGTTTTGGTATCAGGGTGATGGTGACCTTGTAGAATTAGTTTGGGAGAGTTCCTCCCTCTGCTATATTTTGGAAGAGTTTGAGAAGGATAGGTGTTAGCTCTTCTCTAAATGTTTGATAGAATTCGCCTGTGAAGCCATCTGGTCCTGGGCTTTTGTTTGTTGGAAGATTTTTAATCACAGTTTCAATTTCAGTGCTTGTGATTTGTCTGTTCATATTTTCTATTTCTTCCTGGTTCAGTCTCAGAAGGTTGTGCATTTCGAAAAATTTGTCCATTTCTTTCAGGTTGTCCATTTTATTGGCATATAGTTCCTTGTAGTAATCTCTCATGATCCTTTGTTTTTCTACAGTGTCAGTTGTTACTTCTTCTTTTTCATTTCTAATTCTATTGATTTGAGTCCTCTCCCTTTTTTTCTTGATGAATCTGGCTAATGGTTTATCAATTTTGTTTATCTTCTCAAAGAACCAGCTTTTAGTTTTATTGATCTTTGCTATCATTTCCTTCTTTTCTTTTTCATTTATTTGTGATATGATATTTATGATTTCTTTCCTTCTGCTAATTTTGGGATTTTTTTCTTCCTCTTTCTCTAATTGCTTTAGGTGTAAGGTTAGGTTGTTTGAGATGTTTCTTGATTCTTAAGGTAGGATTGTATTGCTATGAACTTCCCTCTTAGAACTGCTTTTGCTGCATCTCATAGGTTTTGGGTCATTGTGTTTTCATTGTCATTTGTCTCTGGGTATTTTTTGATTTCCTCTTTGATTCTTCAGTGATCTCTTGGTTATTAAGCAGTGTATTGTTTAGCCTCCATGTGTTTGTATTTTTTACAGATTTTTTTCCTGTAATTGATATATAGTCTCATAGCATTGTGGTCAGAAAAGATACTTAATACAATTTCAATTTTCTTAAATTTACCAAGGCTTGTTTTGTGACCCAAGATATGATCCATCCCGGAAAATGTTCCTTGAGCACTTGAGAAGAATGTGTATTCTGTTGTTTTTTGATGGAATGTCCTATCAATATCAATTAAGTCCATCTTGTTTAATATCATTTAAAGCTTTTGTTTCCTTATTTATTTTCATTTTGGATGATATGTCCATTGGTGAAAGTGTTGTGTTAAAGTTCCTTACTATGATTGTGTTACTGTTGATTTCCCTTTTATGGCTGTTAGTATTTGCCTTATGTATTGGGGTGCTCCTGTGTTGGGTGCATAAATGTTTACAATTGTTATATCTCCTTCTTGGATTGATCCCTTGATCATTATGTAGTGTCCTTCTTTGTCTCTTGTAACCATCTTTGTTTTAAAGTCTATTTTTTCTGATATGAGAAGTGCTACTCCAGCTTTCTTTTGATTTCCATTTGCATGGAATATCTTTTTCCATCCCCTCACTTTCAGTGTGTATGTGTCCCTAGGTCTGAAGTGGGTCTCTTGTAGACAGTATATATACAGGTCTTGTTTTTGTATCCATTCAGCCGGTCTATGTCTTTTGGTGGGAGCATTTAATCCATTTACATTTAAGGTAGTTATTGATATGTATGTTCCTCTTACCATTTTCTTAATTGTTTTGGGTTTGTTATTGTAGGTCTTTTCCTTCTCTTGTGTTTCCTGCTTAGAGAATTTCCTTTAGCATTTGCTGTAAAGCTGGTTTGGTGTTGCTGAATTCTCTCTACTTTTGCTTGTCTGTAAAGGTTTTAATTTCTCCATCAAATCTGAATGAGATCCTTGCTGGGTAGAGTAATCTTGGATGTAGATTTTTCTCCTTCATCAGTGTAAATATGTCTTGCCACTCCCTCTGGCTTGCAGAGTTTCTGCTGAAAGATCAGCTGTTAACCTTATGGGGATTCTCTTGTGTGTTATTTGTTGTTTTTCCCTTGTTGCTTTTAATGTTTTTTCTTTCCATTTAATTTTTGATACTTTAATATGTGTCTTAGCATGCTTCCCCTTGAATTTATCCTGTATGGGACTCTCTGTGCTTCCTGGACTTGATTAACTATTTCCTTTTCCATATTAGGGAAGTTTTCAACTATAATCTCTTCAAATATTTTCTCAGTCTCTTTCTTTTTCTCTTCTTCTGGGACCCCTATAATTCGAATGTTGGTTCATTTAATGTTGTTCCAGAGGTCTCTGAGATTGTCCTCAATTCTTTTCATTCTTTTTTCTGCTCTCCAGTAGTTATTTCCACTATTTTTTCTTCCAGGTCACTTATCCGTTCTTCTGCCTCAGTTATTCTGCAATTGATGCCTTCTAGAGAATTTTTAATTTCATTTATTGTGTTGTTCATCACTGTTTGTTTGCTATTTAGGTCTTCTAGGTCCTTGTTAAACATTCCTTGTATTTTCTCCATTCTATTTCCAAGATTTTGGATCATCATTACTATCATTATTCTGAATTCTTTTTCAGGTAGACTGCCTATTTCCTCTTCATTTGTTAGGTATGGTGGGTTTTTGCCTTGCTCCTTCATCTGCTGTGTGTTTCTCTGTCTCTCATTTTGCTCAGCTTTACTGTGTTTGGGGTCTCCTTTTCACAGGCTGCAGGTTCATAGTTCCTGTTGTTTTTGGTGTCTGTCCCCAGTGGCTATGGTTGGTTCAGTGGGTTGTGTAGGCTTCCTGGTGGAGGGGACTAGTGCCTGTGTTCTGGTGGATGAGGCTGGATCTTGTCTCTCTGGTGGACAGGTCCACATCTGGTGGTGTGTTTTGGGGTGTCTGTGGCCTTATGATTTTAGGCAGCCTCTCTGCTATGGATGGGGTTGTGTTCCTGTCTTGCTAGTTGTTTGGCATAGGGTGTCCTGCACTGTAGCTTGCTGGTCGTTTAGTGGACCTGGGTCTTGGCATTGAGATGGAGATCTCCTGGAGATTTTCGCCATTTGATATTACTTGAATCCGGGAGGTCTCTTGTGGACCAGTGTCCTGAACTTGGCTCTCCCACCTCAGAGGCACTGCCCTGATGCCTGGCTGTAGCACCAGGAGCCTGTCATCCACACGGCTCAGAATAAAAGGGAGAAAAGAAAGAAAGAAAGGAAGGAAGAAAGAAAGAAGATAAAATAAAGTAAAATAAAGTTAAAATAAAAAATAATTATTAAAAAATATTTTTTGAATTAATAAAAAAAAAAGAGAAGAGATCAACCAAACCAAAAAACAAATCCACCAATGATAAGAATTGCTAAAAAACTATACTAAGAAAAAAAAAAAAATCCAGACAGACAGAGCCGTAGGGTAAATGGTAATAGCAAAGCTATACAGACAAAACCACACACAGAAGCATACATATACAGACTCACAAGAAAAGAAAAAGAGAACAAAATATATATATCATTGCTCCCAACATCCACCACCTCAATTGGGGATGTTTCGTTGTCGATTCAGGTATTCCACAGATGTAGGTACTTCAAATTGATTGCGTAGATTTAATCTGCTGCTCCTGAGGCTGCTGGGAGAGATTTCCCTTTCTCTTGTTTGTTTGCACAACTCCTGGGGTTCAGCTTTGGATTAGGACCCGCCTCTGCGTGTAAGTCACCTGAGGGCCTCTGTTCTTCGCTCAGACAGGACGGGGTTAAAGGAAGAGCTGATTAGGGGCCTCTGGCTCACTCAGGCCGTGGGGGAGGGAGGGGCACGGAGGGCGGGGCGAGCCTGCCGCGGCAGACGCTGGCGTGAAGTTGCAGCAGCCTGAGGCGCGCCGTGCGTTCTCCCGGGAAGTTGTCCCTGGATCACGGGACCCTGCCAGTGGTGGGCTGCACGGGCTCCCGGGAGGGACGGTGTGGATAGTGACCTGTGCTTGCACAGAGGCTTCTTGGTGGCGGCAGCAGCGGCCTTAGCGTCTCATGCCCGTCTCTGGGGTCCGCGCTTTTAGCCACGGCTCGCGCCCGTCTCTGGAGCTCCTTTAAGCAGCGCTCTTAATCTCCTCTCCTCGCACCAGGAAACAAAGAGGCAAGAAAAAGTCCCTTGCCTTTTCGGCATCACCAGACTTTCCCGGACTCCCTCCTGGCTAGCCGTGGTGCACTAACGCCCTGCAGGCTGTGTTCACGCCGCCAACACCAGCCCTCTCCCTGGGATCCGACCTCCGAAGCCAAGTCTCAGCTCCCAGACCCGCCTGCCCGGGCAGGTAAGCAGACAAGCCTCTCAGGCTGGTGAGTGCCGGTCGGCACCGGTCCTCTGTGCGGGAATCTCTCCGCTTTGCCCTCCGCACCCCTGTTGCTGTGCTCTCCTCCGTGGCCCTGAAGCTTCCCTCCCTCCACCCCCTGTCTCCGCCCGCGAAGGGGCTTCCTAGTCTGTGGAAACCTCTCCTCCTTCACAGCTCCCTCCCACTGGTGCAGGTCCCGTCCCTATTCTTTTGGCTCTGGTTTTTTTTTTTTTTCTTTTGCCCTACCCAGGTACGTGGGGGAGTTTCTTGCCTTCTGGGAAGTCTGCGATCTTCTGCCAGCATTTAGTAGATGTTCTGTAAGAGTTGTTCCACATATAGATTTATTTCTGATGTATTTGTGGGGAGGAAGGTGATTTCCGCGTCTTACTCTTCTGCCATCTTGAAGCTCCTCCTCTATTCTTTATTTTGAGGGCCAATTAGTGAGGTCTAAGAGAACTGGCAGAGATAGAACTTATAAACTCCAAATATTCAGTTGACAAAATATAGATGGTAAGAATTGGATGATTTGACATACTGTTTTTCTGAAGCCTTTTCAGAGTTCCCCACAGTGCTGCCACAGTTTAGCTTGAAAATGTTAGTACTTGAAATATCCACAAAACACATTTTGGGCTTGTGTTAGGTGCACAAGAGAAAAAGGATGAGAAAATTGGTGAAAGAAATGATTTGGGGGATGCCTATTTTACAGGATACTCAAGAGAGTCATGGTACAAAGTTGAGAATTACTGATATACATCAATCTTGATTCTTGTTGAAATGGCCTTGCCATCACAAAGTGGGCAAGTATAGTACCTAACCACAAATATAAAAAAGGTACCAAGCTCATTCAGCTTACGCTAAACCCCGAAACTGGAGCATTCTAATTTCATCTGGTTGATCTGGTATATTTATACCCCCAATTTAATGAAGCCTGAAGAGTCAAACTAGTAGTGTTAGGCTGAGTTAACACCACAGCTTTGATTGCTCACCATACAAATAGCAAAATTTGGTAATATCATTTTTATGGGACTTAAAAGACATTAAACTAAATATGACTGCTGTTCCATAAAATGGTAGAATAGTTTTCCATATAGTGTATGTATGCAAATACAATATCCCGTCTTAACCTCCAGGGCCCATAGTAAGTTACCTTTACAGCTTGAATTGAATAGCTATTATTGGTTTACATGCTTCTAAATCTTGTATTTTGTGTAACTAAGGTAGAGCTAAGCTTTCAAAAAATAGAACAATGCCTTATACACAAAACTATCTTGTTTAAAAGCTTTGCCTCATTGTGCAAAGTATCCTTATCATAATGCACACTGAACACAAAGCATATGACCTGAAAATTACAAGGGAATCTTTTCAATGTCAAATGTTTCATATATATCGTCTCATTCCTTCAGAGAAATGTTGGGCTGGGGATAGGGGATTCAGAAGAAAAGGAAATTCAATTCTAAAAGTACAAACTTCAGTGAGTATGTACTGTAAGGACATTCAATTTCTAGCTTTTAAGAGAGTCAGTAAATGTATAAAGCATTGCTTTATCAGCCTCTCAGGTAACCCCAGGTTACAAAGCTCTCTAATAGTTGTCAATGTCAGTATATACACCACAGAATTGCAGGGACTTCTTGGGAGGTTCATTTGTTTGCTTCAAATTAGTTGGTTAAACAGAATTGTATGAGGTAAGTTGATAAAGTGATCACAAGGTAAGGTCTGAACATGTAGCTATAGGATATACCTTCAGTTATAGGAAAGGTTTTCCCCTTCCCCACCTATTGTGATACGCTCAGTAAAGTTTCCTTTATGGCTTTCTCCACTCTTTTCCACTGATACAATGACAATCATATTTTATAGATATATGCACTTTAAAGCACTGATGTGTAAAATAGGTTTACTGTACTCAAAACTGCTCTTTACTGGAGAGACTATGTCACAATTACCTGACTATAATGATACACAAAACTCAAAATAGCCTTACTTTGGCTAAGCATCACAATTTGGGAGACATGTCTGGACTTTGTAACTTCATCAAATTCCTTTTTCTCTCAAGTATAGTGTCTTAGACACAATTTCCATTAATACTGACAGGACCTGGAATTCTATTTTTCTTTCTAGGCTTTTTCACTATTCCTTGACTCTTATTTTGAAGTAGGAATAATATTTAATTTAGATGTAAGTGAAATTAAAGGCCATACCTCTTTCTTTTCTGAGTTTTCAAGTAAGCATCTTACCATACTTAAATGTAATTACATTGATCATACTGCATGGTTTCAGATTTTATATATACTACTAATTATCTGTATTTAATATAGAAAGCAACTGTTTAGAAATCCTTGTATCAAAATTAAAATAATTATTCATCCAACCATTCAAAAATATATTGAAAGAGCCAGTGGAAATAGGATATCAAAATTGAAAGGCACCAAAACCTGAGAGTTGAGTTCCAAACTGAGTAAAAAAGAAATAAATATGCCAACTTTCACAGGAAATTTCAGAACTCTTGAAATTCTCAGCCATACAAAGGACTGAAAAAAAGGGTCAGGGTACAGAGAAAATAGAATATTTTTGTGAGGAGCTTATCTTTTAAGAAAGGTGGTATGTGAGAAAACTTCACCCAGGCTATTGGAATGTGATGTTTTCAGGAAGTATCCCAGCCTACATTTGGCACACATTGAAGATTAGGGTGTGACTCCTGCCTGAGAAATGTAGAAACAAGAGATTAAGTCTTACACTGTCAGAGTCAGGAGACTGCTACTACAGTAGTATAGGACGGCACTCTGAATTTGTTTGAATGAGAATGCAAGTATTCCCATGCACCAAATGTGAGCCACACAAGAGGGAGAGTTGACTTAGATTCTATCTAAAAGGGCTATCGAGAGGGCAGAAAGACCTAGAAGAAATGGACGAGATATTCTAGCAGATGAGAAAGGAGTCCTCAGCTTACAGAAGGGATATTCAAGGGAGAGGATCACAGAACCTCAGAGAATTTATTAAAGAAAGCTTGGAAAGGAAGAGTCAGATTTAAACTTCAGCCAGGTTCAGGGAAACAGGTACAGCTCACAGGGCACAATCCAGTTGAAAAGCTTTTCCTTTGTCCTTATCATTTCTACTTTTTTTTTTTCTCTGATCCTTCAAGTATTCCAAACTGGTTAGTAAAGCAGTGCATGGGGGAGGGGCAGGGTTATAAAAAGAAGTTCAAGGTGGAAAACTGGAGAAGAAACCAAGGAATACTCCTCTACTAATGGAGTACTAATCTGAAACAGGCTCTAGCTGAGTAGAGAGGGAAAATGTTTAATGCTGAATCAAAGACTTAAAAGAAAGGAGATTTTCTTTTCCATAGCAATGTTCTCTGGTGTCATTCTGTGACAGTGCTTCAAAGATGGAAATTAGAGCACTTGTTATTTCAATTTTCCAGTGAATAAATGTTTTCATATTTTTTGAACAGCAGAAATTTGTATCCTGGGATTGATCTGTAATTATTAATATCCAGCAAATTTTAGCCAGACTAGGGAAAAAAGGCCCCAAATAACACATCGTTTCTCTGGAAGTATGTTTATTTTTTGCCTTCATTGTGAAGAACATTTTTGCTTGGTACAGAATTATACATTGGCAATTTTTTCCCCAGCATTTTTCAGATAATATTCTGGTGTTCTTTGGCTTTAAATCTTTCTTTTGAGAACATTATTGTTGGTAATACAGAGCCAATATACTCCCTGTTTTTTGGCTGCTTTCAAAACTATGTGTCATCTTTTAAATATCATTTTTGTGTGATGTACCTTCAAGTGGTACTCTTCAGCTTCTTAGAGTTTCTTGAATCTGTGCTTAATGTATTTCATCATTTTACAAAATGTTGGTCCTTTTTTCTTTAAATATTTCTTCCATTTTTTTTCTCTACTTTCCTTCTGAGACACCAGTTACATACAACTTTTTATCTCTCCAAAGTGCATGATATGTCTTTTGCAGGCTTTTCTGCATTGTACTTTCTCTTGTTCCTTCATACTTCAATCTGGACAATTTGTTTTAATATTTAATTCTCTCATCAGCTGTCCATAATGGCTATTATATCTACTGAGTTCTGAATTTCAGCTGTATTTTTCATAGAATTTCTATTTTTAATTGTTTTGAATTATCTGCAAAACTTCTGCAGTGTCTTGAATATAGTAATCACATTTTTATATATGTCCTTAATAATTTTAGTCTTTTAAATCTATTGTTTGTTTTACTCCTAGTTTTATGTATACCTGGTTGTATTTTTATTGAATGCTGTCCATTGAAAATGAAGTTTTTAGGAATCATATAAGGCTATCTTTTTTTACAGAAGGTCAACTTTTGATTTTAGCAGGAAGTCAAGTTGGGAGCACATCACTTTTATCTATCAAACTGATTTAAAAAGTAACTTCGGTCCTTGTGAGGACAAGTCTGTATCCTGTTTACTCTTCTCTTCCAAAGTAACCCTTCAGAATCCCATTCTAAAGTCCACAGAATTTACCAGGGCCCCACTCCTTGGTGAATCTTGGACTTCAGTTTTTGCACCTCTAACTCCATGAAACTGTCAAAAGATTTTCAATCGCTTAACTACAGTTTTGAAATCAGCAAAAACCATTACAGAAACAGTGGTGCTAATGTCCGACTCTCCTTACTGGACTTCCCTTATTTCTAGAATTTTCTTTGCCTGAAAATCATTGCCACTCAGATAGTTCTCTGATGCCTTCAAATATATACATGTAAGTTTCCAACATATATATATATATATACACACACACACATCTGCACATACATATACATATACATATATATGCACATACACTTACATAAATATGTAAAATTTGGCAAATTTTATTATTCTCAGTGGAAAGGTTGATGTGGAACCCACCATTGCTAGAAGTAGAGCCTATGACCCATTATTAAAAAGAGAGAGAATATATATGCTTTTTGAATTTCTGGTCAATTCTGGTAAAAATGTTTGACTCATTTGAGTCCTAGATGAGAAGTAAGGTACTGTGGCTAATTAAGTACTTTTATTAGAAAGTTTGTTTAAATATTTTAAGTAATTTTAACAGATATAAAATTCTCTGCTTGGAAATTTCTATTATGTGTCACTACCAAGTTCTGATGAGGAAAATACCCTCTCTCAGGTAATGACAGCTCTGAGATAAGTGTTGCAGACTCTCATTCATTGATGTTAGGGAATATTTCTCTGCCAGTCCTACATAATTACACATGTGGCCACAGCTTCTTGTGTGTAATAGAAACAGCAGAATTTGTGGGTTTTTATGTCTGACTCACATGATGCTGTGGACATAAATTAGTGTAATTTGTTCTTTGGCATATCCTACTTCTTACAAATTTCATCCCCTGTTAATCTGGAATAATATTCTTTTCAGAGTAATGTCCACTTTATAAATAAAATATTAATAAAAATAAGAGTTACAGAGATGAGGCCTTAATTGTAATTGCAATATTTGGAAAATTATTAGTTTTCTATCTGGGATAATTTCAAGTTATGATTCTTCTTTAATCTCATCATTTGACTCAGATTAACATAAACTTTTAGGTTGTAAAATGATTGGACAATTAACTTATAATTTCAAAATATTGGAGAGAGTTTTCTTTATATGTACTTTAAAGTTAAAAATCCTAAATGGTCAAAAGTTCTAATAGGAAATTAGGAATTAGTTGAATGCAGTTTCTTATATGTGAGTGAGGTAAAAGGAAAACTGAGGAAGGTTTTAGTCCTACATTGACCATAATCTCTCTCATTCAGTGTAAAAAGACAAAGGAAAATAATAAGCACAGTATTTGCACATTTTAAAGTGCATATCCATATATTCTTCACAATTTTAACAATACTTATTAGTTTGCTCTGCTTATACTATGTGTTGCCATTGTTATGACCTCTGCAGTCCTATTAGGACCATATTATTGGTCTACTTTGTTTTCTCGCCTATTTTCTTTTTTTTTTTTTAAGTTGAATACAATTTTTTTATTCTGGATGATTTTTTAACATTTCTAACATCATAAATACCAAAAAACTATTGCAAAACCAATACAAAAAGATTTAAAATGAATAATTTACATATAAACATCATGGAAGTATATGTCTTCATTATATATTTTTTATTCATAATTTTGTTTATAGCTTTATTTTAGTATCTTTTCTGGTTCTAGTAATATAAGTTATATCCTTTATTAAAGCCTTGAAATATTCTTACTAGAAGTCAAGATAAAAGAATACCAAATCAAACTAGACAAGGATCTAAATAATCCATCTACTGATTTTTGGTCAAAATACAGGATTAGGATTATTTTCCTTTGAAGATTCAAACCTGAGACACTTGCCATCAGCCTTACATTTTTCTTTTCATTTTTTTATTTATGTGCATTCCTATTTTTTATTTATTTACTTATTTTTAACATTTTTTTTGGAGTATAATTGCTTTAAAATGTTGTGTTAGTTTCTGCTGTATAACAAAGTGAATCAGCTATATGTATACATATGTCCCCATATCTCCTGCCTCTTGTGTCTCCTTCCCATCCTCCCTATCCCACCCCTTTAGGTGGTCACAGCACAGAGTTGATCTCCTCGTGTGATGCAGCTGCTCCCCACTAGCTATCTGTCTTACAATTGGTAGTGTATATATGTCAATGCTACTCTCTCACTTCGTCCCAGCTTACCCTTCCCCCTCTCCATGTCCTCAAGTGAATTCTCTACGTCTGCATCTTTATTCCTGTCCTGCCTCTAGATTCTTCAGAACCATATATATATTTTTTAATTTGGATTCCATATACATATGTGTTAGCATAAGGTATTTGTTTTTCTCTTTCTGACTTACTTCACTCTGTATGACAGACTCTAGGTCCATCCATCTCACTACAAATAACTCAATTTCATTTCTTTTTAAGTGCCACATCTTCTTTATGGTATACATGTGCCAACTCCTCTTTATCCATTTATCTGTAGATGGACACGTAGGATGATTCCATGTCCATTATTAGTAATAATGGATTAGTAATTAGTAATAATAATGGAACATGATTCCATGTTCCATTATTAGTAATGCTAATAAAAATCCAGGTTATGTTACACTCTAAAATGCAAACAGGCTCTCTATGCTAAATTTTCAAATAAGTAATACATAGTGTATATAAATGAAGAAAGGAAACTACCTTTAAGAAAAAATTAAAGTTTACTGCCTACACTAGTCTATATGTTATCACGTTAGTTGTTTTAAAACATTGTTTTGAATTGTGTGCATTAATATTTCTCCTTAAAGCAAATAAAGTATGTGTTAAGACACTGTGGTTTCTATAACTTAATTGACTTCAAAGAAAACAATATTACATGGAGACAGACACTCATAAATGTTTCTCCAATTTCAGCAGAAGTCTCCAAAGTCCAAATAGACATCAAACATGTTTAATTAAGACATATAATTTTTACTGGTAAATTATGTAGAAACTGATGCATTAAAGAAATTTATTTGCATATTACCCGGCTGGGTA
Organism: Delphinus delphis; assembly: GCF_949987515.2. Lineage (NCBI taxonomy): Eukaryota > Metazoa > Chordata > Mammalia > Artiodactyla > Delphinidae > Delphinus > Delphinus delphis. Next base: position 14,357,137 of record NC_082693.1, on the reverse strand, counting down.
AAATGGGCAAATATTTGGATCAAATATTTATCAAAACTTAATCATTTTAAGATTCATAATTTGCAGGGCAATCCCTAGTTAATTAGCTAACTGGCATTGAGACAATGTTACTAAAGTGTTAAAAGTCTGACTTTACTTCTAGAACTTTTTAAGGTAAACCTGACTTTAAACTGAGATAAGTGGAGAATATGACTTTGTGCAAAGACCTTAATCATGTTTCAATTTTTCTGAGAAAGAAAAAAAACTAGAAAACATTTAGAAGCAGCAGTTATCTTTAAAATTCAGTGTTGAGTGAAAAAAAAAAAAAAGCAGCATGTGCTTTACAACAAATATAATCTTTGTAAATTAAATAAGTACATACACATACAGGACATAAGGCTATTTATTTCACATGTTTATATACATATCCAAGGACATACTTAAAATATATTAAATAAGTGTTACTTGGGGGAGTGGTAGTGATTATGTGAAAACTGAAGATATGGGGAAAGTATTTTAAAATGCAAAAGGCTTGGGACTCCCTTGGTGGTGCAGTGGTTAAGAATCCACCTGCCAATGCAGGGGACACTGATTAGAGCCTGGTATGGGAAGATCCCACATGCCGTGGAGCAACTAAGCCCATGTGCCACAACTACTGAGGCCATGTGCATAGATCCTGTGCTCCTCAACAAGAGAAGCCACCTCAATGAAAAGTTCATGCACTGCAAAGAAGAGTAGCCCCCACTCGCCTCAACTAGAGAAAGCCCCTGTGCAGCAATGAAGACCCAACGCAGCAAAAAATAAATAAAATTAATTTTAAAAATAATAAAAATGCAAAAGGCTTGACAAACTGCTGCAAGAGCTGTTTGTATTTTTGGAGATTAATCCCTTGTCAGTTGCTTTGTTTGCAAATACTTTCTCCCATTCTGAGGGTTGTCTTTTTGTTTTGCTTATGGTTTCCTTTGTTGTGAAAAATCTTTTAAGTTGAATTAGATCCCATTTGTTTCTTTTTGTTTTAATTTTCATTACTCTACGAGGTGGATCCAAAAAGATATTGTTGTGATTTATGTCAAGGAGTGTTCTTCCTATGTTTTCCTCTAAGAGTTTTATAGTGTCCAGCCTTACATTTAGGTCTTTGATCCATTTTGAGTTTATATTTGTGTATGGTATTAAGGAGTGTTCTAATTTCATTCTTTTACATGCAGCTGTCCAGTTTTCCCAGCACGACTTATTGAAGAGACTGTCTTTTCTACACTGTATATTCTTGCCTCCTTTGTCATAGATTAGGTGACCATAGATGCATAGGTTTAATCTCTGGAGTTTCTATCCTCTTCCATTGTTCTATAGTTCTGTTTTTGTTCCAGTATCATACTGTTTTCATTACTGTAGCTTTGGAGTATAGTCTGAAGTCAGGAAGCCTTATTCCTCCAGCTCTGTTTTTCTTTCTCAAGATTGCTTTGGCTATTCAGGGTCTTTAAAAAAAAATCTACAAACAATAAATGCTGGAGACAGTGTGGAGAAAAGGGAACCCTTCTACACTGTTGGTGGGAATGTAAATTGGTACAGCCAATATGGAGAAGAGTATGGAGGTTCCTTAAAAAACTAAAAATAGAACTACTATATGACCCAGCAATCCCAATCCTGGGCATATACCCAGTGAAAACAATAATTTGAAAAGACACATGCACCCCAATGTCATTGCAGCCAGGACACAGAAGTAATCTAAATGTCCATCAACAGAGGAAAAAAGATGTGGTGCATATATACAATGAAATGTTACTTAGCCATAAAAAAGAACAAAATAATGTCTTTTGCAGCAGCATGGATTGGCCTAGAGATTGCCATACTGAGTGAGGTAAGACACAGAAAGACAAATATCATACGATATCACTTATATGTGGAATCTAAAAAAAAAAAAAGGGTACAAATGAACTTATTTACAAAGCAAAAGTAGAGTCATGGATGTAGAAAACAAACTTATGGTTACCAAGGGATAAGCAGGGGTAGTGGGGGAGGGATAAATTGAGAAACTGGGATTGACATATACACAGTACTGTATATAAAATAGATAACTAATAAGAACCTGCAGTATGGCACAGGGAACTCTACTTAGTACTCTGTAATGGCCTATATAGGAAAAGAATATTTTTTTTAAAAACAGGGTGGATATATGTATATGTATAACTGATTCAATTTGCTGTACACCTGAAACTAACACAACGTTGTAAATCATATACTCCAATAAAAAATTTTTTTTCAAGAAAAAGACTTAACAAGTGACTGTAACTCATCTAAGGCCATATATCTGTTTAAGTGTATAATACTAGTACTCAGTTCTGTCCAGTTCTACAGCTGGTATCTGAGCTAACAGTACCTGCTGCCTCAGTGGTTGCTAAATGGAAAACAGAGAGTCCATCTTTAATAAATCTCCCCAGAACATCTAATCACTGGGTGGAAGCACTTGTTTAGCTGAAGACCAGGCAGTCTTCATGATATATCCCTGCTTAGGGAAGCTTGGGTCTTTAATGCCAGTTCCCTGGGCTCTCCATCCCTGCTTCTGAACCCTGCCGTGGGGAACCCCTCCTTGTTTAGTCTTGCTCTGTTAAATGCAAAGTGTAGATTATACTACAAATGGCTGGAGCCAGGATAAAGAAAACATGATCCAAGGCACAGATCTTGGCTTTCTCACACCTTCCAAGTCACCTGGGAACCATGTCTTTTAGGTGGAAAGTAGTAGCTTTTCTGCTTATACTTTTTCTTCTTTTCCATTTTGCTTATGCAATATTTTCCCTTCTTACTTTCAATATTTCTGTCTGAATTTTGCACATATTTTCAGGTCTTTTATATTCTAATTTGCCTTTAGTTTTTTTTATTATACTTTATTTACAGATGTGTGTGTGTGTGTGTGTGTGTGTGTATTCACAATATTTAGAAAGATATTTCTATGCCAGCTTCCAAGAGGATTGAGGCTTTTTGCCTCTTGGCCATTTCCGACATATTTACACTTTCCAGCGTTATAATAATGAGTATTTTCTATCTTCATATGTAAATCTGTCATATAGTCTGGTTTGATAAGTTAAACTATTACCATCCTATGACATAAAAGTGACATTTGTCACCTCTTTAAAATATTTCAAACACAAGTTTGGGCTACTTTCCTACTCTTCCCAAACTATTATTTTAGACTATGAACAAATGGGTGTAGGTCCAATGCAGTAATCCAGCGTTATGAATTTTAATTCTAATTATTAGTTTAGATTTGTCATTTTCAAAGGCATTTCATAAATTTTTGAAGTTCTTTACCAGTTAAGTCTGTCAGAGTAAAATGAAAAAAGAATGAAATACTCAGGAATAAATTTAACAAAGTAAGTTCAACAATTGCACACCAAAAATTTCAGTATATTTTTGAGTGATATCAAAGAAGATTTAGGCAAAAGGAGAGACAATATATTTTATGGATTAGAAAACTCAGTATTTATAAGATGACAATTCGCTTCAAATTGACTTATAGATTTAATGCAATCCCTATCAAAATCTCAGCAAGCCCTTTGACAGAAATTGAAAAGCTAATCCTGCAAAGTACCTAAAATAGCAAAAACAATTTCCAATAAGAAGAAAAAAATGGAGGATTACATTTCCTGGTTTTAAAATGGTGTATCAAGCTACAATTATCAAGACAATGTTGTACTAAGACAGCAATGGGCATTCAGACCAAAGGAACAGAATTGAGATCCCTAAAATAAGCCTTTACACTGATGATTGGATGATATTTTACAAAGATGTCAAGGTAACTCCATGGGAAAAGACAGATTTATCCAAAAATAATGCTGGTACAATTGGATGTGTAGACATAAAAATGTAAATTTAGACTCAATTTCGAATATCTACAAAGATTAACTTATAATGGGTCATAGACATAAATGTAAAAGCTACAGTTTTTCAACTTTTAGAATAAAACTTAGGACATCTTCATGATCTTGGGTGAGGCAGATTTCTTAGATACAACACCAAAATTATTATACATAAAAGAGAAAAAATGATCATCTCTACTTAAAGTTAAAAACCTGTATGCTTCAAAGAAAATATATAAAAGCAAAAGACAAGCTGTAATCTTGGAGAATATATTTGCAAATCATTATATCTAATAAAGGACTTCTATGTAGAAGTTATAAGGAACACGTAAAACTCCACAACAAGAAGGCAAACAAATCAAAAAAATTTTTTTTTCGCGGTACGCGGGCCTCTCACTGTTGTGGCCTCTCCCGTTGCGGAGCACAGGCTCCGGACGCGCAGGCTCAGCAGCCATGGCTCACGGGCCCAGCGGCTCCGCGGCATGTGAGATCCTCCCGGACCGGGGCACGAACCGGCGTCCCCTGCATCGGCAGGCGGACTCTCAACCACTGCGCCACCAGGGAAGCCCCAAATCAAAAATTTTTTAACATCTTTATTGGAGTACAATTGTTTTACAATGGTGTGATAGTTTCTGCTTTATAACAAAGTGAATCAGCTGTACATATACATATATCCCCATATCTCCTCCCTCTTGCGTCTCCATCCCACTCTCCCTATCCCACCCCTCTAGGCGGTCACAAAGCACCGAGCTGATCTCCCTGTGCTATTCGCTATTTCCCACTAGCTATCTATTTTACATTTGGAAATGTATATATTTTTTAAGTGAAAATTTGAATAAGCATTTAACAAAAATGGATACACGAATGTCTAATAAGCATATGAAAAAATGCTCAACTAGTCCATTAGGGAAATGAAAAGTAACACCACTATGAGATGCCTCTTTATACCCACTGTATTGGCTATTATGAAAAACACAAATAATAAGAGTTGGCAAGGATATGGGGAAATTGAAACCCTCATACATTGCTGGTAGGGGTATAAAATTATGTAGCCACTTTGGAAAATAGTCTGCCAGTTCCTTCAAAGAGTAAATGGTGTAACCATTTGATCCAGCAATTCCATTCCTAGGTATATACACAAGAGAAATAAAAACACACATCCACACTAAGACTTGCATATGAATGTCCATAGCATCGTTATTTGTTATAGCCAAAAAGTGGAAGCAATTTAAATGTCCATCAAAAGACACATGGAAACATATGGTATATCCATACAATTGTATGTTGTACTAGGATAACAATATACATACAAACCAATGGAACAAAACTGAGAGTCCAAAAATATGTTTTACATTAAAAAAAATTTTTATTGGCGTATACAATTAGGTATCACCTCACACTGTTCAGAATGGCCATCATCAAAAAGTCTACAAATGATAAATGCTGGAGAGGGTGTGGAGAAAATGGAACCCTCCTACACTGTTGGTGGGAATGTACACTGGTAGAGCCACTATGGAGAACAGTATGGAGGTTCCTTAAAAAAGTAAAAACAGAGTTACCGTATGATCCAGCAATCCCATTCCTGGGCATATAACCGGAGAAAAACATAATTTGAAAAGATACATGCACCCCAGTGTCCACTGAAGCACTATTTACAGTAGGTAGGACACAGAAGCAACCTAAATGTCCATCAACAGTTATGTGGACTTGGATAATTCTATTATGAATAATTTTTTTATTAATTAAAATAGTAATTTTGCTTGCCGTCCAATATGAAATGAATGAAAATAGATTTCTTATATAATTCTGTGATTATCTCTAATACTTAAATAAGTATCATCACATGCTTGCATCATTAATAATTTTATCAGGTATTAAAAGTCTTACAAAATGCATTGTAAATGAATATTAATTATATGCAGCAATTAACTGTTAATTTGAATAATACATGAACATGCTTTCATGCTTTTTAATTTTGAGTGATCTGATTTTTAAATACCCACCAAACCATGAAATGATTTGAGAATTTAAAAAATTAATCATCCATATTGATAGTTTCAAAAATTAGAGTAAATGTTTTTATTCTATAATCTTACTTTTTAACTAAATAAAAGTTGCTGCATCAAGTTTTAGTATCATTTTAAAATATGTCCTTGTAGAAGTTGCCATAAATGTCGACATTTTCAGCAGCATAAATTTATAGTGATACTGAATTTTTATGACACTATAAAAGTCCCTACTCATGATGACATCTACAGCTGCATTTTACAGAAATATTAGAATTTGTATCTTACACATGTAGTTTATCCTATCTGGTTTTTCAAAGAAAGGAAACTGGGGTAACAAATATTTCTGATATCCCCAAACAAGTCAAATATGTGTTATAGGAATTTAAAGATCTGGTTTCATTCCCTTAATATCTGGCAGCCATAGAATCTCTAACTGTTACTTTTTAATCAAACTAGTTGGAGAAGAAAGATGGGTTTAGCTGGGAATTGGATGAATCTATTAATGGAAGAAAGAGCAGATTTTTATTAGGAGAAATGGATGACAGAAACAAAACTGCAGTTATTTAAGTATCCAGAGAGTTCCTGGGTTATTGTTGTCTTAATCTGCTTCATTATTGACTGTTGAGCTAAAACACTTAGAAAAAAATGATAGATATACATGAATCAATTTTTTAAAGTTTATTTGAAGTTGAAAAGAAACAATATTTGTCTATACCTAAAATATTTACCAGTTTCTGTTCAGGACATGTTTATACTTATTAACTTTTAAATTTTCTTGTGATTAAATCTAATCAAAGCTGCTGGTTCTTGAAGAAATGGCTGGAAATGTGTCAAACAGAGATTTCCAAAAGTTGTGCATTTTATGAACCACTATTCACTGATCTTAAGCTATCTAGGAAAACAGAAAAATTGTGAGTTCAGGAATAAAACAACTTTTGGCAGCTCATTTATTATAAAGGAAAAGTAAACTTATATATGAAATATTAAAGTGTTAAGAAATCTTATTTTAATACAGCACCTGCCCCATCTCACTATTTATCATTACAATTTCCTCAAAATCTCCATAACTTTGAGGAAGATGTTTACCCCCCCAATTACTACTACATAGGGTTTGGTAATGTTGGTATGTATATTATATAAACACATATTGTATATAGTATAATTCTATACACCACATATGTAGTATAGTAAAATTGATATGTAGATTACATTAGTGCTATGAATCAAATTTAGAGCTTGGTGATTAAAGGTATTATGTGAACGCAAGTTATGAATAATAGTTTAATTTCATTTTAAAAAGTGTCTAGGGGCTTCCCTGGTGGCGCAGTGGTTGAGAGTCTGCCTGCCGATGCAGGGGACGCGGGTTCGTGCCCCGGTCCGGGAAGATCCCATATGCCGCGGAGCGGCTGTGCCTTTGAGCCATGGCCACTGAGCCTGCGCGTCCGGAGCCTGTGCTCCGCAACGGGAGAGGCCACAACAGTGAGAGGTCCGCGCACCACAAAAAAAACAACAACAAAAAACGGTGTCTAAGGCCATTAGATTAATGGTAGTGTTGGTTTACACTATAATTTCTACTACAATAAATTGTATCACATTAACCCTTGGAAAATATGCAATAATTTAACAAGATCTATTATGCTATTGTGATTTTTAACTTTTTTTTTGGTTTGCTCTGCTCTTTCCCATTTTTGGTTCTCAACTTTAACATTGTCTCTTTAGTGGGCCTTCTGGGAACATTCTAAATTCATATTCCCTATCACAGAACAACTTATATTTCCTTCCTATCACCTTGCAGTTACTTATTATCTAAATTTTATCATTTATTTTATGCAATGGACTGTAAGCCCCACGTTGGCAGGTACTTTTTCATTTATGTACACTATCCAACATCGTGCTTAGTGTATAACAGGTATACCATAAGTATTGTAGATTGAAAGAGAAATGAATTTTCTCTTTTGTAATTGAAATATTGAGATATATTCAATTATTATTTATTCTATCCATAAACCTATTGATTATATAATCAATTTTGTTTTTCTGTGATGTAAGAATATTTAATTAAAATATAAATTTAATTGAATTTGAACTCTATACATGGTTTTTTAAATGAGTGATATTATATACATATATACATATTTCTAATGAAAAATAAGATTTATGTAAGTCTAAATAATAGGCAGAGTGCTGGGTGTTTTATAATTATTATCTTATATAATCCTCAAAACATTATTTTAAGGTAGATATTATTTTTTACATTTCATATGAAACAGAATGGTATCCCCTCCAGGAAGAATGAAAAGAAGGGGTAAGTGAGATTATAAAATAGCATGGCATAGAGTTAAGGAATGGAGACTAAGAGAGGGAGAGACAGACAGACAGAAAGAAAAAGAATGAGAGAAATTTTGAGTATCTACCCTGAAACTTTAAATAAATAATATTAGTTGAGTAAAGAATATAATTTGGGTGTTTTTAATTAAGGGAATTCAACGTTTATTTCAGTTTCTTTCCATGTCTATTTGGGTGTGGGAAGGTAGGTAAATAGGGGCTTGGTATTTTTTTTTTAAATATAATACAATGCTGAGATGAACTTCCATATGTTGGTTACATTGGGGGAGCAACTTTTATTTTAAATCGTTACTCTTGTCAAAAATACATGATTAGTTAAGAATACAACATTGTAAATAATTCTTAAATTGTGTTTTGAGAAAGTGGGATTTGACAGAACGAGTTCTTTTTTTTTTTTAACGTTTTAATTGGAGTATAATTGCTTTACAGTGGTGTGTTAGTTTCTGCTTTGTAACAAAGTGAATCCGTTATACATATACACATGTTCCCATATCTCTTCCCTCTTGCGTCTCCCTCCCTCCCACCCTCCCTATCCCACCCCTCTAGCTGGTCACAAACCACTGGGCTGATCGCCTGTGCTATGCGGCTGCTTCCCACTAGCTAGCTATTTTACATTTGGTAGTGTATATATGTCCATGCCACTCTCTTACTTTGTCCCAGCTTATCCTTCCCCCTCCCCGTGTCCTCAAGTCCATTCTCTAGTAGCTCTGCGTCTTTATTCCCATCTTGCCCCTAGGTTCTTCATGACCATTTTTTTTTGATTGTCTTTAAAATATTATTGCAAATTAGAAATTGTCTACACGGCTCCGTCATAGAGTTATCATCTTAGAGCCTAGTGGATGTAATAGATATAAACCTATGAATTCACAAAGTTAAAGAAGTGTAATAAAATTCTTCATTAAAATGCAAGTTTATGTTTTTTCCCTGCCTTCTATTTCCTGATAATTTGTAATCTCTGGAAAGGGAAAAGAACTCAAAGGAAGACAGGAGTGCGTTTATTCAGGGACTTTTCCTTGATTACTAGGAGAGATAATCTCTACTGGATACTGGGATGCCTCAGTGAGACAAAAAGCAAGCAGCTTTGAAAATTGTTGCTTTGAAATTGGTAGAAGCTACATGTTCCATTACGAAAGTGCAAGCTCTTAAAAAGTGCTGTACAAGAGATGGGGAAAATCTCTTCGAGATGTGAATAGAATTTTCTACTGAAGTGCAAGAGGTAGCAAATTTGGGGCTTTCCTGGTGGCGCAGTGGTTGAGAGTCTGCCTGCCGATGCGGGGGACGCGGGTTCGTGCCCCGGTCCGGGAGGATCCCACGTGCCGCGGAGCGGCTGGGCACGTGAGCCGTGGTCGCTGAGCCTGCGCGTCCGGGGCCTGTGTTCCGGGACGGGAGAGGCCACAGCGGTGAGAGGCCCGCGTACCGCCAAAAAAAAAAAAAAAAAAAAAAAAAAAGGAGGTAGCAAATTTTAGGGGCATAAAAATGCTGGAAATTGAGTGAGTCTTTGAAGGCTCCCATTGAAAATATATTTTGCATACTTACAGTTACCAAATATCTTTGTTCTATAAGAAAATGCCTAGCAACCATAGATTGAATATGTAATTTGATAAGTAGTTAGCTATTGGAGTAAATATATGTTGAGTGCATAACAAAATGCCACAAGGAAAATATTCCATGTGTGGGTGTAGATTTGGGGGTTCCTGAGGATGGCTATTTGGGAATGGTGATGAGTAATGTGGAGGCTTAGTTACTTCTGAATCCTATCATCCGATCAATATGGTAGCAATTACAGACAAAAGCTGAGGGAAGAATTTAGCTGTCATTTCAAATCCAAGAAATTTCTGAATTCTAGTATTAGGAAAAACACTTAGGGTCCAGAAATTGATAGAAAGAAACTAAGACCAAACAGTATGTAGTCAAAATATCAGGGTGGATTAGGGGAGCTGGAGGTAACAGATTAAGTCTTCATCTCTTGAAATCAGATCTTTGACAAGCAACATTCTTGTACGTGCAAATCAGGGAATTCCTCACATTCTATTATGAGAACCTCAGAGTTCTGATCGAAGACTCTGTCCTTACTTAGCTTTCACAGATAAGTGTGGAATTAAGTTTCCTATTGCCTGACAGACTTAGAATATATATCATATATAAATTGATGATAAGCAAGGATTTTTACATTAGAGATAAGAACCAAAATGAAACTACCTGTAGACACACAGTTACTAGGATTGAGAACTAAATCTATTTACCTTAATATGGCCTAATCATTTGATGGTGTGCAGTCTGCATTAATATGAGTTTAGTATTTTAGACAGTTTTTCCCATGGTATTAGTTTCCACTGCTGCTGTAACAAGTTACCACACAGTTAGTGGCTTAACACAGCACCAATTCATTATCTCACCTGCTATAGACCAAAAAGCCAGGTATGCTATGGCTTAACTTGTTTTTCTGTTTAGAGTCTGACAAAGCTGAATCCAGGTGTCCAAGAGGGTTGCTTTTCTTTCTGGAGACTCTAGAGGAGATTGCATTTCTGGGTTCATTTATGTTGTTGTCAGAATTTAACACCATGCAGCTGTACGACTGAGGTCCCCACTGTTTTCTTGCTGGTTCTTTCTCAGCATCCAGAGGAAGCTCACATTCCATGGTTTATAGGCCTCGTCCTTCCTCCATCTTTAAAGCCAGTGATGACGGTGCAAGACCTTCTCATGCTTTAAACTTATCTGACCTTCCCTTTGGTTTTATCTCTCCTCTATCTTACCCCACCACATCCTTCTGACTCAAGCTGGAGAAATTTCTGTTTTTAAGGGCTCATGTAGTTATATTGTGCCCAGCCAGATAATCTTCACCACCCCTCATTTTAATGTTCATAACCTTGTTCAAATTCTGCAAAATGCCTTCACAAAGTACTTAGATTAATGTTTGATTGACTATCAGGGAACAAAATTCTTGGAGGAACTTCTTTACAATTTGGCCTACCAAATCCAGGGAGATGAAGCTGCAAATAACTTAAAAAAAATTTATCTCAGGAACTTACTGAATATTATTTATGTGAAAAACAGATTTCTCAATTAACCCACAAAACAATACTGTCCTTCTCACAATAGATTGCTCAGCTGGGTTTATTAAATGCTATTTGTTTCAATCTCTCTCCTTGTGTGTCCACCAAACCTATACTATTGTGTAACAAACTTTGCCTCATTCCAATCAGGCCATCTCATTGAAACCCAGACCCACAGAATCTTATAAATATTCCACTTACCTTGACCTACAAATTCAGAGACTACTAATATTTTGTTAAGGTAGTGGTCTTCTTTGCTGCAGTAATCAATAAATTTGGGTTTTCTTTCTTTTATTTTTGAATTTTATTTTATTTATTTTTTATACAGCAGGTTCTTATTAGTCATCTCTTTTATACATATTAGTGTATATATGTCAATCCCAATATCCCAATTCATCCCACCACCACCACCACCCCATGACCACTTTCCCCCCTTAGTGTCCATACGTTTGTTCTCTACATCTGTGTCTCTATCTCTTCCCTACAAACTGGTTCATCTGTACCATTTTTCTATATTCCACATATATGTGTTAATATATGATATTTGTTTTTCTCTTTCTGACTTACTTCACTCTGTATGACAGTCTCTAGATCCATCCACGTCTCTACAAATGAACGAATTTTGTTCCTTTGTATGGCTGAGTAATATTCCATTGTATATATGTACCACATCTTCTTTATGCATTTGTCTGTCGATGGGCATTTAGGTTGCTTCCATGACCTGGCTATTGTAAATAGTGTTGGTCAATAGAGCTTAGAGGAAATGCTTTCAGTTTTTCACCATTGAGAATGATGAAATTTGGCTTTTCTTGATCACCAGTTTATTTTAATGAACTTTTGGGGAGGTCTTCAGTCAATAGAGGTATCTTATGTTGTCTTTCAGTTTCATTGAGGTTTGACATTATGAGGAAAAGAATTTAGTAAAAGCATTAGCTTTATTATCTTACAGAGTCTTGAGAAATGAATCCTATCATTTCTAATTTTGCTTCCAGAATAGTACCAAATTCCAAAACACTTGAAATATTGGTAGACACTATGCACACAGGCTAAAATAAAATACTATCCAGGACATCTTAGAGGGATCAAGTTCGTTGGAAAAGAAGAAAGGCTTTGGCTAGGATTTAAATATATCCATCATAGGAGAAATGAGAAGATTTTACCAGGAGAAATGGATGACAAGAACAAAATATTTTTCATATAAATATGGAGAATCTTCCTCCCATCTGAGCTGTTTGGATTTGCTTAATTGATAAGACTGTGGAACTAAAATAAATTGGAAGAAATTATTGATTTGTTATTAAACATATAAACACAGCACTGTTCATTGTGCAGAGAATAGAATAGGGAGCCTGGAAGGAAAAGAAGAATAGGAATCGGGTCAGTGAAACACAAAGTCACTACTAAAAGTTCCTCTGAGTGAAATATGGGGAAAGAGAGGATAGTTAAGACTTTTGAGGAGATAAAGTGAGCATTCTTGTGTATGATTGAAGGAATGGAAAAAAAGTTTTTGATGTGTGGTAAACAACAAAATGATTCACTGGTACAACCTTGAGAGAGTTCATTAGAGGTTTAAATTTCCTTTCAAATTTTTTTAGGCACTGTATTTGAGTTATTTTGCACTTTTCATGGTGCTAAGAGCATCCATAAAAAATGATCTAGGTTTTTTTTTTAAGTTACATACAGATAAGCTAAATAAAGCTGAGAAAAATTAAGAAACATACCCATGATGACCAACTGGTAAGTGATAGAGACGTGATATGAATCAAGGTGGAAAGGGGTTCAAAAGCAGGAGAAATGTGTGTGGTGAGAGTTGGCAAACTTTTTCTGTAAGGACCAAATAGTAAATATTTTAGGCTATGTAGACCATATGGTCTGTCCTAACCACTCAACTCTGCTGTTGCTGTGCAAAAGCGTCCACAGATAATACATAAATAAATGGGTGTGGCTGTTTTCCAATAAATGATATTTATGAAAACTGGTGACAGTTCTAATTTAACCCATGGACCAAAGTTTGTCAAAACCTGGTCTAGAGTTCCCTGTGCTATACAGTAGGTCCTTGTTGATTATCTATTTTATATATAGTATTGTGTATATACTAATCCAAACCTCCTTATTATCCCTCACCCCCACCTTTCCCTTTTGGTTACCATAAGTTTGTTTTCTAAATCTGTGAGTCTGTTTCTGTTTTGTACAAGTTCATTTGTATCATTTTTCTAGATTCCACATATAAATGATATCATATATTTGTCTTTCTCTGACTTACTTCACTTAGTTTGATAATCTGTAGGTCCATCCATGTTGCTGCAGATAGCATTATTTCATTCTTTTTTTAGCTGAGTCGTATACCATTATATATATGTACCACATCTTCTTTTTCCATTCATCTATTGATAGACATTTAGGTTGCTTCCATGTCTTGTTTATTGTAAATAGTGCTGCAATGAACATTGGGATACATGTATCTTTTTGAATTATGGTTTTCTCCCGGTATGTGACCAGGAGTAGAATTGCTGGATCATATGGTAGTTCTATTTTTAGTTTTTTAAGTAACCTCCATACTGTTATCCATAGTGGCTGTACCAGTTTGCATTCCCACAAACAGTGTAGGAGGGTCCACTTTTCCCCACACCCTCTCCAGAATTTATTATTTGTAGACTTTTAAAAAATATTTATTTATTTATTTCGTTGTGCTGGGTCTTAGTTGCGGCAGGTGGGCTCCTTAGTTGTGGCATGCATGTGGGATCTAGTTCCCTGACCAGGGATCGAACCCGGGCCCCCTACATTGGGAGTGTGGAGCCTTATCCACTGCACCACCAGGGAAGTCCCTATTTGTAGACTTTTCGATGATGGCCATTCTGACTGGTGAGAAGTGATACCTCATTGTAGTTTTGAGTCCCATTTCTCTAATAATTAGTGATGTTGAGTATCTGTTCGTGTGCTTTTTGCCCATCTATATGTCTTCTTTGGAGAAAAGTCTATCTAGATCTTCTGCCCACTTTTTGATTGGGTTATGTAATTTTTTTGATATTGAGCTGCATGGGCTGTTTTTATATTTTGGAGATTAATCCATTGTCAGTCACATCATTTGCAAGTATTTTCTCTCATTCTGTGGATTGTCTTTTCATCTTGTTTGTGGTTTCCTTTGCTGTGCAAAAGCTTTTAAGTTTCATTAGGTCTCATTTGTTTATTTTTGTTTATATTTTCATTACTCTAGGAGATGGATCCAAAAAGATATTGTTACAATTTATGTCAAAGTGTTCTGCACTCTTTGTTCTACTCAATACTCTGTAATAACCTATATGGGAAAAGAATCTGAAAAAGAATAGATATATGTATATGTATAACTAAATCACTTTGCTGTACACCTGAAGCTAACACAACATTTTAAATCAACTTTACTCCAATATAAAATAAAATTTTTTAAAAATAAAAGGAAAAGAAAAAAAACTGGTCTAGAGCATTTGGGAGCTAAAGAGGAACAGGTTGCTATAAGAACTGTGGAATTGGTGTCTTTGATAATCATCATTGATTCATTGAAGAGAAAAAAATGACAGACTCAGATCTACTAATTAACAATTTCAATAAAAATGTCAGTGTCAAAGGGCTTCCATGGTACAATGTAAAGAGACCTTTATCTCCCAGCATAGGAAAACAGACTCAGGTGATGATTAAGCCCTTGATTTAATTATAAGTGGCAAATTCACAGAAGACTAAATTCTCATTATAGGTGAGCTTCGTATATCAAAGCCAGGGGGCTGATGGGAAAGAAATGGGACCTCGAGGCTTGGAAAGGCATATCTAGATTGGTGCACTAGGGAATTTTGAATATCCTGATTCCACCAGACCCTCTGGGCACCTCGAAGTATTCTAAACCCCATTTTCTAGAAGTGAAAGCCCAATCTCCTCAGTAGGATACTCTTCAGGAACTTCAGATGAAGTATAAATCTTATAAATACATGTCCATCTTCCTCAGGATCTGCCACCATTTTCTCTTTTGTTCATTAGAGCTGTAACTTCTAATGGTGTCAGCATATCCAGACTGGGTAAGTGCTAGGCTCCTAAGAAATGAAATATAAGACAATGGAGCTTATAATATAAGGATCTAGCTAATATATACCAGTAGGAACCAGGAAGCTATACTTTATCAAAGGGCAGTGCAGAATATAAAGCTGGATAAGTGGGCACTTTCCAATGATAGGACATAACACGCTGAAATGGGCACTTGGAGATGGTTCGAATTTGCTGTTTGGAAACTTGGAAAAAGCTTTACCAGAACTACCGTGGCCAACTGTGGAGGAGGGGATCAAAAGGATCAGAAAAGTGGGCATGCTAGAATGGGTCTTCTGTAGAGACTGGAAAATACATGAGATGATGATATTACAGAATACCCAAGGCACATTCTGTTTACAAAGATATTAAGTAAGATTCTGATGATGAGATCCCCAGTATTGTTAAGAGCTCAGTAACGGCTGTCCTCTGAAGGTTGGAAGAATGCTGTTACAGAACTGCACTATCTGGTAGCAATGGAGAAGATTGACTCTTCCTGAGAGAGAGACAGAGACAGAGAGAAAGAGACAGAGACAGAGAATAAATGAGTAGGTTGAGAGCTACCTTTAGCTAACCCAGTGAAATTCACAGTCTTAATTTCCTGATTTGAATCTTTTTTCGGACCCAGACCCCATCAACTAACTGAAAATCCATTTTTCCATGAGGAAGAACCTGGAGACACCATACAAAAAAAAAAAAAATTACAGTAGTGATTGGTTTCCCCAATCTTTCCTTAAAGAGACATAAGACCATTTACTTTCTTGTCATATACTGGAGAAACCAGATCTATTGGAGGTTATTTGATTCAGGGCCAGAGCTTTTGCTGAAATCTGGAGACCTCAATTTTTTTTTCACCCGTCATTATAAGTAGAGATACATAGGGGGCAGGTAACAAGTGCAGTGATAGTCTAGGACTTTTTCAACAGTGGGTCTGTTAAATCTGTAAACCCATTCAGTTCATTTCCTAAACTTCTATTTGAAAAGGCATTGTTAGAAGTTTTCAAAATCCATCACATCTGTTCCTTGATCTAGAGAATAGCAGTTATTATAATATATAGCAGTTATTATAATATATAATATATATTATATATAATATAATATAATATAATAAGCTCTGAAATATTTCCTAAACCTAATGGCAGAGATTCTTTCACCTCCTCTATTTATTTATATCATGGGCCACTCAATGAGCCACTCAATGTAGTAAGTGATTATATACTGCTTTTACTTGTTATCTGATTATTTTCTTCATTACACTATACATGCATATAGATTATTTCATTATTTTCCTGCCATAAATCATCACATTTTAAAATTTTCTATCTCTTTTAACTGCAACACCATTCAGCCTAAGCCAGAAATATCGGAGTCTGTTTCACTCATTTTTCATATTTAATTCATTCACACGGTCCTAACAGTTCTATTACTGAAATAGTAATCACACTCCTTTTTATCCATTCTTATTGACAGTGGTCCAATTTAGGTCTCTATTATACTTCACATGACTAGTGTAAGTGCACCATTCTCCTTCCTCTTACTCTAATCCATCCTCCATATTGCAGCCAGAATTCTCCTTATAAAACGTAGGCAATTAAGTCATTCCTCCATTTGCAAACTTTCAGGAACATTCCAAGGCCCATAGAATCAAGTATAAATGTTGAAGTAAGAATTCAAAGCTCTTTAGAACCTGGTCTCAGGATAAATTTCCAACCTTATCTCCTACTGCTTCCCTTCTATCCATTCTAATTGTTTCTGCTCTACTTTCATCCATCATTATTCAAAATACATTATTGTTTTCCTCCTCCCTTTTTTATCCATGTAAATCTTATTCAGACTTCAACCTGCAAGCTCTCATATTATCTCCATTTGAGAATATTTCTATTTCCCTCTCTCCTCCTTCACCTTTACTCTCTCTCTATTCTCCCAACCCCATCTGCCTTTTTCCACAATACATCTGTGTACCAAAAGAGAAAATCAAAGTTGATTGATTGGGTGAATTGGTTATGGATACAGTGGCTGGGGTTGGGTAGACCTTGTTGATTCTCTGCTTACATTTGTGACCAATTATATATGTGTGACCTTTAAGGAATTTCTAAGCCTCTGTGACTGTTAGTTTTCTCCTCATAGGAATATAGATTAAAATATATCCCCCTCATAGGAATATTATAAAGATTACATGAAGTAATGAAGATCAAGCAGTTTGCATTGATGCATAGAAATTGTACAATTTAGCTATTATTAATGTGTTTGTATGTTTCAGACACACACATAATATTTATCATGCATGCACATATTTATGCATAGACAGAGAGAGAGTATTTATCTTCTAAACTGTGACCTTTCTGAAAGTTTCATATTTCACTTATTATCCCAGTTTTTAAATGCTTGGGACAAAGTAAGAACTCAATAGATATTTGGTAAAGCAATATCACTTTTTATACCACCATTATTTTTAAGGTATAGTAGGTATTTAGTAAAGCTAGTTTACTTATTGAGACATGCTTGAGCAAATGTATGGCCAAGGTCTAATTCATGGAAGTTACACTGGGAAAGGGTGGCTACATAGTCAAACACCTATACTGAGCAAAGCAAAAAAATGAAAACAAAAGCTCTGCTTGTACAGAAATGATGGGTGTAGCACATTATTTCAGATACATAGAAGTATAGAATCATGGCATTGATATATATGCCATTAAGAAGTACAAGAAGTATAAGGACACAATGTTAATAAAATTATAATGAAAAGGAGCATGAAACATCTCTTGAAGTTTTCTGTAATTTTAAGTGCTAGCTCATTATTAGCATGTATTTCCCATAACTGATAAAAATAGAAAAATGTTTAATTTTTGAATTATAAATCTGCCCCCAAATACTTAATAAGAGTACAAAAATTAGAAATTATTTTCAGTTTAAGTGGGAAGAAGAATGCCTTCTAATTTTAATATCAAAGAAATATATGATCTAAACATCTTAACGCTAACACTCTAATGGAAAGAGGAGACTTGATCTGATGGAGCTTGGTATGTGAGTGGATCAAAGTGAGTCTTCTTCTTTGAAAGGCCCACATGCTAAATATTTATTTTTGGAGTCTCCTGAGTGTTGCTGCGTCATCCTCTCTCTCAATCTCAAACACACTTGCAAATTGTCACGTTGGTCCTCTGATGCCACTTTTCTCCTGACCTTTAGTAAATTTAACTAAAATAGGATATTTGCTTAGTTCAGTGTGACAAAAAATCTTTACGTTAGTAGTGTATGCATGATCATAAGACACTTTCACATTTTTAGAATATTGCACAAAATTTCAAGTGGGACAATACACATATTTATTGAACATTTTGCAAATCACATATCTACCTTGTTACTATAAAAAAGCAGATAAAAGTGTATCTATAAATGTAGTATTGATGGGTATTAATACTGAAAAATCTACGTAGATGACTTATTGAGGAAACACCCTAAATTGGGTAAAATTCACGTATATTTCCAAACTTGCTCTAGTTTAAAGATTTTTTTGTTATAGCTAGCATAGCCCCAATGGTGATGAATCATTGAATCTTTAGAACAGTGACCAACTTCACTACACAGACACATACACATGCACACACACAAATTGCATATATTACTCTTTCAGCAAACTTTTAAAATTTATCTTTTATTGAGGTAACATTGGTTTATAGCATTATATAAATGTCATACGCACAACAATAAATTTCTACTTCTGTATACACTACAGCTTGCTAATCACCAAACATTTAATTTCCACCCATCACCATCCACTTGATGCTCTGTACACATTTTGCCTTCCTTCACCCCTTGCCCCCTGAAATCACTACTCTGTTCACTGTATCTACATGCTTGTTTTTGTTTGATTTGGTTTGTTCATTTATTTTGTATTTTTACTTTTTTGTTTGTTCTTTTTATATTCCACAATGAGTGAAATCATATGGTATTTGTTTTTCTACATCTATTTATTTCATTTAACATAATGCCATCAAGGTCCATCCATATCGTTGCAAATAGTAAGATTTCATCTTTTTTATGGCTGAGTCGTACTCTATTGTGTGTGGGTGTGGGTGTGTGATATACATACACAAACATCCTCTTTATCTATTTATCTGTTGATGGCACTTAAGTTCTTCCCATACCTTGGCTATTGTAAACAATTTTGTGATGAACATAGAGGTGCACATATTTTTTCAAATTAGTGTTTTCATATTATTGGGATAAACACTCAGACGTGGGATAGCTAGATCATATGGTGGTTCTACTCTTAATTGTTTGAGGAATCGCCATACTATTTTCCATAGTGGCTGCACCAGTTTACATTCCCATTCACAGTGTACGAGGGTTCTCTTTTCTCCATATCCTCACCAACATTTGTTATTTCTTGTCTGTTTGATAATAGCCATTCTAACAAGCATGAGATGCTATCTCATTGTGATTTTGACTTGTATTTCCCTAATAATTAGTGATGTTGAACATCTTTTCATGTGCCTGCCAGTCATCTGTATGTCTTCTTTGGAGAAAAAAATGTCTATTTAGCTCCTCTGCCCATTTTTAAATCTGGTTGCATATGAGTTCTTTACATATCTTGGATAATAACCCTTATCAGATACATGATTTGCAAATATCTTCTCTCATTTGGTAGGTCGTCTTTTTACTTTGTTGATGGTTTCTTTGGTTTTTATTTTGAAGTAGTCCTATTCATTTATTTTTGCTTTTGTTTCCCTTGCCTGAGGAGACATATCTAGAACAATATTAAGACAAAGATAGGGATTACATTGAATCTGTGAATTGCTTTAAGTAATATGGATATTTTATGCTGCTAATTATTCTATCCATGAGCACAAAATATCTTTCCAATCATTTTGTTTTCTTCAGTTTCTTTCAGCAACGTTTATAGTTTTCACTGTATAGGTCTTTTAGCTCCTTGATTAAATTTATTAATATGTTTTATTGTTGCAATTTTAAATGAGATTGTTTTCTTAATTTCTATTTCTGCTAGATGGTTGTTAGCATATATAAATGCAACATGTTTGTGTATGTTGATTTTGTGTCCTGCAACTTTATTGTATTTATTATTTCTAATAGTTTTTTTGGTGGAATCTTTAGCATTTTATATATATATATATATATATATATATATAATTATCAACTATGAATAGTAATAGTTCTTCTTCTTTTCCAATTTACATGCCTTTTATTTCTTTTACTTGCCTAATTGCTCTGGCTAGGACTTTCAATACTATGTTGAATAACAGTGGCGAGAGTGGGCTTCCTTGTCTTGTTCCTAATTTTAGAGGGAGAGCTTTCAATTTTTTCCCTTTGAGTATGATGTTAGCTATGGGTTTGTCACATATGGCCCTTATTATGTTGAGGTATGCTCCTTCTACACCCACTTTATTGAGATGTTTTATCATAATGGGTATTGAATCTTGTCAAATTATTTTTTTCTGCATCTACAGAGATGATCATATGATTTTTATCTTTCATTTTGTTAAAGTGATGTATCATGTTAAATGATTTGCAGATGTTGAGCCATCCTTGAATCCTTGGAATAAATCCCACTTTATTATGGTATATGATTCTTTTAATGTACTGTTGTGTTCGGTTTCATAATACTGTGTTGAAGATTTTTGAATCTATGTTCATCAGAGATCTTGGCCTGTAATTTGCTTTTATTAGGTTGTCTTTATCTGGTTTTGGTATCATGGTGATTTTGATCTCTTAAAATGAGTTAGGAAGTGTCTCTACCTCTTCAGTGTTTTTGGAAGAGTTTGCAAAGGATAGGTATTAAATTTTCTTTGAATATTTGGTAGGGTTCATCTGTGAAGCAATCAGGTCCTGAACATTTTTTGGTGGGGAGTTTTTGATTACTATTTCAATCTCTGTACTGATGATCAGTCTTGAGAGGTTGTATAATTCTAAGAATTCACCTTTTCTTCTAGGTTATCAAATTTGTTGGTGTTAAGCTGTTCATAATATCTTTTATAAGCTTTTACATTTCTGTGGTATCTGTTGTTATTTCTTTTCTTTCCTTTCTGATTTTATTTCAGGGCCTTCTCTCTTTTTTTCATAGTGAGTCTAGCTAAGATTTTTCAGTTTTGTTCATCTTTTCAAAGAATCACCTCTTAGTTGCATTGATCTTTTGTATTGTGTTTTTAGCCTCTATTTTATTTACTTCTGCTCTGATCTTTATTATTTCCTTTCTTCTATGGACTTTGAGCTTCATTTGTTTTTCTTCTTCTAGTATAGACTCAGTTTCTATGTCCAGAGGGCAAGGATTGTAGGCACCGCCTTCACTGTTCCTCTGGTTCTGTCTCCTTTATGTATTCCAATTCACCTACCTTTAGATGTACAGATATGTGGAATTCTCTGGCATCCTGGTGTGTTGGGCAGAGGTACCTTTGCTGAGTTGTGGATGTTTTATTGGTTGTACATTGAAGAGGAGAGACAATGGGAGTGTCTCAAACTGCCATGATGCTGACATCACTCCTACATATCTTTTAGCAAACATAAATTCAGCTAGTGAGTATTATTACTTACTGATCTTTAAAATCTTCATTTTAAATCACAATATGAGGGCTTTCCTGGTGGCACAGTGGTTGAGAGTCCGCCTGCCGATGCAGGGGACACGGGCTTGTGCCCCGGTCTGGGAAGATCCCACATGCCACGGAGCGGCTGGGTCCGTGAGCCATGGCTGCTGAGCCTACGCGTCTGGAGCCTGTGCTCCGCAACGGGAGAGGCCACAGCAGTGAGAGGCCCGTGTACCACACACAAAAATAAATAAATAAATAAATAAATAAATAAATAAATAAATAAATCACAATATGAAAATATTATTTAAAAAAACTAGACTGGTAGTAATTCAGCTATCATGATATCCTATTTAAAAATAAAACTGTATATATCATTGTAGTGAAGAAAATTCACAGTTGGGTTGAGCTGACAGTATATTATCGTCTGATTGATTTACTGGTCAGCAAGGTTCTGGTAGAAAAACTTCACACTGGTCAAAATGGTGGGCAAAGTTTATGGGAAGAGAAAGCCAGAAAAATATTTTTTTAATTTGCTTATTCATATTATTTCTAACATTCAAAGAAATGAGTGTAACTAAACTAAACATAGTGATTTGTTGAATGAGGTTATAATCCTTTTGTCAGAAGGTCATCTAAATTTAGGACTACATTGTATAGCTACCCCATCTTCAACCAGGTCTTTGAAAAAATCCTTACTATATGTAGGCACCAGTCTAGAAACCTCTCTGCCTGGCTTCTTTCTCCTTTTTCTCTCATTCTGTATGTGTATGTGTGCATATATATACATACATACATATATATGGATACATATATTATATATGTTCCATTTTATATAAATATATACCTATTACATATTTCAGAGTTTTTATGTGGGTTATGTAATATTTTTAACAGAAAAATTATAGAGTTTATAGGGATTATTTAGAGTTCCCAAAGCAATAAAGTAAGTGGTGCCAGAGGGTTCAAATTCAGCAGCCAGGTTGACTCAGAGTCTAGACTCTTACCACTAATGGTGGAAATGGCTAAAATTCTAGCATTCTATTTTCAAAGGTAGATTTTTAGAAAAATCAAGATAATCTAAGTAGAGCAGGAACTTGTTCCCAGGTATCACAGTGACAAACGCTAGTTGCTAGTAATGAAGCATGTCCCAGGAAAGGCAAAACAGAGCCAAATACTTTTCTCACTAATAATGAGGAGGACCTTTACAGCTCACAAAAAATAAGAGGAGAAAATTGTTCACTTCTTGGAGGATTATAATATTTTGTCTCTAAGGGAAATAAATGTGTGCTAATGACAGGAAGAATGGGTTTATTTTCACAAGTAATTCATACTTATTGTTGAGGGACTGAACAGGAACAGGCATATCCACCTTCATTTTTGTACCAGATTAGAGTTCCTAAGGAGACTATGAAAATATGTTCACTATATCTTAAAGAACCACTAGGAATTTCAAAACTCATGTAGGAATCAAGGGGAAAAGTCCATGGAGAGATTAAGATGTTTTTCAAGGTAGGATGGAGTGGTCCTATCCTGCCTTAAAAGAGACTGTAGTGAGTTTGGAGGACCCAGAAGAGCAAAAGTCAAGCAGGTTCTAAGTGAATAGACACAGGAGACCCCTCCTTGCAAAAGTTTACATCTATCTTTATGCAGCCCAAGGAAAAGTTTAAATTTGCATGTAAATTTTTAGTTCCATTGTGATATTGTGATGCTCTTTTGAGATTTGTTGAAGCTTCATTTAGAGCATCCTGTATCTACATCTACAGCCTAGCATACACTGATGAGATGGTGGCCGCCAGGCAAACAAGGCACTGCATGTCCTGTGAGCTTTGGCAAAATGTACTGAGAGGGTGATGGCTCTTTTCAGTGGATTAGGACATGGTTATCAGTCAACTTCAGGTGAAAAATCCATTTCTTGGGAAGTGTTAGAGAAATCACATACTCACAAAAGTAAGTAAAACAATTCTTTTTGATTGCTGCCTACACCCATCTGACCCATACCCAACATATGTAATAGGGATCCCCCTTTCAACATGAAGACACCAAAGGAGAGTGTTCAATCCCATTTAAAAACAAAAAAACAAACAAACAAAAAAAATCAAAAAACCTGTTCTTTTATAGCGTAGGTTTTCATTTGTTTAGAGTAGCTTAGATGAATTAAATTTGCACAATCTGGCAATCTTTCATAGTTTCATTTAGCTCTGTGTTTCCAATACTATTTAGTAATTTGCCCAGTACTGTCAGACCAGTAAAAATCAGAAGTTATCATCTCATGCTCTCAATAACCCTTTATCATGGGATTGTAGGTTAATTTATTAGACTGAAGTGACTTTCCTTTGCAAAAAAAATAAATCTACCACATTTGTCATTTTCACACTAATTTAATAATTTCTCTTCAACTATATATCGGTGATTGGAAGAGGTGATCAAGTAGAATATTACAAGCTGGAAAAAATCACAATGAAAGGAGAAGGGAACTAACCCCTGCCTAATTGCTTCCCAACAGAGGATTCTATTTTTACTTCTCTAAACAAAGAAATGATTTTCCTACCTTCCTATGACATCTTATCCTCTGGGTAAGGGTAACTTTTATGAATGGAACTGGAAATGAAGAAATTAACAGTACACACCATTGTTAATTGTACGTGTGTATGTATGTGTTGTGTGTGTGTGTGTATTTGTGGGGAGATGAGAAATGGAAAGCACAAGAAAGAAGAGAGTATGAAATATATCCTGGCACTGATGTGTCGACACAACAAGACTAAACAAATTGCACTTACCTTATTTTTGTTGAAAGTATTTTAACCAGTGAAGTCATTAAGACCATGGAGGTTACTCTAGTTTGTCTTTTTGCTGAAAGTCTCTGCTTTCCAAGCAGACAAATTACAATCCATATTAAAGAGTTCATGCCCCGAGTTATCCCTGTTATCTTCGACTCAAACGTCAACCCTCCATCTATGGCATAATTAAAGATTAAATATCTCTTAATCACAGCACTAACTAGTAAGATATATACAGACATAATTACATACTGAAATTGTTTAGGCTCTGCTAATTCCAATATTAAGATATTTCAAAAGAATGTGGCAAAAAACAATGTGACATTATATCTTCAATTCATTAATAAGCATGTGTTTTTATACCCACTTTTTTCATGTTGTATTAACATGTGAAAGGGGTTAAGATTACATTAAATTATAGAATAAATTACTATAGTTAACAGTGCCACTTGACAGCTTTGTGGGTAACTGCTGTTCTTAAACTCGTACTGAACAAGTTCTATTTTTCATCTATTTAAGTGGTTTTTTTTTTTTTAATTGGGGTATAGGTGCTTTACTATGTTGTGTTAGTTTCTGCTGTACAATGAAGTGAACCAGCCATATGTATACATATATCCCCTCCCTCTTGGACCTCCCTCTCCCACCATCCCACCCACCTAGGTCACCACAGAGCACCAAGCAGAGCTCCCTGCGCTATACAGCAGGTTATAGAAAGCCCAGAGACAAACCCACACACCTATGGTCACATAATCTATTTAAGTGCTTTTTACTCTTAATTTTTTTTTCACCTAGAAGAGCTGATTTTACCTAAAGTAAATATAATATGCTGGCATTTAGGCTGTTTAGATTGTACCACCTTGTGAAACTACAGTAATGTTAATAGAAGGGAAAGATTCTGAATAGTGGCTTCACTAAATTCCTTGATTATAAATAAAGAGACAATTATTTAAAATATTAAGTATATTTTTATTTTAAAGATGCCTTCCTAATTGTGTACCTAGAAGGGTGACTTTTACAGAGAATATTTATGCTGTATGGATGTTTGGTCCAATGTGAACTTTAGACTTTTAACAATGTTAAAACAGATATATGCCCAATGCTTGAAGTAAAATATTGAATATACAATGCTAATAATATTTAGAAGGGTCTTACTAATCTTGTTAGTATAGACTAAGACTCAAATTGAAATTTAAAATAATAGCATGATTGTATGCTACTTTGTAGAAACTAATGTATTTGTGTGTGTATATCTATATAGCTATGTTTATAAGTATACATACATATATAGATATATTAAAATAGCTATAACTGCTTTAAAATATATTAGAGGATTATCACAAAGCTCTGGATTTTCTTTGTTGTTTATATTGAACATCTGACTTGACCATTTTTCGTTTGCCATCGTTAACTGAGCACAGCTTTTGACCTTAAAAGGGTAGCATTTACATAGGAAAGCTCATCTTACCAGGATGCATAACGATATTCCCCTAAAGGAATAATACATATTGCAAATTACTACAAAAAGGTCATTATTGTATTAAGTTAAATACTGTGTTTTTTTTTAAATCAGATAGGTATTAGCTTCTGAGTTAGAAAACTTTAAATTATATTTTTCTAGCCTTTCCTAATCTACAGAAGTAAAGACTGCTTTAGAGCCCATTAAAAATTGAAAGTTTTATTTGCCAGAGTTTAACAATTTTGCATGTTTTTAGGTCTACATGTGTAGTATAAGGCACTCAACATGAACGTAGTGAGTTATGAGCAAAAAAATCACAGAATCTCTTTGGAAAAAGTCTAACAAATTATTCATTTTTAAAAAAGGCTTGGAAACCTTTTTTTCTTAAGGTATTATTATCATCAAATCTCATTGCTATATTTTTAAGAGCAATGAGAGATAAGCATCACTAATCATAGAGTTTAGTAGAAGTGAAATAACAAACTATGAGCAATTTTATCTAATATTGCTTTCTAATTTCTAATAAATATTCTGTAAGTATTACATGAAACCTTCCATCTACAGTTGGATTTTTCACCTTTTTTTTTGGTTAGTTTTGTGATTTTGTATATTACCAGTGTAAGAATAGAGAAGATTCAACTTTCTTATTTAGATATATATATATTTGATACACTTTTCAATAATAATGCACTCCAAAATTTTATAGTTGAATTTTATGCAATTTCCAAATTGCATAAAAGTGTAGAATATTATGCTTAAGAAAAAATAATGGCATTTTTTAAAGCTGATAGTAGTGAAATAGCTGGGAGAAGGCATTGTAAGTTTCAGTTTTTGATTTCCTGTTCTTAAACTGAATGAAAAGCATAGACAATGGTTGGTGTTTTTTAAAATAAACATCTAGTAAACTTAAATGTGAACTTCATTGATTACTTTCCTTCATTCAATAAATATTCATTAAGCAACTTCTTGTATGAAATGCTGAGTTAGAGGTTGGGAATGAGTGATAAAGTCCTCAGAAATCTCACAAACTAGTGGAGGAGTCAAATATAAAAGCAAGTTAAGATGAAACATATGTTGTAAGTGTCTTAATATGTAGATGCACCCAATATAATGTTATTGACTAGAAAGAGTCTTACAATAATCTTCAGTGACTCTTGGACTACAATGTCAATACTGGCAAGAGTTTTCTTTTTAAAAAATTTTTTTAACCTATAACAGAAACAATAACTGGTAATAGGACAAAATCACCAGTATACTTTAAAATTCTAATTGCCACCTTGAAGGCACCATCCAAGATTTAGACAACAGCTTATATTTTGATTCTAAACATCCAGTTACTTCTTGAGTGGAATGGTAAGGGAGACATTAGAGGAGTATTAGGTAATTATCAGATTAAATAGTGTGATTTAGAGAAAAGAAGCCATCCTCCTGGCAATTTCTAGAAAAGCAATGGATTATTTGGGAAGTTCTAACTTCATTTATTAACTGCACAGGTTAAGAAGCTGAGAATTTTCTCTGTATCACTTCCATAGACCCCACACACCTAATCCCTCCTAATCTCTGTCTCTTTGTTTTCTTCTGCCTTGTGCAATGTTGTTTTTTGCCTCTTTTAAAATGGTTTTAATAGTTT
Source organism: Delphinus delphis (assembly GCF_949987515.2). Taxonomy (NCBI): domain Eukaryota; kingdom Metazoa; phylum Chordata; class Mammalia; order Artiodactyla; family Delphinidae; genus Delphinus; species Delphinus delphis. The sequence continues at coordinate 14,329,450 of NC_082693.1, read as the reverse complement.
TTTTGCATTATCTTCAAATACCCAATATGAATAATTGGATTGAATTTTAAATACAAGTTTTAAGATCATAATAATTTTAAGAAAAATAAAATAATATTTCTACAATAGAAGAAACATTCAAGTTATGACTAAGATTCTGCCCCTGTAAGCAGATGAGATCCTATCTACTCAATCCTCATAGCCATTGCTGATTATGTTCATCACATTTGGTTTGCAGCCAGTGATCTGAAATATCTTTAATCAATAGGCATTTTACTAGGCACAAACATCTCAATATTACTTGTTGACTTTTTGCAAAAATATCTAAAGAGTAAAGTTCTGAAATTCACTTTGGTTGTCTCATGACTTAGCATCATCTATATTTTACAGCTGTCAAAAAAGTATTTTCTGTTATGGAAATAATTTTGTTCATGTCTTTGACTTATATACTTCATTGAGTTTTGACTTCTGTTATTTTCCAGATCTGTGACTCTTCTGCCATTATTTTTTTCATCATTTTAATTATGTTTATGGGCTGCTTATATGTCTATGTTTCAGCTATGGTCTACACGAGCAAAACCAAAACCTTTTTGGTGTATCTGCATGTGGTACTATGCACAGTGTAGGCATATAAACATAGCTACTCACAAACATCAAAAAGTCGATATATTGGGGCTTCCCTGGTGGCGCGGTGGTTGGGAGTCCGCCTGCCGATGCGGGGGACGTGGGTTTGTGCCCTGGTCCAGCAGAGTCCCGCATGCCGCGGAGCGGCTGGGCCCGTGGGCCATGGCCGCTGGGCCTGCGCGTCCAGAGCCTGTGCTCCGCGGCGGGAGAGGCCACAATGGTGAGACGCCCGCGTACAGGGGAAAAAAAAAAAAAAAAAAGTCTATATAAATGTAGTGCTTTGACTTGCAGGCTCAGCTTCTCATTTAGACATTAGCAGATAGATGGCTATTCTTAAACATCAGATGAAGCAGGTCGATTCAAGAGTGTGAAAAGTCACCTTGCCAGATCTGCTTTGCTGGGTAGCAGACAGATTGCTGGGTAGTTACAGATTCCACTAGTTGTCTTCAAACCGTTGTTTGCCTCATTACCATTTACTCGACATGTGCAGTCAGCTAAACCCTATACTTAGAACTTACCTCAAACAGCTTTAAGTCTATAACACAAAAGAATTCTAGCAGATGCCAGTATAAACTAATTTCTCACTTTTTTGTCATTTTAAATGGCAAGGAATATGGAATAAAATGTGTGTATGTATATATATATATATATATATATAAAATTCCTTTATATAGATAGATTGATATATATCCCTTGTTATACACACACACACAAACACACATATATATAGAAAGAGAAAGAGAGCAAGAGAGGAAGAAATGGGCAAATAAGGAGACATAGATCATTCTAAGAAGTTCTGAGAGAAACAAACAAATGCAAAACAATTTCACCTGATCACTCAACTCCATTTCTTCTCTAACCTCCCACTCTCACCCCAAGAAAGTGAAATAAAACACTGACTTAAGTGAATAGAAGACTGCCAGTATTAGAAGTCCGGGTAAAATCAATTCCTTTCCACAGTCACTGAGATCCAGAGAAACTGTATAGGTCAGGAAATGGTAGTGCAAATACAATAAAGACTAAAAGTGAAAAAGTACACATTATTCCACTCTGGCTTGGATGCTTAAAGTTGTGCAAACTCATGACACTGTCCATTTATATAAGGTCTTTAGCTGTATTATTAGTGCACTATGAACATAAGCACGATGTAAAAGGTCTAATGCTTCAAATTATATTATTGGCCATGCATTTGTGATCAGATGCTGTTGGTCTCTGATATCAAATATGTCATATTAATCTCTATTATGATGCCTTTCTTATACATAACAAGTGTTATGTACACACATCCTCACTTAAATACACTCTAATAAGCAAAGTTATACTTGTTTTCTGAAAGAAAAATTTGATGTATTTTACAGTTTTGATGCAAAATTGCATTTCTTAATAGAACTGTATGTTAACCCGCTAAGAAAAATTTTATTCCTTTATCTCCACTATTGGTGCAGAAATCTCTGTTAAAAATGGACAATTTTTAGGAAAAAAAAATTAAACTGGTATGTTTTTAATTGCATGAGAAAACTTTGTAGTTGTCTCTTGTCTTAAAAATGTCTATGAAACCATCAGTTATAAAATGTAGCATAGAAAAATGGCATTAAATTAAATGAGTTAGCATTTACATTGCACCATACATGTATTACCTATAACACTTTTAATGTATACATATATAATAAAATGACACTACATAGAAACTATTTATATGCATATAAAATTACAAAATGTCATGTTTTATTTGGTATCTGTTTGACTTCTGTTTGTGAAGAAGGCAACATTTTTGCATGATCTCCTCCCTGACTCCCAGAGCTGCCTGTGGATATGCCTTTGCTGCAGCCATCCTTGGTACACCCGTGTCAGTGATACAGTTTTCAACATTAGCAGTGGCAAGTGTATATGAAAGTATGTCAAACTTTAAACATTTATTTGTCTAGAACCAACCTAAAGATACAATAAAACTTTTTAAAAGAAATATTTAAATGTACAAAATATTTTGTACTCTGTGAGTATGTGGTAATATAATACCTTTATTCACATATTGTGCTTTCCAGGGACAATATTTTTATTTGATTCTGTGTTATGGAAGGCAGAAATTCACTAATCATGTATTTCAGAAAGCAGATTCCTTTCAGAATGGATTGATTGGATTATTTCTGTGAAAGAAGCACATTTATACCTTTTCAGCCTATAATTTTAAGGAGGGAACAAACGAAATCACGTTTAGATCAACTTGAACAACATAGTCAGAGTATCTTCATTTTTTCCCAGATTCCATATTTGTGAATTCACCTACTTGCTGAAATGTATTTGTAAAGCCAAAATCAATACTATCAGGGCTGTCATCCACCAACACGCGCAGAGCAGTGAGAAATTAAGAGCAAATTAAGAGTTGTGAGAAATTTGCGTTGCCTGACTGCACGTTCAACGCTGCAGTCAAAGCAACGTTCTGCCTTTTTTGTTTTAGCTCGGCTAGCTCTTATACTGAAACAAGTATCTCTTTTGCAGCTTATTTAGTGCCACATTCTTAACTTTTCATTGTTTGTGTGTGTGTGTGTGATTTAGCTCTTTTTAAGTGTCTCCAAGCATAAAGTGTTAAAGTGCTGCTTGGTGTTCCAAAGTGCAAGAAAGCTGTGATGTGCCTTACAGAGAAAATACGTATTAGATAAGCTTCATTCAGACATGAGTTATACTGCTGTGGGCCATGAGCTCGATGTTAAATAACAATATATATTAAGTAAAGTTTCTTTAAAGAGAAACTCATATAAAACAAGATTATATATTGATTGACCAATTGATGAAAATGCTGTGACCAGAGGCTCTCAGGAACTTAACCCTCTATCTTTTCTAGGAGCAATGGCTCAATATTTGCTAATTCAGTGTTTGTGGCAGCCTTGTAGAACATAACTACCAAGAATTAGGAGAAAGGACTGTAATTTATTTTCCATCCTTTTCACTAACCTGACCGGGACACAGTAACCTTCTTCCTACAAACTTAGAGCTTCCATTCTAAACTTGAGTTATCCTTAAACTCTAAAATATCATGGTTGCATAGATCAAAGATACTGTTGAGGTAATGATTAGGTGACAGTATACACATTTATATAGTTATCCACACATGGCAATTATTTTTAATTAATAATTCAACAAATATTTTTCAAGCACTGACATGTGCACTTTATTAAACACTGATTAAGCCAAAATAGAAATCATCTTATTCTCAGAAATCTTGGGTGTATACTTCTTCTGAAATAAGTTGTAGGCATTAATCAAATAATCACACAAATGCATGTACAATTTCTACTGAATTGCATGTTTAAGAATAGATGCACAAAACAGTATAAATATTTATACTGTGATAAAAGAGAAGCTGAAAGGGTCTTTCTTGAGGAAGTGACCTGGCATGAAGTATACAAGGAGGAGTCAAAACTGGAGGTAACTGGAGGAAGAGAAGTGCAGGGTAAAAGGCACATGATATATAAAAGGCTGAGAGAAGAATGCTGTGGCTGGAGTTAAGACAGCATGGAGGAGCATGACATGTGAGGGACCTACAGAAGTACAGAAAAGCTTGAGCTTGCAGGGTCTTTAAGACATTTAAGCCATTTTGTATTTATTTCAGGAGCCATGGAAACATTTTGAAGGTTTAAATTGTTAGAGGGAATGATTAGATTTGTGGTTTGGAAAGCTTGTTTATATCACAAGATGAGGAATGGACTGGATAATGGCCAGTGTGAATATAGATCAATCAGTTTTGAGGCTCAGATCGTGGTTCAGAGAAGAAATGGTCAGTGCTTGGATAAGGCTGAGTGCTGGTAGAGATGTAATGTGAGAGACTCGAGATGTTCAATTACATGATGATAGCAAATGCTCTGTGAAGCAACTATCACAATTTTGTAGTTAAAGAAATTGAGTCTCCAGAGGTTAAATGACCATTCTGAGTTTCCAGAGTCAATAAGAAAAAGAGTAAGGATTACAGCTCAGATATTGTGATTCTATCATTAGAAGGGCTCCAGATCCCTTCAGGGAGGATCCTTAAATTAGAAAGCAAACAAGAGAGCATAATTTTAATCTGGCCCCATCCTACTCCCACTCCCAACCTAGAAAGACCTTACTAATCAGTATTTGGGAACAAATTAATCAAGATGCAATTCAAGACTCAAGGTTTGAATAGCCCCAGTGACCTTTGCCTGGCTGGGAAAGTTAACTGTTAAGCCATATTTTGGTTTTATTTTATTTTGGGTTTTTCTTTTTGACTGGTACTGGAAAAAAAAATGCCACTGAAACCAAGCAGGACCCTGTCATGTCCCCTGCCTCTTGTTTGTTGAAAAGCTTTAGCCTCCTAGGCCTTCCCTGAGTTGCAAAGAGCAAATTTAATCAGAGAAGTGAAAAAATGCAGAAACAAGAGAAAACAAAGTCCAGGAAATTTAGTTCCTCCTAAGGGCTATGGATAATATCCTGAGGCATATCCTTGAGCTATTTTGCATATACTAAAACCCCCTCCAGGTGAAAGAAGTTAACTGCATGCTGACCACAAGGACATAGACCCCAGACCAGTTGGGACCAGAAGGTTGATGATGTTGACTCCCGATTACCTCACCACCAACCAATCAGAAGAATGTTCATGAGCTGATCAGGTACCCTGAAACCCTCTCCCTCACCCTGTCTTTAAAAACCTTTCCCTGAAATCCATCAGGAAGATTGGGTCTTTTGCAAATTTGCTTCCCATACTCCTTGCTTGGTGCTCTGCAATAAACACTGTACTTTTTCTTCACCGTAACCCAGTGTCAGTAGATTGGCTTTACAATGCATGGACAAACAGACCCACGTTTGGTTAGGGTGCCATGACCTGAGGAAAAGTACATGAAGAAAAAAAGAGAGGTTTTACAGCTCACATGAGTGTGAAATTTTAGACAAAAAAGGAATTTTAAGTTAAAAAAAATTAGGGAGGGACAGATAATTTCACATATGTTTTTATTTAAATTTTGCCTTTACTTGAATTTTGAAATATTTTTAGACTTTCAGAAAAGTTGCAAGGGAAGTACAGAAAGTTTCCATATATCTACCCAGCTTCATCTAATGTTAATATCTTGCATTTTCATGATAATGGTAATATGTTGAATTAACAAAACTAAGAAATTAACATTGGGAAATACTATAACTAAAGTGCAGACATTGTTCAAATTGCCCAAATTTTACACTAATGTCGAGGATCTGATCCAAGATACCATATTGTACTTAACTGCCATGTCTCCTTAGTGTTCTGTGACAGAACTTGTTTTCCATATCCTTTATGCTTCTGAAAAGCACTGATTATGTATTTCATAGAATGCCCCTTGATATGGGTTTGTCTGACGTTTTTCATGATTAGAATGAGATTATGGATTGGGGGGGAGAATACTGCAGAGATGTTGCTTCTTTCCTGTCACTTGAAATCTGGGTGCATTATAGCATTATGTCTCATTACTGGTGATGTGAATGGTGATCTGTGGGTTAAGATGGTGTCTGCCAGGTTTCTCCACTGTAAAGTTACTCGTTTTTCCCTTTCCACACTCTATTCATTGAATGACTCTTAAGTCCAGGCCACATTCAAGAAAAGGGGAATGAAAAGCCACCTCTTGAAAATAAATATATAAAAGAATATGTGGACTTATGTTAAAATCACCCAAATAATGAGTAAATATTTGGGGAGAAATATTTTGGGACTTTACAAATATCCTGTCTCTTCTTAAACTTTCCCCTACTAATGTTAGTCTTCATTAGTGGATCTTGCCTGCAGCAATTATTGCTGTGGTATTCTAAAATGATTTTTAATTTCCTAGTCCTTCTGTATTTATCCATTATAATTCTGTAAGGAAAATCTTCTGTGGGAAGGTTTTTTTGTTGTGTGCTTTACTGTGTAAAAATTGAATCAAGATGTGTTACTCCTTCAAACAAACATTTGAAAAAAAAAGTGTACAACCTATTATTTTCTGAGTTTTACTAACTGGAATCAATACAGCTTACACCTTCATCCTATTGAAGTTAATGTTGGACAAGCAAAGTCCTGGTATGTAAAGATGAGCATGATCTCCAGACTAAAACAGCCCAGGGCTTTGAGTGGAGACTCTACCCTCTAATGTGCTTCCATCTGCAGAGCTGGGCAAAAATAGCATCTCTTGGATGGATGGCAGGTACTCAGCTGCTGTTGTCTCAGCATGGGATGGCCACCATACTACTGTGGGCTGAATCACCCAAGACATTGCCTTCCTCACATTTGTTGCCATTGCATTGTAAAAGGGCACCATGTGCCCAAATGAACACTTGCAAAAAGGAACTGAAGTGGCATTAACTCCCGGAATAATTACAGTGTTTTCTAGAACAAATTTTAGTAGGCTTTACCTGGTTAATACAGGTAATAGAATTCTCAAGGGCAACAGAAAAATAAATATCAAACCCAGGAGGAGGAGAAAGAATTGAAAGAAAGTGGGTTGTTAGTAAAACAAATATACAAAAACACCACCAACAAATCAAAATACCTTGATGAATACATGCAATTTTCTGTTTTCATTTTTAAACAGTTTCTCTCCACCTAGTCTGAGTGAAGTTTGAAATAATTTTGTTAGAATAGCATTTTTTTCCCTATGAGGATGATGTAGTAAGATGAACATTTTTATTTACCAGAATTCTAGAAGGGTTGTTCATTTGGGGGGTGGGGAGGAGGAATCTGAGAAAAGATTAAGAAGGCCCCTGTGCAGTATGTCTAGGCTTCTATCATGGGATAGAACATTAATACCTCTACTCAGGAGTGAATAGGCAGAGTACAGTGCAGGATGCCGGGAGAGGGGCCTATGAAGATAAAGAGACATAAAGAAGAGGAAGAGATACCTAAAGAGCAGTTACAACAAGCTCTGTCTGTTCCTTCAAGGAACACAAAAATAAAGCTTTGCATTACTCTCTGAGACATTTGAAATTGGACTGGTGTTTCTTTGACTGTAACTTTGTTCCAAAGTCTTGTTTCAAAGAAAAAACAAGCAATCCTATTTTATGTGTGCCATACAAAGATGAGTTTTCCCAAGATCCTGATATGTTCCCCAAGAGCTCACAATAAAATGATCCCATTTCATGCATCCGCGGTCATCTTCCTCTACTTCCCAGTATGTCTCACCAATCCCAGTGTGAGAATTTCCTTGGGATTCTTTTACAAATACCGTTTCCTTGTTTGAGATACTCTCTTCTGTTTTTTTGACAATTCAAGTTTTGAACATTCCTCAGAGACACTCTAAGCAACATATAAGAAGACACAGTTTTTCTTATCTTTGTATTCTCTTGGGGTGACTAAGAAAAGCTTTGCTATAGAATAGTCACAATAACTACCCTACTTTGCTTTCCTCTTGAAGCCTGTCTTTTTTAACAATAACCCATTTTGTTTCATCTCACCCTTTAAATTTGCAAGAAATTTGAGTTTGCATGACTTTTTTCTGCCCATCTAAATTTATTGATAATTGAAGATATATTTTTTATATTTCATTATAAAGTAACTAAATAGGTAAAGTATTTGGTACAGCACCTGCCACCTACTAAATATTTACTTTTAATATTTATTAATATTATGCTGAATGAGCATAATAGATTCTTAAGCAATACTTGTTTACTTGAATAGAAAAGTACACAGATATTGGCTGTGTTCAAATAGATCATACAAGAGAAACATTAAGATATCTTACTATTCAAATATCACATACCTAAGTCCTAAACCTTCTTTTCCAATAGCTCCTGTCTCTCTTTTTCTCACTTTATAGTTCCTCAATATGGCAATATTTCCTCTCCTTATATGTAGATTTCAAAATTGTTGCAACAAATTTTGTGAGTCATGAAAATTATGAGGCATGATCCCATAAATATCACTAAAGGAAAGCAGTTGTGAATGTTAGATACCTTTGCATAATACTGTGTAAAAAAACAGACCCATTTCTCTTCTTAATCCACAACATCATATTAGTCATTAACTTTGGTTAATTCTCCTTCCCTTATTTGTATAAAATTCATTTTTATCCATCCTTTCTGCTGTTTTTTTGAAGCTCTCATTGGATTACTGAAACAGCTCTTTAACTAGATTTGCTATCTCCCTTGCCATACACATTTTTGGTTTTGGAAACAGCCTCTGCTGCCTATAAAGCAAATCAACTCATGTCACTGCCCTGATTATGTTGCCTGATGTCTACCCCTTATTCTCAAGGAAGGCCATCCTAGGTCTATGAATATAAGTTTGACATTTACTTATAGGTGGACAAAATTTGTTTGCTTATTAATGCAATAGATCTTTATTGAGCGACTACTATATCCTGGGCACTGCCAGGCAAATTAACCCACCTGTACCAAAAGACTTGAAGTCTAATTATTTGGATCTGAATTGTGCTTACTACCACTCATGACTTACGTGATCTAGGGGAAACTTCATGAGTATTAGTTTTCGTATGGTAGCACTCACCTCATTAAGTAGTTGTGAGGATTAAATAAGAAAACCCACATGGAGTACTTACATTCCTGATACATAGGAAGTTAATAATAAATGTGACTTGTTATTATTATTGATTAAGAAACTGAATCTTCCAAAATCAATTGCAAAGAATGAGGTATATATTTACATAGTAGAATTTTAATTAGTATAAAGCATTAAGAAAACTGATTAAATTCAACTATGTCCATTTCATAACCCATAAAACAATAAAATTAATAATATAAAATATTTTAAATGCATAAGCATAATATATCTATACACATACATCTATATATGCCCTAAAGTTATGAAGCATAATTAAAACTTTGTGTTTTCATCTATAGAAATAAGAAAACAAAACAAAATAAAACAAAATGTCCTGACTTCACACACATTTGATCTTATGAAGAAATTAAAGATTTTATTTGACCCGATTTGCCATGATCCATTGCTCAGCTGACAGCCAAGATTATCAAAAATTCATAGAATCACAGTCTCAGGAGACCCCAAGAGTAATCAAGGGAATATCAGGGAAATCAGGGCCTAAAAACTGTTTCTACCATTTTTCCTACAGTAATTACTCACTCTGTCCCCATGGAGTTTGGTAGAAAAAAAGCAAGTTGAGTTCCCACCTGATGATGAGGATTCTCTTATCTTTCAAATACATTCCACCTCTTCTTTTACTTGCCACTGCTTTCCATATTAAACTCTACTTTGATGGCAGAGGAGTTTTTTAATGCCGTTTTGATTCTGTCAGACACCTGCTTAAAAGCCTTCAGCGGCTTTCTACTGTCTTTGGGATGAAATCTCAAGGCCTTCTAATAGAGCATGAATCACTTACAATTTGCCTCTGATGACTCACCAGCTTCATCTCTCACCACTGCCATTTTGTATGGATGCTCAAATCTTTCCAAATGATTTGCAGGTTTCCAAACTTCCTTTGATATTTCAGACATCACTCCTCTCCTCTACTTTGTGTGCCTTTTCTGCCTGAGAAGCAAAAAACTATTCATATATCAAGAATAATCCTTTTGTACAGAGATCTGCTTTTCTGACTCCAGTCCTAGTAAAAGTGACTGTGTGTCTCTAGAGTGTGAAGGGAAAATGTTTATGAATAGGTTTTATGCATTTCTTCCTATAACTGTAGTTGAATTATCTCTTCATTGGGCCAAGAATAGAGGTGTGTGTACCTGTGTGTTTATGTGCATAAAAGAAGTAAACATTATGTAGGATTATATTCCCACATTCCCCAAAAATCTTGGATGCACTTTCTCTTTTTTTTTTTTTTTTTTGCGGTATGCGGGCCTCTCACTGTTGTGGCCTCTCCCGTCGCGGAGCACAGGCTCCGGACGCGCAGGCCCAGCGGCCATGGCCCACGGGCCCAACCGCTCCGCGGCATGCGGGATCCTCCCGGACCGGGGCACGAACCCGCGTCCCCCGCATCGGCAGGCAGACTCTCAACCACTGTGCCACCAGGGAAGCCCCCTCATTATTAACATTGGATTAAGATGTATAAATCCATGCACAGAAAAGATATAATGAGCTCATGCATATCAAGTGCTCAACACAGAGCTTGCAACGTATAGGCTTTTGGCCAACAGCATCTTTCTCTCCACTCAACCCTTCCATCCAATGGGGTTTTCTTGACTGATCTGAATTTAAAATAAAGGTAATTTTTTAAAAAATGAGACGATGACCAAATGGAAATGACCATTCCTAGAAGTAAAACAAAATAAATTTAGTGGATACAATTTCAACACACTTCTGCTCACATTAAAGAAAATGGGACTTTATTTCGTATAAATGATACACTTTAATTCAGTAGACCCATCCTGTGGTTAATTGTTGGTATGGTTTGGGGACAAAGATACACCTTTAACTTTAGCTCTCTGTTTCTCTTTTTCTTCAAGTTTAAATAGTCCCTTTTAGATAAATGCCACCAAGAAGGTTTCCAGATGCTTAGTCTTTATGTGGTCTAACTGTCAAGGGGAAGAGGGTCTCAACTTTCTATATTGTCCCTGTGCTTTTTCTCTGGATGTTTGCTTTCTCTGTGCCAAGGGTCATCTCTGGTCCAATCCCATTGCCTTTTACTGAGATGCAGATAATAGATGTGCAGCTTGTCTTCTTGAATCAGAGTTCAAAGGCATTTCCTTGCTTGATTAGCTTCTCTCTGGTTTTTATAGGAGCATCAGGCCTCTTAAGTCTCAGCAAAATTCGTCGAGGCTGTGTCTGGGCTGGCCACAGGTGGCCTTTGTGGTAGAACCACTTCGGCCCTTGCTGCTGTGGCCTTATGTTAGATATGCTAGCTCTTAACTCAGTTACCTTTATTTTCCCCTATGGCACTTCCACATCACGTGGGATTCTTTTCTGTCCCTAATGGGAGCCAAAGGAAGGTGAGCATGCTGGTTCTCTCTAACATACTGTAGTGTTACTTTTTCCTCTATTGCAGTTACCCGGAGTTAGCATGGAGCCACCTGCACATGAGTCTTCCCTCAGCATTCCAAATGAGGAACCCAACAAAATCCTCCTCGACTTTTGGCATTTCCAATCAGCTATCAAATTACACCACACACATGCACACACACAGTACTTGGGGATTCTGGCCTGGTGGAAGCAAGTGAGGATATTCCTATTAGAGTGTTTATTTTAAAAACTTCCATCTCTCATCCACAGGGTTATGAATCTTACTCTGTATGGCTATTAGGTAGGGTTTATTGGGTTGGATTGGGTAGGATTATATCTCTTCTTTCTGAAGTGGGAAGTGCAAGAGGAATGTGCTAGGCTTAGCTCCAATGAAGGACTAGATATAGGAGGAGAAATTGTTTTACTGATAAGGGAATATGCATTGGATGGCATTTCAAAAACATTGTCCCTATTACCTACGTGTGTAAGGTAGTGGAACAGAGTTTAACTTATACAAAGGGAATCATGGGATTGCATAGGGAGGTTTGGGATGCTAATGGTATGTAGAAATGATAGTCTTGCTATCAGTTTCATCATAAACCTTCCATCATACTTCAAGCTGCAAATATTGGCCATTTAAAAACCAACCAATCAACAAACAAGCAAACATACATACAAACACAGTCAACCTGGAGACTTAGTATTTTTCCCAATAGCTTATAGAATTCATCTTTTAGTTTATCTACCAGTGGATAAAAGAGATAGACCCACATGAAGAATTAGCCCTTGCACTATTTTATGTGCTTTTTATTATGTATGGTACACAGCTACTAAAGGTCACAAAACTAATTAGCGGCAGGTTTGTGACAAAAATCCAATGCACCTGATTCAATAACCAAGATTATTTTATCTAGGTAAATTTGTGACTCCTTTCTCTTTATTTTTTTTCAATTTTACTATATACAAGTTAGAATTTTTCTCTTTCTTTAGTTCATTAAACAAGCATCAAAGTACTTGACCGTCTATACACAAATATCATCTACCTGGAACTCTAGTTCCTATTAGATAAGGCCCTTACAGTGATATCCTGGAAATCTTTATTTTTGTTTCCGCACTTAAATATAGTAATACTAAATAAAGCAATGGTTATATTGGTTTATTTATATAGTGATTTAGGTATGTTTGCTTTATTAAAAACATTTAACATAAAAAATTTAATAACCATCTATCTTTTACAAATTCAGTGACCTTTACATAGTTTTTTCATAAATACGTAGAAAGATAATAGACACTTTCTTTGCATTTAAGCCCTGGTATGGAGAACCTATTTTTAAAATTCATTTAAGAGTAAATGTTTGTTTCAGAAAATACGTAGTATATTTATTTTGAAATTTAAAAAACAGGTTGTTTGTACATGTTTGTATGGACTGATCATTGGAATTAGAAGATAAAAATCCATATTCATGTTACCATATATGTTACCTTATGTGTACAGAGAGAAGAAAGATAAAAAGAAAGAAAAACTGATGTTGTTGAATTAAATTAGAATATAATTGTTATTTCATGTCTTCACAAAAGACATTTTGTAACATTTAAAATTTCTGCTAATTGCACAAGGTACATTATCATGCAAAAGAATGTTAGTGAAGGTTGAAAAGGACAAACCAACTACTCTCGTACATCACCATAATTATGCAGCCCCATGTTCGAACAATTACATTTATGTAGACCCACTGTTAAAATCAATGTTACTTGTACAGCTAGTCCTTAATCAATGAAATCAGTCAATTTACCATGGTCACATCCTTCTTCTTAATTAAGACAGTGATATCTCTGGAGCGCAGGGTCTCAAAGAGATAAATAAGTACAGAGGTTGAGAAATGTCAAAGAGGTGACTCCCCGATTTTACTCCTGACGAACTTGGGAGGAAATAAGACAGTTCCTTCAGTTCAGGGAAGCAGCACAATCTTCTAAAGAGATGGCTTAGCATTCATTAAGAAAAGAGCAGGTAGTAGTGTCTGACAGAAATAGCACTAATGAGCAAAGAAGGTTTTCAACATGCATATCCTTCATAGTCATACTCTGAATTATGAAGGTTGTGCCACCTAAGCCAATTTTAATTAGAATGAGCATGGACCTCTTTGGACAGTTAGCCTTTCTTTCCAAAATCCATTTCAATATGGTGTCATTTTGTTGTCATAATCAAAATGGCAAAGTGATGGAATAACCTACTTAAAATGTCTGTGGTGTTAAAGCAGATATGGCAAACATCTTCTAATGACACATGTAATAAGGGTATTACCTGGAGGACGTTGACAGTATGCTCCCTGTTGTCATTGGAGCAGAAATAATGATAGAGGCGACAACAGAGGTCTTCAAAGACCCAGTTCCACCTCTCTGTTCCACCAGTGAACTGTAAAAGTATCATTTATTGGAAAGGAAAGAAATAGAAGGACAAAACAGCTCTATTAAAAATAGCAAATGTAGATACATCACGTTGATTTTTTTATTTCACAAGGCATACTATCTTTGCACTTTCAGACTGGTATTAGCCATCTGCTTTTATACTGAGAGAAGCTCTTGTCAGGCTATATGAAAATAAATGAAAGAAAAATAATAAATACACAGCACTGATATATTTCCCTTATAAATAGATATGATCATTTTTATAACAAATCCAATTTAGGTTTATCTCTATAAATGAGATAATTATTCAAGTCAAAGTATGAAAAGATAATTTAAAATAAAACCTGAACTTCTTAATCCAGGCATGATTATATATATATATATGAACACAAAGGAGTGATAATTTGTTCTATGTGTCTCCAGTAGCAAATAATGCATTGCAAAAATATGCAAGACAATTAATGTATAATGATGTTACAAATTTGTAACAAGTATCTTCTATCATACTTATCAGACAATATTAACTGACTATAGCTGAAAAATAGTGGGCATGACTTTTATCAGTAAATATTATGACAAGTTTTTCTCTTTGTCTCTTACATTTCATGCTTGATAAATGTGTACATTTTTAAAATGCATGAAATTGGTTGCTTCTAAAAAGAAAATGTGCTTATATCAATCACTCTTTCTATAAAACCTTTTACTTTTTAATTTTATTTTATAATTAAAAAAAGTTACTGTAGAAGTTACAAAACTTATAACAGATTTTTTCCATTTATGTTGTCGGTTTTAAACCAAACTAACTTTGAGCAAAAGTTATTTCTTAGATCATGTAAATTTTAACTGCAATTTAATTTTGTGGGATTAAATGCCAGAGAATAGATTTACTTAGGGATGCCATTTTCTCTGCTAACATCAAAAACCATTTATAGGAAAGGAGCCCCAACTAATTAGAAGGTCAGTCATCCCTCCATAAGAACAGACTTACAAACTCAAGAGGCCTTACACATAAATATCTAAGTAGTAAAAGACTGAGCAGTAGCTTAGATATTTACTTAGCAAGAACTCAAAGTCCTGAGACAACTCTGACAGAAGCTACTGTGGGGCAAAGAAGGTAGGATGGATTATAATTCACTCAACTGAGTGCACTTGAATGGCAAAAAGAAAAGAAGTAAGAGAGGGAAAGAGATTTAGCAGTGTATTGGTTTTTTGTTGTTATTTTAAAAAAATTTTATTGGAGTATAGTTGATTTACAATGGTGTGTCAGTTTCAGGTGTACAGCAAAGTGAATCAGTTATATGTATATATATCCACTCTTTTTTTTTTTTTTTAGATTATTTTCCCATATAGGCCATTACAGAGGACTGAGTAGAGTTCCCTGTACTATATTGCAGGTTCTTATTTATTATCTATTTTTATTATCTTTTTTATCTTATTTATTATCTATTATCTATTTTATTATCTATACATAGTACATGTCAGTTCCAGTCTCCCAATTCATCCCTCCCCCCTCCTTATCCCTGGTAACCATAAGTTTGTTTTCTACATCCGTGACTCTACTGTTTTGTAAGTAAGTTGAGATTTAGCAGTTTATGATTCAGTAATTAAATAACTTATAAGTTGTTTACATAGACAAAAGTAATGCTTTTTGTTATTCTAGTCTAGTTATACCTTTTTCTCATTTATGATTTTCATAGTCAAGATAAGAAGTCAATGGTAAAGTTATCCTACATTTAAATCTCTTAATCTCAGGCTGAGTCATAAAACTTTACTATCCCTCGTTATTTATATACATCAATTCAGGGCTGACTGAATGAGTAGAGCTGGTTCTAAAGACTTTTCTGAGTAGCCATCAACCATGTGGAGAGAGAGAAAAAAGATTCTAATCTTAGAGTATGCTAAGAGCTGAAAACTTAAAAGAGACAAGCAAAATAGAACTTGTGTTATATACCTATATCTAATATCTAATATCTATAACTTCTGTGTTACTCACAGCTTTAAAACTGGTGAATAACCCATCTCTACTCACCTTCATCGTCTACCAGTAGAGGTAGACCCATGTTATCTACTAATTCGAATAAGATGCTAATTGTCTGTGAGGGGAAGCATGATAACATGTTTCTCTGCTATACAAGGAAAAGCCTATTTAACTGTCTATTAGGCATATTTATGTAAGAAATAAATTCATATTTAAATAATTAGCTAAAGTGCATAGTCAAGTAGAAAGCAAATTATAAGCTTTTATAAGATATACAGACAGCCTTATATTTAAAAGCTGAATCTATTATTTTCATGTGAAGAGATTAGATAAGGTAGTTTATGTACTTCAGGCCCTACTGTGCTCAAGTAATGCAATTTCTGAACCTATTTTGAAATGTAGCCTCTGGACTCTTTTATACAGGCAGGCATTCTAACCTTCTATGATGGATTTCATTTCTAATACCAATGGAACAATCATAAAACAAATAACCAAATATATATCTGTGATATAATTGAAAACTATTTAACTTACAGTTTACTAACCAATCCCATTCACACTGGGAAAAAACTTGTTTTTAGGGCACTCAATAAATGTTTGAGGAAAGGTAAAGTCACCTTAGGCAAAAGATAGAAAGATAGACTCCACGCTTCCTCTCCACGCTACTGAATCATTTTTGCCATAGGGATGCAGCATCATGGGCAAAGCTTGTGGCTATACAGGAAGGAAATTTTATTGAGACACTGCTACCAAAGAAAGGTGCTTATATTATATAGTGTTCCAGGCTGCTGTATAAGTTCCCTAAATATTTCCCTCCACAAAAGTGACATTTCCTAGGAAAGCCATAGATATCTGGGCTGCAACAGCTTTAGTCGGGGACAGGCAGGAAAATGTTACTCTCTCTCCCTAAGGAGTCTGCTTAGCAGGACTCCTGCCTGGCAGGAGAAGAATAGAGCTGATTATTTCCATCCATCTCCTTTCTCTTTTTCATCCTGTTTTCTCTTTACTAAATGCACTTGAGGAATCATTGATGTTTTTGTGAGTATGGAATACAGTACAATAGCATTATATCACCTGGTGCTATAATACCAAATTCACTTACATTGTATTTCTTTCTGAATAGACTCTCCTTTCCTCTGTTATTCTAATGTTGGATGCCTACATTTTTATTGGAGATCTTCATCGAAAGACAATAGGTGAGATAGAATAATCTGAGGATGATATTGAAGAAGATACTGACAATACAAAATGGTGGATTAATAAGAATGGCATGAACACTTGAGTAGTTTTTAGATCACTTACTGATTATAACTCATGGTCGCTTGAACCAATTAGACGTACAAGTAAAAGGAAGCTACTAGTTATGACTTTATCATATAAAAACTATTGTGCACCAAGAAATGACTGATTCTTGGTAGAAAAAAATAAAAACAATTCACAAGTTCAAAAGCTAATTCAACAAAAGATAAAGATGTTAGAAATGTATTTTTATGAAGCTATTGTCTCTTGTGTGAGGCCACAATATAAAAGAAGGCAAAACTACAGAAAACTTTAAGAACAATATTGATGTAAACTAAACATTGACATTTGATCCATTTTAGAGACAAGAAAATGTAAACAACTTCTTTCCAAACAACATCTACATTTAGAATACTAAAGAGATGATTTTCTGATTGTAAATTGAGAACTTAAAAGAATTAGTGCATCCTCCAAATACATCTTAATCATTAGAAGTAAGGAAAATCCACGATAGTTTAAATCTTCCAAATGGAATTGCATTATTGGCCTGTATCATGTTTTTCCGAGTTTCTTGATAGGCAGTATTTCCCCAGTGCTGTTATTGAAGGGTTGGTTGTTACATTGTTTCAAAAAATAAATGCAATATTCCTCCCTCCATGTAGAATTTAGAATTTTCATATTAATCCTTGATTAATTCAAATAGGAAAAAAATATTGTAAAATTCATACATTATATATATATATATATATATTAACATACCCTCAGAGGTACACGGGTTATGAAATCAAAGAGACTGAGACTGAAATCAAGAGCCAGCCCCTCCTTTTCCAGCTCTACAACATCAGACTCATTTTACCAGCTCTAAGCCTCACATTCATGTCTGTGTATGGGGATAAAGCCCTGAAGATAGCTGTAAGGGTCAATGTGATAGATATCAGGAAAACTCGGGGTGTGCTAGGTGCTCAGTAAAAGGTAGAATAGCTCTGGGGGAATGTACTAAAATCATTGTGAAAGGCTGGAGTACTGCATAAGTAAATATCATTAAGTTATTATTTTAAAATAATTAGATAGTAAATATTTATCCAATCAAAAGATCCCTTCTAACGTCTTGTGTATAGAACCTACTTCATTTATTTAATAAACAGGAAACTTCTTTTTACAGATCAACCGGAACTTCTAAATTATCAGAAATTCTGAATTATGAGGAATCAATACAATATACTTGAAAACTAATTTTTCTTAGATTTTTAAGAGGATAGTGGACTAAAGTCATTGTGGAAAGGAAAGAAAAGATTAAAATGTGTTTTCAAAGCAGCACGGTGTTCAGAATGATGCCTGAGTACATTTAGCTGTCTTTGCTGAAAGTGAAAAATAATACAAGTAAAACGTATAATACACTTGTTTGTATAACATTCCTCCAATGTATTAACAGGCTTCTAAAAAAAGTCAAAACTACTTTCTATCATAAAAGATAAAGAACAAAACAGACTGAATCCACTTAAAGAAGAGAAAGATTCTCTTTGAGATTCAGATTCAGTATTATGTTTAACTATTCTAAATCTATTTGCTTCGGTATTCAGAAGCTTTTGTGATAGGATCAGAAACTGTGAAATGGAAATTGTAGTGATTTAATATTTGGAAAAATTATAATAAGTGTAAAAAATAGTCATGGTATGTTTTCCCAGTGCTCTCTGCAAAGAAAGAGAATTAAGAAGAAAAGCCAAGAAAGCTTCAGGGATTAGAGAAGATATTTTCTAAGTTTGGAAGCAGATGTTGTACCATATGTGCTTACCTGTTCTCTTTCTATTCACTTTGGCTGGATCATTACCAACCTGTCTTGTTTTTAATCCAGTAGAGTCACTGACTGAATAACCAATTATTTCACCTCTTTATAATTCAGCTAACTATGACACAATGCTCCTGGAAAAGATTATAGGCAGGTGAAGGAAAAGAATGAATTTAAAAACTAAGATAAATACAATAATGAGTTCTCAATTTTGTCATATTGTAAAATAATTCTAAAAACAAAAAGCACTTTGCCTTTTTTTGAACTTTTCTATTTTACCTTGCAATATTAATAGATATTTATTTACATAAAAGAGCTCATACAGTCTTCTCATGTACACATTTGTGATGCATTGATAAGATTCATGCAGATAAAAACATTAAACATCCAATAAAAAGTGCTGGAAAGCAATAGACTTTCTCAGTTTTTAAAAATCATTTGTGCCAGTGAATAAACTCAGGAAATATTTATGTTACAATATCAATTTCAGATCACTTTGCCGATAGAGAAATCATTTCAAAGAAATATACACAAGAAGATGCAAACACAAGCTAAACACCCTGTAGAAAACAAATGTGAAACCATTTTCAGCTTTTTTTTACTAAGTATTTTTATTAAAATATAAAATATATGCATAAGATACTCAGGTAGTAAGTGAACAGCTTGATGAATGCACTTGCAACCATATCAATCAATAAATAGAACACTGCCAGCAGCCCCATTGTCACCCTGGGGCTCCTTTCCAGCTCCTATTTGCCCCTCATCCCAAGAAAATGATTATCCTGTCTTCTGTCACAAGCAGTTAATTTTGTCTTCTTTTTGAAAGTGACAGGAATGGAATCACAGATTATATACTTGTGGTATCCAAATTTTTCATGCAACATTTTTTTAAAGTTGAAGTTTTTTCATGATTCCTCCAATTGTCTCCATTTATCTATTTTTTAAGAAATTAGATTGAATCTTTAGATTTCGGATCTCTAGTAGAGTTTTGTACATAAAGAGCAAGCCTCCCTTTTTAAAAATATTTCATGGAATATAATGCAGTTTTAAATACTTTTTCAACTTAAAATACATACAAATCTTTTACATACAACATGAAAAAAAGCTCATATATTTGAAAATGCAAGTATTTTAGTTTTATTTATTTATTTTTTGCGGTACGCAGGCCTCTCACTGTTGTGGCCTCTCCTGTTGCGGAGCACAGGCTCCGGACGCACAGGCTCAGCAGCCATGGCTCACGGGCCCAGCCGCTCTGCGGCACGTGGGATCCTCCCGGACCAGGGCACAAACCCATGTCCCCTGCATCGGCAGGTGGACTCTCAACCACTGCACCACCAGGGAAGCCCGCAAGTATTTTTAAATATTTGGAAGAACAGAATGTAAAAGCCACATAGGAAATGTTTGAAAACATGAAATTGGCCAGCTATCAAAATTAGTTTATGATGAAAATAGGGAAAATAAAAAAACAGATATTGCTCTATCCTAATGGTTCTCAAAGTGTGGCTCATGGAACAGCGGCAGCAGCTTCATCTGGGCGTTGTTTAAAATACAGCTTCAGGCCCATCCCAGAACCATTGCATCAGAAATCGGGAAGTGGGGTATTTCTGGTACATGCTACACTTTAAGAAACGCTGCTTCCATTCTATACCTTTCAATCACCAAGTACTTCTCTTCCTATCTGTATTTTTTCTTAAAATTATTTCTAACCTACATTTCAAAAAAAAATGCAGAAATAATCTGTGACTATGGACTCTTTACACTGACTTTGTCATTTCACTGTTTCTCCAGTTACATCTTCAGGTATACTTGTCCTCAAGGTTTCCCTTCATTTATTTACTGAATATGTATTTCTTTTCTATAATGTGACAGTCACTATATGTACTAGTTTTCTATGGCTGCTGTAACAAAGTGCCACAAATGTAGTGGCTGAAAACAACACAAGTATGTTCTCTTAAAGTTCCGGAAGTCAGAAGTCCAAAATCAGGTTCACTGGGCTGAAGTTGAGGTGTTAGCAGGGCTGTTTTTTCCTGGAGGCCCTGAGGGGGGAATCTGCTTTTCTTGCCTTCTTTCAGGTTCTGAAGGTAGCTTGCATTTCTTAGCTCATGGATCCTTCCTTGTATCATTTCAACTGCTTGCTTCCATCGGGTCACATCTACTATTGCTTTAGACATTGTGGCCTCCCTTTTATAAGAAACGTTGTGATTACAGTGGACTATAGGACAATCCAGGATAATCTATCCATCTCTAGATCCTTAACTTAATCATATAAGTCCCTCTTGCCATATAAGGTAAGTACTCACATGTCCTGGAAATTAGGACACAGACACCTTCGTGGGGTCATTGTTCTATCTACCGCACTATGCAAGTGAGCTTATGCCCAACAGAATAAGATGGACATTGAGGGGATAAGACAAACTGTCTTCTCTGCAATCCCTTATAAAATTTTGCTAAGCAATATTGACAGATTATTTTTCATGGAGCTCAATTTTAACTAATTAAGTGACAGTCTTGATGAGAGGTAGAAAAATGAATGCATTTGTTAATTCATTTTACTAGTATGTATTTTGCAGCTACTATACATTGGATACTGTTCTTGTGATGCTTAAAGTCTAGTGAGATATAATTAGAGAAGATACAGTGAAGGTACATAAAGCAATGTATGGATTTCTATAAAGCTCAGTGGGTGTGAGGCTGGGGGAGGTGAGTGTTCAACTGAAATCTGGAACATAACTAAGTGTCATGGGATCACTCGCGTTAAGTGTCTGACTGTGTATATGGTGACGTTATTAATCGATATAGAGAACATGGCATAAATGTACGTTATTTGTACAATTGTACTTTCAGTACTTTTTCCTTTGTACTTTCATTTTATTAATTCTTATATTTTGAAATTTGTGTACAAGTAAACTAGAATGTAAGTCTCTTGAGAGCTGTATCTATATTTAGTTCATATTTGTAATTCCACAATCCATAACATAGAATTTTATATCTAATAGACAATGAGTAAATATTTAAGTATACAATTTTATTTTCATGACCAAATGCTATATGAAGTCAAATAACTGTATTCGAGGGAACAATTAGACTTTGCTTGTCCTCACGTTGATTCACATCCAGTTGGACAGGTTTGCTTCTAGAACAAGCAGTCACAGAGACTATTTTTGAACACTGAAAGTGTCTGAAATTATTTGGAAAGTTTCAAGATAGTTTTATTTCTTACTGTGACATCATCTTAATTAGTATTTTATGTTTTATATTTGAGATATAATCTTAGCCTAGACACATTTGCAACTCAAATATTTTCTAATTTCAGTTTTGAATGAAACATTCAACACAAAGGAATCAACATATTCCTTATCTTTACACTTCATTGACTGGTTCACGTAGGGGAAGGATCATACACTCTGAAGCGAGACAGAACTAGGTTTAAATACTACTTTCCTGCTTATTAATAATGTGACCTTGAGTGAGTTCCCTTATCTTTTGCACCTGTTTCTCCACCTGAAAGATGAAGGTAATAATATATATCTCATTGGGTTGTTATGAAGATTGAAAGTAAAAAATATGAAATTCCTAGATTGATCTATCATAGACATCAATAAAAGTAATTTATTATAATACACATATATCAATATTTTTCAGTACTTGATACTCCCTCCCCTGCCAAAAAAAAAGTAATAATAACTTTTCTCAGATTAATCTTTGGAATGAAGGAAAATTTTGGCACAAAATAGATTTAAATCTACAAAACTTGAACTGGATTCTAATTTCCAATTATTAGTTTATTCTTCCTTGAATATATAATCTAATGAAAATTGTGGCACTACTGCCTGTGCTATCTTATTGCTGAAATCTTTAAAAAAGGAATAATCTGCTGTTTAAATAAAGCATCAGACTTAGGAGAAAAATAACAATATAGGAAGTCATTTAACAAATCTATCAGGGTATAATTCTTAAAATTTTAACTAACTTTTCTTCTCTCACTCAAATAGGTTATAATGTTCAAGGCTATACTGTGATCTATTGCTGAGTTAGTAATGACAGTCAAGTTTGCCAACACAATCACTGCATCTAAGTCATTGCTCTGTAAAGTGCTTTGGGATACCTTGAGTATGAAGGGCCATATATCAAGTGTATTATATTTTATTCTATATGGTACCTGAATTTTGGCAATGCATATTCAATAAGCTGAATAAAAAGACTTCTAGATGTACTTTATTAGTGTTTGTATGCATTCGCCATAAGTAACTATAGGTAACTATAAGTAACTATAGTAACTCAGCTCTCAACTTGAGCTAAAGAAAGGAAATTATGTTTGAGAGAGAGGGAGAGAGAGATGGGGGGAGAAGAAGGATCTCTATCTTGAAGGTAGAAACCCCAACTAAATATGCATCCCCTTAGCATACCTGACCTCAAAATTTACCTGTCTCTCACCTGTCATTCAGAAACCTAAATTGGTTTCCTTTCCATGAAAGAGTGATGTATGAGAGTAAGAAGCACATCAATATCATTTATCATTTTACCCTCAGATCCTAACACTGTGAGTGAATGAATGAGTGAATGAATGAATGAATTCTGCTGGATTATATCCTTACTAGACTTTTCACTGACATATTTTTAAAGTAGCATTTTAAATTTTGATAAACGATTTTTCCGTAATTTAAGAATGTTCTCAGACCTTATCATGGTAACAGTTTTGCAAAGAGGAAACATCCCAGAGCATGGTTATACAGCATTTAGTGTTGTCAACTCTCATTATAGAATTGTCTTTCAGGAAACGTGACATTTTATTGTGCTACATAGATATATTAAAATATATCCTTAACCTGCAGAAATGCTATTTTTATGAAGGATTGTATAGCAAGATATATACAAACATACATACATGCCTACCCAGAAACATATAAACGTGCAATAAAATAAATTGGCATATGTAACTTAGAAAGTTAAAAAATATTTCTTTTATCTTTATGTTTTGATTTTGACACATTTATCTTTCTTTTTTATGAGTGAAGTATCTGGAAAATGGGGTTTTCCATTTATTTATGCATTACAAAGATATTTCTTTAGTATCTGCTATGTGCAAGCCTCTGTGAATACACAAGTATTATCAATGCTTAACTAATTTAGTAAATGCCCAGAAACAAAGAAAAAAGAAACTAACAATAAACTCAGTTTAAAAATGTAATGCTTTTTAGTTCATCAGGTGGAATAATAAAATGTAGTTTCAGAGTAGAAAAGTATTTGTTTATTCTGAAAAGAATAAACAATTAAAAAGTTTCTAATATGCTAAGCAGTATATACTAAACGATTTCTTCTCTGACCACTTTCAGCCATCATCAGTGCTGATGACATACTCAGAAAAACACAAGTTATAAGACATTACCATTCCCTTCTTAAGCTTACTATCTAATTGTGGAAATAGTTGTCTTGATTTTGTCTAAATTGGCACTGGACTGAAGATTTAAAAGAATGATCTTTTCAATGGCAAGCATGTGTTGATCCATTAAAAAAAATGAATCTTGACTCTAACCTTAAACCATGCAGAAAAAGTACTCCACATAATTTTATAACTAAATGTGAATTGTAAAAATTAAATTGTAAAACATTAGAACTTTTTTTTTCCGGACACTATTCAACTCACCACAGATGGGAAAGAGTTACTTAGAGGTATAAAAAAGTGGAGCTCAGTACTGATAAAAATAATCTAAAAATGAAGGAACAGATATAGGAATATCTGGGCAGTAAAGATGTGTTAATGAATACAAGATAAAAGATTAAATGAGGGATAAGAGACACCTGTAATTCTTTCACTATGATTGTGTAATAAGAGAAGCAATAAAGACAATCTGATTGCTTTTATTTATATTCTTTAAAAAAAAAGATTATGTAGCTGAACAAAAGGAAGGAGAAAAGAAGTATCTCCAACTGAGTAATGAGTTATAATTACAAGTAGAATGCAGCAAATGCAACTGGTTATTTAATTGGGGGGGTGGTCTGTGTAGAGAAGTGAGAAACTAAAAATGAGGAGAATCAGCAAGGAACTGACTCTTTGCATGAGAAAGACTATTTTGTACGTATTTTGTACCACAGACAACCTGATCCTAATGACAAAGTCTAGGATATTTTGAAAATAGTTTCTCTTCTTCATACACTCCCTCCCCACCACCAGCACCCCTCTCCAAGAATAACAAGGAGAACAAGCAACCTGTGTTCCCTCTGTTATCATTGCTCTGTGGTCTCAGGATAGATGGTCTTCTAATCCAAGTAAAACCGGTGACACTATTGCATTGGCCACCAAACTATTTGGGAGGTAATGTACTGAAGAATGAAGACAGAGTGCTAAGTAGTTAGTAGACAGTGAATTGCACTTTCCAAAGCCAGAATAATTCCTCTATTCCTCTTATTCATTCCTTAAGTGTATGATTCAAAAAAAATGCATGAATATCCATCGGCCTTCATTCATTCATCTGTTCAACAGTATTTATTAAGTATTGCTGAGTACAAAGGAATTATGTTAGATGTTTGGAAAGATAAAAAATAAATTGGAAATAATAATACAGTTGACCCTTGAACAATTCAGGGGTTAAAGGCACTGACCTTCCATGCAGTGGAAAATCCAAGTATAACTTTGCAGCCAGCCCTCCATATCTGTGGTTCTGCATCCGTGGATTTAACCAACTGCAGATAGTATAGTAATGTAGTACATATTTACTGAAAAAAAAATGTGCATATGAGTGGATGAACCCTCACAGTTCAAACTGGTATTATTCAAGGGTCAACTATAATATTAACTAGCAATTACAGAGCACTACGTTGTAGGTATATTTAATCCACACAACAAGCCTATGAAGTGGGCAAAATTATTGTCCTCAAATCACAGACGAGGAAACACAGAACACAGTCATGTAACTAGAATATGGCAGAGATAGGATTTGTATGTTCATAATTTGGCTCCATATCTGAGATTTTAACCGCTACACTGATTGTGCTATGTTGGGTGGTATAGAATTTTATTTCAATAACAAACCTAATATTATCCCACTTTATAGAAAACATTGTGCTAGATGCTGAAGATGAGGGGAAGGAAGAAAATCTTCACAGTCTATGTGGGTGGGAAAAGGGAAAAACAGACAGACAATCAGGAACAAAACTAAAACAAATATTCAAGTTGTCACTTTATTGCCTCTCAGGTTCAAATCCTCATTTCATTGACTTTGCAAAAATGGACCTGGACCATTTAAATAGTTTTCTTTTACAGCTGGAACTAAGTTTCATTTTGTACTGTGCAAAGAACTAACACTGATGGAAGAAAGGTTTTTTTTTTTCTAGTTCTAGTGTGCTTTGGTTTTCTTCTTGCTCCTCCTGAGTGGCTGTCAGCAACGCATACGAGGGGTGTCCAATGGTACCCGGCACTGTGAATGCCTTCCCATCATATAGTGGTCAATAGTCCACTGCAGGCATATTCCCAGGGAGCCTTGCAGGCCCCCCAGTAGCCTCAGCTTCCAGCACTCAGTAGGTGTGTTTCCTACTTGCCAATCCCAACCATGGTTAACTGTGTACTTGCACCCCAGAAAAGTATTTCCTGTCTTGGCTGGTCACTGTGGCTGACAGTCTTGGTTTACCTACACTACTGAGTGGCATTTATAGCTTGCCCGGTGATTCTGCACCAGCTGTTGTCCAGGCAACACAGAAAACTTCTCCATCATGAGATGGGCTGCAACCACACTTTCTCCAACAAGATCTGAATCCTAGGTTTAGGAAGACTCCCCTTCCAAGTCGGTTCTTCCTTGGATATTCTCTCTCAGCCCCAGTCATTAGGGTTCTCTTTACTCCTTTATAGATAGTCTCATCTTATAGTTAATAATTCTTTGTATTAAATGCTCCCTTTTCAAATTACTATGTGTTTTCTATATTCTGATTGGACCCTGACTGATAAAAGAGGATAAATAAAAAGGACAGGATAGTGATGATTATTGACTCAGTAGGAAAGGAGAGGTACATTTTTGTAGACCACTCTTAAATCCCAACCAAAGTGGATAGCTAGCAGTCTTGCCTAGGTTTGAGAGTAGGAGAGCAGATCTGCTACTCTAAATTCTGTCTAGAGATGTGTTAAAAGGTAGACTCTTATCCAAGTTTGATAGCAAGGAGTATTCTGAAAATGAAACAGGGCACCCTGGCTCTACAAGGTTTCTCAACCTTTTCCCACTACAAGGCATGCCATCAACAGAGATGGCTCACAGTGGCAAGGAGTTTCAACCTAAGGTAATGAATGGTAGTGGAGGTAGTAGAGGAAGATCGTAGAGGTAACTCAGGTTAGCGCCTCTCAAAGGTCATGCCCCTCACTCCTCAGGAATCACTAGAACGGGGTAGTATGATAAACAAAATTCAAATAATGCAAACTTATAGAAGTTCATTAAAACATATGAACATGGGCTTCAACTCAGAGTATATTCACAAGTACATCTTCCAAATTATGTTTTTCAAGAGTGAAAATATAAAAACATATTGATATTTTATTTTGTAGACTTTACTCCAACTCTCTTCCTAACCTACATATTCCTCCTACTATAAGCTCTTTTTTAAGTACAGTATTTAAAAAATTTTTAAGGTAAAAGTAGAACCCATGAAAAGTGGCATTCTGTTTTCTGTGCTACCATTTTTTTTCAGTAATATGTCTCCTAACTGTATCTTATATAAATGTTAATTTTGAACAAATTTTACAAATTGTGTATAAATTTTTATTTTATATTAAGTTCCAAATGACCTCTATGTGTTTGTGTTTATTTCAAAATTATGTGCTTTATGAACACAAATTCACAGTCACAACCAAATAACTCTTTCCAGAATTTTTCTTTTCTTTCATACTTTATACTGATTTCTTAAGAATGAGCAGACAAAAAAACAAAAAATGTCTTCACCACCCTCACCATTATCATTAACTGCATAATATGAATCTCTTAGGATAGATTTTAGGTCTGTACTATAAATTTAGAAACTAGGCCTTCAAAATCAGCAACAGGGAATCAAACCAGATAACTATATCCTTATCAGTGATAAGCACATATCCATTGAGTTGTGAGTCCATATTTATTGTTCTAATATAACTTGTTGATTATGAATATTTTTCTTGGAAATATTAATAAATCTATCTTTCTTCAACCTGCCTCCTGTGAGTGATGCCAGATACAGGTCAATTGGTAAAGTCTAGCAATGATCCCCAAACAAAAAAATTGGGTAGGCCCTGTCAGTATATGTATTAGCATTAATTAAAAGACATATTTTCTACAATATTAATATAGTTGTATAGCAATATAAGTTGAAAAAGTAAATATGAATAGAAATCCTGGAATTTTTTTCTTGTGCTTTCTGGGTCAGATTTTTCCCCATTTTGAAGATCACTGACCTATAGGATTGCAAGATTATAAGGTAACCTAATTTTCAGAGTACTCCTAGGATATTCTATATGATTCAGGTTTATCTTTAATGATATACCTCCTTTCTCAACCTGTTTTTATCAGTCCCTTTTCTCCTTTATCCATATACATACTCAAACATGTAATCTGAAGTTTGTAGTTCTGATAGCTACTTCAGGGTAAGTCTACCTAGTTGAGATACCCCAGAGAGAAGTGATTATAGCCAAGAATAAGCACCTTGAGAGAAATGCATTGTATTAGCTCAGATATAAATTATAGATTCATCTTAGTAATGGTTCAGATTAACAAATGCTGTATATTTACAAATTTGCACTGAATTAAAGTTGAGCCATAGAGAAATACATATATATGTATATAACTGAAATATATATGATTTATGCATCAGTTATAATTAATAATAAAACCTATTTTGGTGTGCATTTGTTCATGTCTTTGGTGCATTCCCATCAGATCTTATTTTAGGTTCAGTCAGATATTGTACCAGGAAAAGTCAGACATCGATCTGTGCTGCATTAATTGTAAGTTGAGCTGTTGGCTGCACATCTTCAGTATACTTTTTTTAATGTCACGGGTGTCATCTCTCTTTCTAGCTTTTTGGTTTTTTTCTGTAATTTTCTTGAAATGCGAAAGATATAGTTCTGCTGTGATAAATGAGTTGGGGAACCCATAGCTCAGTCACTAGTTTGTTCATAGATTGACCATTGAATGTAAAGTATGTGATGCTAAGAACAATTTTGATGAGATCCATTGTTTAATGTGCAATGATTCATTCTTCTTTGTGAAGTTGCTACCTTTATGTCTTAGTTCTGTATCATTTTTCATGTTTCTCCTTTAATAAGTATCTGGAAGGACAGAAATCTTCCCAAAATATAGCCTAGACTAAATTGAATGCAAGTGAGTGATATCCACTAAGCATAGCAACAATACATATATGATTATATAGTTTAATTTCTCATTTCTTATAAAAATGTATAATTTGACTTTTGTACAGAAACAACCCTGTGTTTAACTTCTGTCCTCTTTTGCTAAATCTTTCATGCCTGTACTTAGAGAATTCCTTATCTTTGACAAACAATATGAAACACAAAATTCAGATATTATCTGGTTTATTGTGATTCCATGCAAAAGGCACACTTTTTCTAGATTGAAATATACATTTATTAGTGTATTTGAAAAGTTAACTTCTTTCCAAAGATCAAGGTAACTGTTTCTATTCTCTAATTGACCTTCTTTAACAAATCTAACCTATTGATAAGAAGCCATCAATGCCAAGTTCTACTGTCAGAAAGAAGAAAAGAAAATGGCCTCCCTCAATCAGCTCATAAAATGAAAAGTATATTTTTTTCTTTGATACAGCATTGAGGCAACCAGTATAGTTTAGAAGCAAATGAAAAAAAAATCCAAAAAAATAGGGAAAAATTAGGAGTTATAAGGAGATTCTCTCTACAGAGTTGCACCAAGGGAAAGTTATCAGGGAATAAGATGTCAGGGTCTCTTACGCAGCAGATATACAAAGGAGATGCAAGCTATGGTTATGTAGAGATGAAAGGAGCAGCAATTATAAATTGGGAAAGACTATGTAATTTGTATGTTCAGTGTTAATGAGCAATGCTTGATTTACCCAAGAAATAAACAAAAAAATCCACTCAAACATCCATGCAGATTGTTTTATTTGAAAACATGAACACTTGCATTATTAAAATTTCAATGGATTTGTATGAAAATATAAATCATGTGAAAATTTTAATAAACTAATTTTATGGAGAATCAGATAGTCTCCAAAAAATGATAATCTCTGTGATAAATAGAAAAGCAAGAGTGTCCAGGATATTTCCTTTCATAATCCTATTCAGTAGTCTCACCAATATCTTACTTCCTTTTCAGTACCCAAGGTGCCCTGGGAGATCAGAGAATTTCTGTAGGTCCTGCTTACTATTCTTTTCTTACTATGATTCTGTACTTCGATTTCTTTCTTTTTTTCCCCCTTAATGTTTGCTTTATTTGAAGCTTCTTTTACTAGTTGAGCCATTCTTATTTATAGCTGGAGACCTGATTACCTATTTAAATTATGCTTCTAAGAAATATGTTACTGGGCATATGTTAGCCTAGAAGTGTATATGGGCATGTTTTTTGTGGTGTGCAAATTCTCCATGAAAAGTTAACATCCTATGGGTCATCAGGATGCTCAAATTATAACCTACTGTTGTAACCCAATTCTTAACTAGAGTTTGTGTTAGGTTTAGACTCAAAAGCCATTAGATTTTAATACAGTGCTTCTTAATCATGAAGGTCTGTAGATATATCTGCTGGCATTCTGTGAGTTCACCATTTTGAGAAACATCAATATAATGGTAATTATAGGAAGAATACTTATAAACACAGACACACTCTCAAAAGAGGAATACTATCACATTTCAAACATGATATAACCAAGTTCCTTTTACAGGAGCATTTCACATATATAATCTCACTTTTTATTGTGATATAATTGACATGTAACATTGTGCAAGTTTAAGGTGTACAATGAGTTCATTTGATAAATTTATATATTGCAATGACATTATTGTCATAGTGTTAGCTAACACCTCCATCAAGTCACATACTTACTGCTTTTTTGTGGGGAGAACATTTGAGCTCTATTCCCTTAGCAACTTTGAAGTATACAATACAGTATTGTTGACTATAATCACAGTGTACAAATCAGATCTCCAGAACTTAGTCATCTTCTAACTGCAAATGTGTACATTTCGACTAACATCTTCTCATTTCCCCCACTTCCAGCTCCTGGTAACCACCATTCCATTCTCTGTTTTTATGAGTTTTGATTTTTAAGATTCCACATATATATGATATTATACAGTATTTGTCTTTCTCTGTCTGACTTACCTCATTTAGCGTAATGAGCTCAAGGGCCATCCATGGTGTCTCAAATTGAATGATTTTCTTCTTTCTCATTGTTGAATAATATACACTCACACCACATCTTTATCCATTCATCCACTGATGGACATATAGGTTGTTTCCATATCTTGGCTACTGTGAATAAAGCTGCAATAAACACAGAGGCACAGATATAGTTTCAACATCCTGTCATCATTTCTTTTGAATATATACCCAGAAGTAGGATTGCTAGATCATATGGTAGTTCTATCTTTAATTTTTTGAGGAACTCCATACTGTTTTTCATGGTGCTGAACCAATATACCACCAACAGTTCAAAGTGCTGTCTATTCCTCACATCTTTGCTAGCACTATTTCTTGTCTTTTTTTTTTTTTTTACGACACTCTAATGGGTGTGAGGTAATATCTCATTGTGGTTTTGTTTGTTTGTTTTGTTTTGTTTGTGGTACGCGGGCCTCTCACTGCCGTGGCATCTCCCGACGCGGAGCACAGGCTCCAGACGCACAGGCCCAGAGGCCATGGCTCACGGGCCCAGCCGCTTCGTGGCACGCAGGACCCTCCCGGACCAGGGCACGAACCCGGGTCCCCTTCATCGGCAGGCGGACTCTCAACCACTGCGCCACCAGGGAAGCCCTCATTGTGGTTTTGATTTGGATTTCCCTGCTGATTAGTAATGTAGAGCATCTTTTTATGCACCTTGGCCATTTGGATGTCTTCTTTGGAAAAAATGTCTATTTGGTTCCTTTGCCCATTTTAAAATTGGATTTTTTTGTCATTGTTAGTTGAGTTGCATGAGTTCTTTAAATATTTTGTTTATAAACCCCTACCCAATATATGGTTTGCAAATATTTTATCCCATTTTGTACATTGCTTTTTCATTTTGTTGATTGTTTCTTTTGTAGTGCAGAAGATTTTAAGCTTGATGTAGTCCCACTTGTTGATTTTCACTTTTGTTTTTTGTGCTTTTGGTGTCATAATCCAAAAAAAGTCACCAAAATCTATGTCAAAGAGTGTTTTGCCTATTTTTCTTTTTCTTGTAGAGTTTTATGGTCACAGTCTTAGGTTTAAGTCTTTAATATATTTCAAGTTAATTTTTATGAGTGGTATAAGGTATGGGTCTAACTTCATTTTTCTGCATGTGGTTATCCAGATTTCCCAGCACCATTTATTAAGGAGGCTCTTATTTTCCACAGAGTGCTCTTGGCTTCCTTGTCAAATATTAGTTGATCATATATGTGGAGGTTGATTTCTGGGCTCTCGATTCTATTCTGTTGGTCTATGTGCCTATTTTTACGCCAGTAACATACCATTTGATTACTATAGCCATAATAAAGTTTAAAATCACAAAGTGTGATGCCTCCAGCTTTGTTCACCTTTCTCAATATTGTTTTGGATCTCCGGGTCTTTTGTTGTTCTAATCCTAATGAATTTTAGGATCGATTTTTCTATTTCTGTAAAAAATGCCATTAAATTGCGATAGGAATTGCATTGAATCTGTATATCACTTTTGTTAGTATGTTCATTTTAACAATATTAACTCTTTCGATAGGATATCTGCTTCTTTCATCAAAATCTTGTAGTTTTCATTGCACAGATCATTCACTTCCTTAAAGTTATTCCTAAGTATTTTTATTATTGTTGATGTTTTAAATGAGATTGTTTTCTTTATTTCTTTTCAAACATTTTATTGTTAGTGTATAGCAATGCAACTGATTTCTGTATGTTGATTTTGTATCCTGCAACTTTACTGAATTTTTTGGATTAGTTGCAACAATTTTTAGTTTAGCCTTTAGAATTTTCTATATAATAGAACATATCATCTGCAAATAATGACAATTTTTCTTCTTTTCCAATTTGGATACCTCTTACTTATCTTACCTGATTGCTCTTATTTCTTTATCATACCTGATCACTCTAGTACTATGTTGAATAAGAGTGGTGAGAGTGAACATGCTTATCTTGTTCTTGATCTTAGAGGAAATGCTTTTACATTTTCACTGTTGAATATGATATTAGGTGTGGGTTTGTTGTACATGGTCTTTATTATGTTGAGGTATATACCTTCTATACACAATTTGTTGAGGGTTTTTATCATGAAAGGCTACTTTGTCAAATGCTTTTCTGCATCAATTAAGATGGTTGTATCATTTTTATCTTTCACACTGCTAAATTTGTTATATCATATAATTAATTCTTGTACGCTGTACCGTTCTTGTCCCAGGGATAAATCCCACTTAAACGTGGTGAATAATCCTTTAAATGTGTTGTTTAATTTGGTTTGCTTATATTTTGTTGAGAATTTTGCACCTATATTCATCAGGGATATTTGTCTGTAGTTTTCTTGTCTTATCTGACTTTGGTATCAGGGAAATGTCAATCTTGTAAGTGAGTTTGAGAATAATCACTTCTCTTCAATGTTCTGGAAAAGTTTGAAAAGAATTGACATTAATTCTTCTTTAAATTGTTGGAAGAATCACTAGTGAAGCCATCTGGTCCTGGGCTTTTCTGTTTGGGGAAATTTTGATTACTGACTCAATCTCCTTACTCATTATTCATCTGTTCATATTTTCTATTTCTTCATGATTCAACTTTGGTAGGTTTTACATTTCTAGGAATTTATCCTTTTATTCTAGGTTATCAATTTTTTGTGTATAACTGTTAATTGTAATCTCTTTTAATCCTTTAAATTTCTCTGGTATCGGTTGTAATGTCTCCTTTTTCATTCCTGATTATATTTATTTGAGTCATTTTTTAAATTTAGTCTAGCTAAAGGTCACCAATTTGGTTTATCTTTTCAAAAACATCTCTTAGTTTCACTGATAGTTTCTACTGTTTCCTTGGCCTTAAGGTGAGAGATCCTTTTGTTGGTCCTGCTTATATCTAAAGCTTTCCAGGGAGAGGTATGGATACACCTGGTTCATGCTTCCTGCTCCTTATTATAGCAGAATTTCTTAAGCTTTCATGTCTTCTCTTGTCCTTATAACTCATCAGTCCAGTTGCTGAAAATCTTTTTTTTTTTTTTTTTGCCTGAAGGTGCTCTAGCACTCAAATTTGTAGTCTCCTTTGGCCACAGACTGTGGCCTGTTCTTTGCATAGCGTCCCTATCTAACTGAGCTTGCTCTTGCTAATGCCCTCAGGAATGTGCACAAGAAGCCACATGTGGGTTTGGCACTCAAGGCATTGAAAGTGCCCACAGTACAATTGAGGGGATCCTTGAGTGAGGTTTGTCCAGTAGTTCATAGGCAGGCTTCCTGCTAGAGTCCTGAATGCAGCCAGGAAGAACTGTGTCCCTCTAATGTCCTGATAGTCTTATCTTCCTCTTTTCCAAACTCCTTTCTCCCTCCAGTAAGAGATCCCACCTCAATACTCTGGGTATTATGGGAGAGAAACAGGTTTCTCCAGAAATGTGCTGAGCAATTGGGGAAACTGGGTATTCGCTCACTACTCTCACTTTCCCTTTGTGGGGGAGGTTACCATGGACTAATTCAGCCCCACGCTGAGGGGGGAGGTGGCACTGACAAATTTCTTCTTATCCTCTCCAATGTGTCCAAACTCTTTTTTTTCTCTAATAGAATGCTGGAATCTTTCCTTAGGAAACCTGGACTTCTACAAAGGTTCTCTGATCTGTGGCTATCTGCCCAAATCAGCATAATCCAGGTACTCCCAACCATGGTGAAGAGGGGCTGAAACCAGTTCATAGGTTCCTGCCATTTCCACAGCTCATACCAAGGTCTGTCTGCCTATTATCTGATTTATGAGTAGATGAGACTCCTCCCAGGTCCCCTGGCATATGGTACCAGATCTTACAACTCCTACAGCGTTTTTTCTTTGATGGATGCTGGATTTTAGTTGTTAAAAGTGGGACAAAAAGGAAGGATGTCTTATGCTACATGATGCTGACATCACTCCTGTTATCCAAGTTTCTTGATAAGATTGATGGGTAGGCTGGAATTGTAGAGCAGCAATTCTCAGCTTTGGCGTTTTGACATATTCAATTGTTAATGATAAGAGCTCATGAAGGATCAAGATAACAGAAAACTTACAGGCTCTTGTATCTGTTTTTGACTCTGCTTCTTTACCACCATGCTTCAAATAGTCAGTTACTCCGTCCACCTCAAATATCCACTCTCATGGTTAGACTCTAGATCTTATTACCTAAGTTATATGTTATACTGAATATTTAAGGACTATCATAACATGAACCATAACTATACTCTTCCATAATCTCTACTTCTAGTACCAAGTCTCAAACCATCACTTCTATACCTCACTCCCTAAAATATGACCACACCAGGTTATCATTATTATTACCGCTTGTATGATATATTTTTTCATGCTTTTGCTATCAACTGATAGTCTTTGAATCTAAAGTGTCTTTCTTGTAGACAGCATTGGAGTTATTGGATCATGTTATTGGATCATGAATTTTTAACTCATTTTGACAATCTTGCCTTTTAGTTGGAATGTTTAATTCATTTAAATTTACTGTAATTACTGATGAGGTAGGATTTATATCTGATATTTTACTACTTATTTTCTATATGTCTTCTGTCATTTTTGTTTCTTTATTTCTTAATTACTCCTTTTTGGAAGGAATTAAATACACATTATCTAGTTACCTTTTAATCAATTTTTCTTTTTCTTTTTTTTTTTTTGCTATATTTTCTTGAGTTATTTTTAGTGGTCGCCCTAGGAATAATAACATCTCAATGTAAAACAGTTTAGGATTAAATACCAATTTAATTTCAATAGTATACAAAAACTTTGTCTGTATTTACCCATCTTCTTTGTACTATGTCATAAAATTACTTCTTTATACATTATAATCTGATACATAGTTTTATAGCTATTACTTAATGCACCGATAGTTTTTTAAAATAATATGCGAGAAGAAAAGTTTACAAACAAAAATACATTTATATTGTCCTTTATATTTACCTGTATAGGTACCTTTGCTTGTGCTCTTTATTTCTTCATGTGGATTCAGGTCACTCTCTGATGAACTATAATTTCAACTCATGGGACTCAGTTTAGTATTGCTATAGGGCAGGTTTGCTAGCCACAAATTCTCTCAGCCTTTGTCTCAGACTGTCTCAATTTCTCCTTAATTTTTGAAGGAGAGACTTGCTGGATAAAGAATTCTTTGTGGATAGTCTTTTTCTTTTAGTGCTTTGATTATACTGTCCCAGTGTCTTCCAACTTCCATTGTTTATGATAAGAAATTTGATTTTAATCTTATTGGGGTTCCCTTGTAAGTGATAATTTTTCTCTTGTTGCTTTCAAGATTCTCTCATTGTATCTGATTTTCAACAGCTTGACTAATATGTGTCTAATTCTTGAATCTGTACATTAATGTTTATAATCAAATTTGAAACATTTTCTATTTCTTCAGATTTTCTTTTTGCCCATTTATCTTTCTTCAGAGATTTCATTATGCGTATGTTGGTATGTTTGATGGTATCCTACAGGTCTTTGAGGTTCTGTTAATTTTTCTTCATTCTTCTTTCTGTTCCTTGGACTGAATCATTCCAACTGATGTATTTTTAAGTTTACTGCTTCTTTTTCTATGTGCTAGTATACATATACATGTGTACATATACATATCTTTATATATATATATATATATATATATATCTTTGTTGATATTCTCTGTAGTGAGAAATCAGTCTCACATTTTCTTTTAATTATTTGGACCTAGTTTCTTTAGTTCTTTGAACATATTTGTAATAGCTGACTAAAAGCCTTTTTTTTTTGTAAGTGCAACATCTGTGCTTCCTCAGGGAATGTATCTTCTTTGTTTTTACATGTCATAATTTTCTCTTTGTGTATCTTATAACTGTTTTATGAGAAGTGTACCTTTTGAATTATATAACGCGGTGACTGTGGAAATCAGATTCCCCCACTCCCACCCAGGGTTGTGTTGTTGCTGGTTTTTATTGTTGTCAGTGTTGCTGTTTGTTTGTTTAGTGACTTTCTTGAACTATTTCTCTACTCATTCCATGTTGTGTGAAGCCATTAAAGTCTCTTCTTTGTTAGCTTAGTTGTCAGCTAATGATTGGACAGAGAGATCCTTAAATGTTTTAATCACTATACCTCCCACTCTTTACTGTGCAGATCTATGTGTGTGGAGCCATGTCTTCAGTGTTCCAGCAACTGTGGAACAACTATGCCTTAGCCTTCATTTTCTCATTGTAAGAGTCTCAAAATCAGTCAGAGGTGATACTTTAGAATTTTCTTAAGGCTTTCCTGGGCATATGCACAGCCCTGCACAAAAGTGTGGCCTTCTAGATTTCCCGAAACATGTTGGTGTTTTACAAAGGCCCTTACAGACATTTCATTCCCCATATTTTCCTCTTAAGTTTTTGACCTGTATCTTGCTTACCCCACCTTGTATCAGCTCCTCAGACAGCTGTGAAGTTAAATAATCACCACTGATCGTTTCACAAAAAGTCCAGGTGATGAGGTTATTACTTCTTGAGCACTGAATCAGGTCAAATAACACAAATCCTGTGAATGAAGTTTTTCAGGGAGCTACTAAATGAGGTTCAAAAGTAACAGTCTTTAGTATATAGGGCTTTGGGGAAAACACAAAGCCTTCAGCTTTCTTCAGTGGTTGTTAGGTTCTAGTTTTCACAGCTACTATGTTTACGATCCTGCTGGTCTTGAAGGTCATCACGTCACTTGAGAAAAGAGGTATAGGAATGGGGCAAGTTAAAATGCCACCAATCTTGCTGTTCTTGCCTATATTCAGGAGGCTTTTCTTAAATAATAGCACCTCAAATTGCTGAAACACTTTGGTTAATCTCAGAGTTCTGAAAAGTTGATTTTCACAATTTTTACAAGCTTTCTCATTGCTTTTATGGAATGTGAGTTTTTCAAGGTCCTTGTTCCACCATTCTTTAAGTGTTCCTCTTTTACAAAGAAATTTGTAAATTTCTTAATCCTAAATTTAGGAACATTAATATATACATTGAAATGCACAACAAATATTAATAATTTGATAAAATCTTTTTTCTCCAGTGATTATATGATGACTTCCAAGTCACTGAAGCCCATTATTGAAAGTCAGTCTACTTTGCTGCAATTTACCTATTATTTAAATACCTTGTAAAGTATATCAATATCATTTTCTAATTGACCTTCTATGCTGAGCTCAAATATTATCTCCCTAGATCTCAACTTTTTGTTTTAACTCATAACTTAAAACTTTGCCATTGTGTATACATAAATGTGGTTCATATAAATACATTATTTGTAAGAACATACATCATTTTCAATTTCTTAAAATACAGTAAGGCAGCACATTTTTTGGGGGGGTTATAGTTGTTTTACAATGTTGTGTTAGTGTCTACTGTACAGCGCAGTAGAATTCCCTGTGCTATACAGCAGGTTCTCATTAGTTACCTATTTTATACATATTAGTGTATCTATGTCAATCCCAATCTCCCAATTCATCCCATCCCCCCTCCCCCCCTTGGTATTCATACATTTGTTCTCTACATCTGTGTCTCTGTTTCTAAGGCAGCACATTTTTTCTTAATTTTCTATATATTTTACTGATTTTTTTATTTATACATATGACAATTATGATAGACAATAAACCAACTTTGTTAAACCTGTATATTTAGCTTGATATCTTTGATTATGACTGGATAGGTTAATTGAAATATATTAGTTACATGAACATTAAGAGATTTGAGACCTCTGGCAGCACTGTGTGTGTGTATATATATATATATATATAGAGAGAGAGAGAGAGAGAGAGAGAGAGAGAGAGAGAGAGAGAGAGAGAGAGAGAAATTAGAAATTTATCTCCATGTCATCTCTTCTACTATTTCTAAGCAACTAAAATTATAGTAAAAATAGTTTGGGGTGGTAGAAAAGAAGAAGAAAATTCATATACTTTAAATGTTGACTATAAGGTAAATATGGTGGCATGAACTTTCATAAAGATTACCTTATATATCTGATCCATCATTTTATAGTATCTTCAGTCTATAAGAGAGACTATAGGATATAATCATTTTTTAAATGACTTAACCTATACCTTTTTAATTGAAATTTCTCTCATTAACCTTAGAGAACATGTATTTATTTTCCCTCCTTTGAAAACTTTCCATCCATTATTTGGCTTATTTCCGCTCCTTCAGCTTCTCCTTCTTAAAGTGAACAATCCTGACACTTTAAATCTATTTATGCATATAATGTTGCCTAGATTGATAATCATTTCATGGCTCTTTAGTTTCAAATAATTAACTACTCATTCACCAATATAACTATTGGATGCTGGTATTATAAAAAATTGTGACTACCATTAACAGTCATTAATTTTTGTCAGTAAACTCTTTACTGATTATTATATTACCTTTTATTCAATATTTCTTACTATTTACAAGTTTAACAAGGTCAAACTATTGTTTGGGATATGACAAACAATAATGTGGTGTTATATTTTATTCTCTCTGATACAGTGTATATGTCCAATGCATTACATATTATTTGTTGCTGAGTTGAAGACACTGGATTATTTCCAAATTATTTGTCTTCAGAGTCAATAGAATATATGAGGTCACTGATACATGCAATTAGAATAACATCAATATTATTGAAAACTCAACCTGACTAAAGTATAAGTTTAACTGAGTAATAGAGAAGTGGCATTATGTGTCAAGTACAAAGAACTGCTTCTTGGATTCACTCAATAGTAATTGTTGATAAAACAGATGGTAATTTGAGATCTGCATGCATCCAAAGTTGCTAAAGGAAAATATCCAAAGAGAATATTCTCATCTGCCAACTTAAACAGAAATAATGGGAGGAATGGCAGGCGTGAAGTGGTTCTCTAAATTGGATGCTATAGTCACATTCTGGCAAAAAAGCCTTAAATAATGGAAGTACAAGAACACACACTGTAAACACACTGTTCAGGCAGCATAGATCCTTGAGATGTCCATTTCATGTTCACTCTTCAAAAAAACAGGTACACCAGATCTTCTAACAAATAGCAAACAAAATTCTAGAGTAGTAATGAACAATAGAAAAATACATAAAATATATTAAAAATTTACAGTTTTAAATATACTTGCTGAAATCAATCAGTTTGAGAGACAGAAATGTTTCCCACAAAAACTAATAAAGTCATTCTCAAAGACATGAAAAAGCAATGGGATCCATGGAATTGAAATTTTTAAAAATTAGAAATTGAATTCAAATAAATTGGAAAACCAACAATGCCTGAAATTTGAAAGTCATAAACACATGCATGTGAATGCCCACATGTACATATAACTCTCATAAAGGAGCATCAAAACTTTATACATATCCTCTATGTATGTGTGCTATGAAAGACTTTTTTAATATCCAAGGAAAGTATTTTAGTTTCAAAAGGTACAACATTTAGATATATAAATATTAACACAAATAAAAAAGTAAAATAGTTCATGTGCAAACGTTGTTGAGCACTGTGGTAAATTCATTTGTAGTTAATATGGAACACTGTATTTGCACCCCTTCAAATATTTCTATTTGAATAGAAATATAGACCAGGGTCAAAGTTCATAAACAGATATTCAGTCATATAAATCCCTCAGAACCACTAAGTTTGGCTTGAATCTACCAGATTAATCTTTTGCTTTAGTAGAAATAAGTCCAGATACTTTATATCATGTCTCAAATCATTAAAACCAAAATAGCAGAGTACTTTTAAAATATGGTAGGCTCTCATAAAAACTATCCAGGGGGCACAATTTGGAATTAATAGTATCACATACTAATTTTGTGATAATTAACTTATTATTTAAAATGTCAGTTTTTACATCTGTAAAATGGTGTTAAAGTAAAGTCTTCACACTACCAACTTTCTTGTTAATATTAATTTAAATGATTCCTTTAAAAGACTATGGATTGTCTTATAAATATCAATTAAATCTGGTGTATTGTGTCATTTAAAGCTTGTGTTTCCTTATTAATTTTCTGTGTGGATGATCTGTCCATTGGTGTAAGTGAGGTGTTAAAGTCCCCAACTATTACCGTGTTACTGTTGATTTCCTCTTTTATAGATGTTAGCAGTTGCCTTATGTAATGAGGCTCTCCTATGTTGGGTGCATATATATTTATAATTGTTTTATCTTCTTCTTGGATTGATCCCTTGATCATTATGTAGTGTCCTTCCTTGTCTCTTGTAACATTCTTTATTTTAAAATCTATTTTATCTGATATGAGTATTGCTACTCCAGCTTTCTTTTGATTTCCATTTTCATGGAATATCTTCTTCTATCCCCTCACTTTCAGTCTGTGTGTGTCCCTAGGTCTGAAGTGGGTCTCTTGTAGACAGCATATATATGGGTCTTGTTTTTGTATACATTCAGTGAACCTGTGTCTTTTGGTTGGAGCATTTAATCCATTCACGTTTAGGTAATTATCAATATGTATGTTCCTATTACCATTTTCTTAGTTGTTTTGGGTTTGTTTCTGTAGGTCCTTTTCTTCTCTTGTATTTCCCACTTAGAGAAGTTCCCTTAGCATTT
The DNA here is from genome assembly GCF_949987515.2 of Delphinus delphis. NCBI lineage: Eukaryota > Metazoa > Chordata > Mammalia > Artiodactyla > Delphinidae > Delphinus > Delphinus delphis. The sequence continues at coordinate 14,287,707 of NC_082693.1, read as the reverse complement.
GATGTAGAGCTGGTTTGGTGGTGCTGAATTCTCTTAGCTTTTGCTTGACTGTAAAGTTTTTGATTTCTCCATCAAATCTGAATGAGATCCTTGCCAGGTAGAGTAATATTGGTTGTAGGTTCTTCCCTTTCATAACTTTAAATATATCATGCCACTCCCTTCTGGCTTGTAGAGTTTCTGCTGAGAAGTCAGCTGTTAACCTCATGGGAGTTCCCTTGTATATTATTTGTCATTTTTCTCTTGTTGTTTTTAGTAATTTTTCTTTGCCTTATTTTTTGTCAATTTTATTACTATGTGTCTTGGCATGTTTCTCCTTGGGTTTATCCTGCCTGGGACTCTGCGCTTCCTGGACTTGGGTGGCTATTTCCTTTACTATGTTAGGGAAGTTTTCAACTGTAATCTCTTCAAATATTTTCTCAGGTCCTTTCTCTCTCTCTTCTCCTTCTGGAACTCCTATAATGTGAATGTTGTAGTGTTTAATGTTGTCCCAGAGGTCTCTAAGGCTGTCTTCATTTCTGTTCATTCTTTTTTCTTTATTCTGTTCCTTGGCAGTGAATTCCACCATTCTGTCTTCCAGGTCCGTTATCTGTTCTTCTGCCTCAGTTATTCTGTTATTTGTTCCTTCTAGTGCATTTTTCATTTCAGTTATTTTATTGTTCATCTGTTTGTTCTTTCATTCTTCTAGGTCTTTGTTAAACATTTCTTGCATCTTCTTGATCTTTGCCTCCATTCTCTTTCCAAGGTCCTAGATCATCTTCCCTATCATTATTCTGAATTATTTTTCAGGAAGGTTGCTTGTCTCAACTTTATTTATTGTTTTTCTGGGGTTTTATCTCATTCCTTCGTCTGGTACATAGCTCTCTGCCTTTTCATCTGGTGTATTTTTCTGTGAATGTGGTTTTTGTTCCACAGGCTGCAGGATTTTAGTTCTTCTTGCTTCTGCTGTCTGCCCTCTGGTAGATGAGGTTATCTCAGAAAAAATGTATATTTGTACAATATGCTCCCATTGTAAATCCTGCACTTTTTTGTTTATTCCTGCACATTTTGGTTTAATCAAGCCTTGAACAAAAGAGTTCCAATGGTGCTAGAAATAAGGAGGATAGATAATGGTAACACTGCATATGCTGAGTCAACCATACTCAGCAATTCATGGAATATAGTAAAGAAGAAAGATGAAGTAGAGTTTGGCTGAGGTATTGAGACTTTGAGAATGATGGCACAATAGAACAATAAAAGGAATATACTAATTTGGATAAGTAGGAGGTTTAATATACTAATTTGGATAAGTAGGAGGTTTTAATATAGAAAAGATGAATTGGTCAGCTCCTGAGACATTAAGAAAGGGATGGCAATAAGATGTAAAACCAGAAATTAGGATAAAAGTTGTCATTACATCACAGAACTGCATTTGAGAGTTATTCTTATAGGTGTGTGAACTGAACAGAATAGTAAGGTCAGAATTTTCAGATGCACATTTTGGGGACTAAGTTGACATTATCAAGATAATATTGGGAAATAAACTGTTTTCAAAAACAGACACTCTCTTATTACTCAAAAATATGTGTGAATAAATGAATAAATAATAAAATATTTTCAGTACTTACAGCCCAGAATTAAATCCTCACATATATGGCCAACTAATATTTGATAAGGGAGCCAGAAATATCCAATGGGGAAAGGATAGATTCTTCAACAAATAGCATTGCAGAAACTAGATAACCACATGCAGAAAAATGAGATTGGACCCCTATCTTATACTATGCACAAAAATTAACTTGAAATACATCAAATAGATCAAATAATTAAACAGAAACCTGAAACCATAAAACTGGAAGAAAACATAGGGAAGAAGCTCCTTGAAATTGGCCTTGGCAATGATTTTTTGGATATAACACCAAAAGTACAAACAGCAACAAAATCAACAAGTTGGACTACAACAAAATTAAAAATTTCTGCACTGCAACAGAAACGATCAACAAAATGTGAGAAAATATTTGCAAACTATGCATTAGGTACGGGGTTAATACCCAAAATTTATAAAGAACTCATGCAACTCAGTAACAAACAAAAAAAAACCCCACAAGAATCTGATTAAAAAATGGGCAGAGGAACTAAAAAGACACCTCTCAAGAAGACGTCAAAATAGCCAACAAGTACATGAAAAGACGCTCAACATCACTAATCATCAGGGAAATGCAAATAGAAACCACAATGAGATATCACTTCACACTTGTAAGAGTGGCTATCATCAAGAAGACAAGGGATAATAAGTGTTGGCAAGGATGCAGAGAAAAGGGAACACTTATGTACCATTGGTCGGATTGGAAACCAGTTCATCCCCTATGGAGAATACAGAGGTGCCTTGCAAAATAAAAAATAGAAATTTCTTACAATTTAGCAATCCCACTTCTAGGTATTTATCCAAATGAAGTGAAAACAGGTTATTGAACCAATATCTACACTCCCATATTTATTGCAGAAAAATACACTCCCATATTTATTGCAGAAGTTATTTCCATATATGGAAATAACTTAAATGTCTGTCAATGGATGAATGGCTGAAGAAGGGTGGTATATATATTCAATGCAATACTATTCAGTCATTAGAAAAAAGGAAATTATGTCATTTGCAACAACATGGATGGATCTTGAGGATATTATGCTATGTGAGCTATCAGATAAAGACAAATAATATGTGATATCTCTTCTGTGTAGAATCTTAAAAAACTAAACTCAGTAAAAACAGAAAGTAAAATAGTGGTTACCAGGGACTGGAGGTGGGGGAATAGGAGAGATGTTGTTTAAAGGTAAACAACTAGTAGATAAATAAGTCCTGGAGACCTAGTACATAGTACAGTGATTATAAACAAAACTGTCTTAAACATTAAGCTTGCTAAAAGATTAAATATTAATTGTTCTCAAAACTAGAAGAAATGATAATTATGTGGTGCAACAGAGATGCTAGCTAATACTACAGTGGACTCATCTTGCAATGTAAATGTATCAAATCAATATGTTGCACACCCTAAACTTTCACGATGTTGTGTATCAAATACATCTTAATAGAAATTTTTTAAAATTAAAAAATAAAATAAAATGGTACTTGGACAAAGCAGGGATTGAGAAGCCAAGGGAAAAAAGCACAAGGAGGGTCAGAGTTGTGAATGGAAAATCTAGAAAATTTCTTGAGTTTCAGGCATTACTCACTCCTTACACATTTTGGTCATATGATGAATGCATTCCAAATTATTAGAGAAGAATAGGTAGATGTGGACTGGCAGAGCTCAGTCTCAGAATTAGACACCTGTGAGTAACAAGTTAACACTTTCCCTTTTTATCATAAAACACATCTTTAAAAAAAATAAATTAGAATTAAATAAACAATAAAAAATGTGGCCAATACTGCATAGGAGTTTAATACAATGGTAAGTTAAAAAAAAGTTTATTTACATCTAAAATTGAGTTCTATGTATCTATACTTCCTCAGAGGTAGGGAATTGGATGAATGCCCAAGGTTAAATGTTAATAGCATTTTCTAAAAATCATTCTTATGTAGAGTAAACTTAACAGGAATTAGAGATTTGAAAACTATTTTGAGTTCTATTATAGTAGGAATTTTAAAATTTGTGCTCTTTTATAGTGAGGCTCTACTAATTTGGGGACCTTTAAATTCACCCCCAAAAGATAAAGTCATTTTCTTTAATATACAGAATATTATTCTAAGGAGGCAAATGAGCTAGAATAATTAATAGCATTATGGAAAAGAAAAAGAAAGTTGGAGGAAAAAAGTTGCCCATTTTTTAAACTTATGACAAAGCTACCATAGTCAAGACAGTGTAGCACTAGGGAAGGAATAGATATTTAGATTAATAAAACAGAACAAAGTCCGGAAATTGATTCAAACAAATATGACCAATTAATATCTGCAAATAATACAAATTCAAGAGAAAAAGGAGAGTCTTTTCAACAAATTTTTTGAAGCAATAAGACACCCAAATAGAAATAAAATAAGATTTAAAAGAACTTCAAGTTTAACCTTAAACATAATTTAATAAGAAACTCAAAAGGTCATAGATCTAAATATGAAACATAAAACTATGAAATTTCTAGTTGAAAACTAATACAATCAAACAAGAAAAGAAAATTAAAGGGACACAGATTGGGATGGAAGAAACAAAACTTTGTTCACAGATGACATGATTGTCTATATTGAAATCTAAAATATTTTTACAAATAAGAAAAAAGAACTGTAGGAACTAATGAGAGATTATAGCAAGGTTGCAGAATACAAGGTTAATATAGAAAAGTTAATTGCTTTCCAATATAACAGCAATCAATGAGCAGAATTCAAAATTCAAAATATAATACTGTTTACATTACACACAAATTAAAAAACTACTTGGGTATAAAGCTCACATGATATGTTCAAGACATAAATGAGGCAAATTTAAAAACTCTGATGAATGAAATTAAAGAGGAACTAAATAAATGGAGAGATATTCCATGTAAATTGATAGGAAGACTCAATATTGTCAAGATGTCACTTCTTCCCAAGCTGATATAGAGATTAACACAATCTCAATCAAATAATAACAAATGATTTTATGGATATTAACAAACTGATTTTAAAGCTTATATGGAGAGACAAAAGATCCAGAATACCCAACATCATACTGAAGGTGAAGAACAAAGTTGGAGTATGGATGTTACCCAATTTCCTTTTTTTTTTTTTTTGAATTTATTTATTTAACATCTTTATTGGAGTATAATTGCTTTACAATGGTGTGTTAGTTTCTGCTTTATAACAAAGTGAGTCAGCTATACATACACATATATCCCCATATCTCCTCCTTTTGTCTTATAAAGCCATAATAATCAAGACAGTGTGGTATTGGTAAAAATAGATTAATAAATCTATGGAACAGAATAGAGAATCTAGAAACAGACTCACATAAATGTAGTAACCTGTTTGACAAAATAGCAAAGGCAATACAATGGAGCAAAGATAGTCTTTTCAACAAATGGTGCTAAAACGACTGTACAAACACATGCAAAAAATTTGATCCAGATACAGACTGCATCCTTCACAATAAAATAATGCAAAATGAATAACAGACTTAAATATAAAACCCAAAACTATAAAACTTGTAGACGATAACACAGAAGAAAACCTAGTTGACTTTGGGTACAGCAATAACCTTTTAGACAGAGTACCAAAAGCATGGCCCATGAAAGAAATGGTTGATAAACTGGACTTCATTAAAATGAAAATCTTCTGTTTTGTAAAAGACTATGTCAAGAGAATTAAAAAACAAGGCCACAGAATGGGAAAAAAAAATTTGTCAATGACACATCTGATAAAGGACAATTATTCAAAATATGCAAAGAACACTTTAACTCAACAAGAAACCAAAAAAACCTGATTAAAAAATGAGCCCAAGACTTTAACAGACAACTGGACAAAGGAGATATGCAGATGAAAAATATGTATATGAAAATATGTACCACCTTATATGTCATCAGGCAAATACAAATGAAAACAAAACAACGACGAGATACCACCATACACCTATTAGAATGGCCAAAACTTAGGACACTTGCAACACCAAATGCTGGTGAGGGCATGGAAGGACACAAATTATCATTTATTGCTGGTGGGAATGCAAAATGGAACAGCCATTCTTGAAGACAGTTGGGTGGCTTCTTACAAAACTAAACATTCTCTTACTGTATGATCCAACAACCATACACATTGGTATTTACCCAAAGGTGTTGAAAACTCATTTTCGTGTAGAAACCCACACATTGATGTGTATAACAACTTTATTCCTAATTGCCAAAACTTGGAAGCAACCAAGATGTCATTCAGTAGGTGAATGAATAAATAAACTTTGATATATCCAGACAATGGTATATTATTCAGTACTAAAGAAAAAGCTATCAAACCAAAAGACATAAAGGAAACATATGCATATTACTAAGTGAAAGAAGCCAATCTGAAAAGGCTACACACTGTATGATTCCAACTATATGGAATTCTGTAAAAGGCAAAACTGTGGGGAGAGTAAAAACATCAGTGGTAAACAGGGATTGGGGTGGGGAAGAGGGATGAAAAGGTGGAGAAAAGAGGATGTTTAGGGAAGTGAGAATACTCTGTATGATACCAAAATGATAAACACATGTCATTACATATTTTTCCAAATACATGGAATGTAAAACATCAGGAGTAAATCCTAATGTAAATTATGGACTTTGGGTGATTATGATGTTTCGATATAGGTTCATCAATTGTAACATATGTATTCCACTGGTGGGAAATACTAGTTATAAGCAAGACTATGCGTATGTAGAAGCAGGGAGTACATGGGAAGTCTTGTTAACTTCCTCTCCATTTATCTGTGACCCTAAAACTGCTCTAAAAATAGTTAATAATAATAAAAAAACAAGCTATCAAGTGGAATAAAATATTTGCAAGAGTTGCCTCTAACAAAGGACTTAATATCCCTAATATATAGAGAACTCTAAAAAAATTCAACCATAAAAAAGCAAATAATCCAATTAGAAAATGGGTAAAAGACATGAACCAGCAATTCAGTGAAGAGGATATACAGATGGCAAACAAATGAAAGGATGCTTGACATCATTATCTATTAGGAAAATATTCTTAAAACCATGATAAGATACCACTACATGTTTGTTAGAATAGACAGTTTTAGAAATTCTGACAGCACCAAATGCTGGTGAGGATTCAAACAACTGGATCACTCTCACATTTCTGGTGTAAATGCAAAATAAAACAGTCACTCTAGAAATTGATTTGGCAGTTTCTTATAAAGTTAAATATACACATAAAATATGGCTCACCATCTCTCTTTGGTGACTTACCCTAGGAAAATGAAAATTTATTTTTTTAAAAATCCTGCACATGAATGTTTATAAAAAGTGCCATTCATAATTGCCCCAAACTGAAACAGCCCAAGTGCTCTTTAGCAGATGAATGAACAAACTGTGGTATACCCAGATAATGGAATACCACTCAGAAAATCAAAGTGAACATACTGTTGGTACACACAACAACTTGGATGAATCTCAAAGAAATTATGTTAAGTGAGAGGAAACCAAGCTTAAAAATTTACATGCGGTATGACTCAGTTTATATGTCATTCTCAAAAAGACAAATCTATAGGGATTGAAAGTATATCAGCTATTGCCAGAGACAGAGGGTGTAACTGTAAAGGGATAGCATGAGGAGTTTTGGGGGATGATAAAACTTTGCTATGTCCTGATTAGGAGAGTAGGTATACAAACTTGTACATGTGATGAAGTTCTCAAGGCTGTATGTGCAAAGAAAGAGATAGCAAATTCTACTGTATGTAAAATATGTATGCAAAGACACTGTAAGGGATTATAAAAGGCATCTAGTTTAAACTTTTCTTTGTATATGACCAAACCAAAGCCTTGATAGTATAGCTAGAATTATACAATCATATAAAAGTAAAACTGAGACTTTCTTTAAATTTCTGATGGATCTTAAATGCTAGAAGAAGCATGAGACTTCCTGACACTAGATCAAATTATATTTTCCCTGGGCTATGTTACTTTAGATAATGAAAAAGAGTAGTCAATTCTCTACTAAATAATTCTTTTAAAAGATTTGCTATAAATGGTATGTCCTCAGATAATCTTTAAGCTATCAGATAAATTAAATTTATCTTAAGTGATATTTTTCTTCCACCTTGGCATCTCAACTATCACCCAAAACATACTATCAGATTTTTCAACTTGTTTCATATCAATGAGCTGTGAAAAAAGATGAGCCTTTCCATGAAGTTCTGATTGATCATAAATGCTGGAACAATCTAAGGAAAGTAGACAAATGAGACAATTGGAAATACCTCAACATCTCTAGAATTTGCCAAAATGCTGAGTCAAAATTTCATGAGGGAAGAAATCATTTGCTTCCTGCTCATGATTTGAGTCATCTCCTGCTCACTCAGCCATTTTGAAGAAAGAATTGCAATAACTAAAGCCACAGAGCAGTTGGAAGTCACAGTTTATCTTTGGGTGTTTAAAAATCAATTGTAGTGAAAGAGAAACAAGGACAAATAGAAAGCACTGACCTGGCCAAATAGCAACAGCAAATAACAGTTTTGAAATGTTGTTGGCAAAGAAAGAAAAAAATACAAAGAAGACAGTGAGGACTATTGAAAAGCAGAAATAGAGGTAGAGAAAATAAAAATAAATCAAAAATTAAAAGATTTAATTATAGCTTAATAGCAAATGTCCTGGCAGGCCTCCTGCGAAGAGAGAACAAAAACATATTGTTTACGTTCAGAAGTGCTTGGATTTAGGAAAATATCAGATTTTAAAAGAAAGCAAATCTAAACTATTTCATCAAATTATTTTAGCAGTTTTAAAGTAAAAAAACAAACAAACAAGCATGAAGCAAGCTAAATTAACCAATTTAATTATACTATGAATGAGAGCAGCTTGGAACCTTCACGATTGTCTACTCAAACAAAACTGAAAATAAAAAATAGCAACAGGTAAAAAAAAGCTATTTGCAATTTTCAAAGTAGCACTTAGTATAGTTAATGTGTTTCCCTGAAGATCAGTCTACCTACCTAGCTGTATTATCTTAGAGAATCTAGTTTTTGAAAAATAGAAAGTAAGCTAGGATGTAAACTCCGTAAGCATAGGGATATTTCTTCTGTTCATTGATATATCCCACATATCTAAAAAAATCCCTGGCACACAGTATGTATTTAAAAAATAGTTGATGGGAAGGTATATCTGGTAAACAATAGATGTTCTAAGGATGCATTGCACAGTAATTAAGAATACTAGCTTAAATGCCACTTCTTCTTCTGGTAATGTAGCAGTAAGTTCTCCTAATGAAGATAACTAAAAATGGTAGATAAAATATTTTTAAACATTCTTAAAATTATTGAGGAGCATCTATAATAGTAAGAAATTAATTAGCCAATACCTAATTGAAGACAGAAATTCAGAAGGATAAATAAAACACTGTAGACTCTTTTGCCTTGAAAGCATTTGCAACTCATACCAATAAGATCTTAAATTTAATGATTACCAGTGTTACAAAAGGCTGAAAACAAAGTCAAGGGAAAGTGAATAGGAAACTCTTTCTCCACTAAGTTAGGACTCTGAAGGACTCTCATGTTAGGGAGAATTTGAAGTAAATTCATGTTTACTCATCTAATAGTCCAGTGTAGAGCTTATGAATGATACCAATTGACATACTAAAGGACTCAAACGAATCCCAAACAAGAAGAAAAACAGTGAAAGGGAGAGAGGGAGAGAGGAAGGGAAGGAGAGAGGGAGAGAAAGAAAGAAATGGAGGGAGGGAAGGAGGGAAGGAGGAATGGAGGAATTTTCACCTAGACACATCACAGAGAAATTGCAGGATAACAAAGAATAACAGAAGATGTAGTTATCAGCCAGAGAGTAAAGAAAGAAAAACCTTTCATGGAGTAATAAGTAGATGGACACTAACACATTAAGTATAGCATATGAAATATGAAAACTTTTCAATTATATTTTTATTAAATTGGGCTGAATCTCAGGAATTCAAGATTCACTTAACATTTGAAATCAACGAAAATCACCCCATTAACAAATTAAAGGAGAAAAAACTATAAGGTCATTTTAATAAATACAGAAAAAGCACTTGGCAAAATTATTCTTGATATGTCTGGTGGAACATGGATACTTGTTTTATAATTAGCCTTTATATACTTCAATATGAATTTTGTTTCTTACAAAATAATTGAAATAACCAGGTGCACCTGGGTTGATGTTCTGGTCTTGCAATTAACTATCTCTGCTATTGTAATAACAGTAAACCCTTATATGCTACTTGACATATGCTCTCTCTTAGGCACTTTCAGTATATTAATTAATTAATTGCCTCCCCAAATATGAGATAAATATATTATATAGCATTTACAGATGAAAGATCTGAGTTACAGACAGTTTATGTATGTGGTGCATTTTACAGAGGTAAGTGGTAAAGTTTAGATACATACTCATCCTACATAGCTCTAGCACTGTACTATGTAATTCACCTTCCTGATCAGTTAATGTGAGATATTAATACCCACCCCTAGAGTTATACTAGAGGATTAAATAAAATAATATTAGTAAAGCATACCGCACACTGTCTAATAAACATAATAACCACTAAATAAGTAAACACTTGAGATATACAGAATTACTGGCCCAGTCCATGACACTGATTCTCAGCACTTGCCTTGTAGTTGAAATTCCATATTAATATACATGATATAATTAGCAAACAAAATAGTTGTTATTTTCTGTTAAAATGGATGGCAGTCACAGAATCATAATAGTGATAAAGTTTTAAAATAAATGTATGCCTCTATTTTTAGTTTTTTAAGGTACCTCCATACTGTTCTCCATAGTGGCTGTACCAATTTACATTCTACCAGCAGTGTAGGAGGGTTCCCTTTTCTCCACACCATCTCCAGCATTTATTGTTTATAGAGTTTTTGATAATGACCATTCTGACAGGCGTGAGGTGATACCTCATTGTAGTTTTGATTTGCATTTCTCTAATAATTAGTGATGTTGAGCATCTTTTCATGTGCCTCTTAGCCATCTGTGTCTTCTTTGGAGAAATGTCTATTTAGGTCTTCTGCCCATTTTTTGATTGGGTTGTTTGTTTTTTGATATTAAGTGAATGAGCTGTTTGTAAATTTTGGAGATGAATCCATCATCAGTTGCATCGTTTGCAAATATTTTCTCCCACTCTGTGGGTTATCTTTATGCTTTGTTTATGGTTTCCTTTGCTGTGCAAAAGCTTTTAAGTTTAATTAGGTCCCATTTGTTTATTTTTGTTTTTATTTCCATTACTCTAGGAGACGGCTTGAAAAAGACATTCTGAGATTTATGTCAAAGTATGTTCTGCCTGTGGTTTCCTCTAAGAGCTTTAGAGTATTCAGTCTTACATTTAGGTTTTTTATCCATTTTGAGTTTATTTTTGTGTATGGTGACAAACAACTAAAAATAGAGCTACCATATGATCCAGCAATCCCACTCCTGGGCATATTTCCAGAGAAAAACATGGTTTGAAAGGATACATGCGCCCCAATGTTCATTGCAGTGCTGTTTATAATAGCACCCCAATGTTCATTGCAGAGCTGTTTACAATAGCCAAGACACGGAAGCAACCTAAATGTCCATTGACAGATGAGTGGATAAAGAAGATGTGGTACATATATACAATAGAATATTACTCAAGCATTAAAAAGAATGAAATAATGCATTTGCAGCAACATGGATGGACATGGAGATTATCATACTAAGTCAAGTAAGTCAGACAAAGACAAATATCATATAATATCACTTCTATGCAAAATCTAAAAAAATGATACAAATGAACTTATTTACAAAACAGAAACAGACTCACAGACTTAGAGAATGAACTTATGGTTACCAGGGGAGAAGGGTGGTGGGGAGGGATAGATTGGGAGTTTGGGATTGACATGTAAACACTGCTATATTTAAAATAGATAACCAACAAGGACCTACTGTATAGCACAGGGAACTCTGCTCAATATTCTGTAATAACCTAAATGGGAAAAAAATTTGAAGAAGAATAGACATATGTATATGTATAACTGAATCACTTTGCTGTACATCTGAAACTAACACAACATTGTTAGTCAACTTCCTCCAATACAAAATAAAATAAAAATAATCTCTTTCCATATCACCTACATGTGGAATCTAAAAAATACAACAAACTAGTGAATATAACAAACAAACAAAAAAAGCAGACTCACAGATGTAGAGAACAAACTAGTAGTTACCAGTAGGGAGAGGGAAGGGGGGAGGGGCAATATAGGGGTATGGGAGCAAAAGGTACAAACTAATATTATGTATAAAATAAGCTACAAGGATATATTGTACAAGACGGGGAATATAGGCAATATTTTATAACAACTATACAGGGAGTATAAACTTTAAAAATTGTGAATCACTGTATTACACACTTGTAACTTATATAATATTGTATGGCAACTATACTTCAATTTTAAAAAATTAAAATAAATGTGTGCCTATTCTCCTATTCAGTTCACATAATACTATATACTGCTTCTTTGACACTCATTCTTTTCTACTTCATATTTTTAATTATATATCAAAATACCTGATTTTCTTTGTGAAATTTTAAGCTCTTTAACAATTCTAAAAGTGAGCTGGTGGTGATATCTAATCAGTCTTAGAATTTCCAATGATTTCTAGAGAAATTACCTACAAATAATAAGTGCAAGTATATTGTAATTGACTAAAATATGAATCAATCAAGACTAGCACAGTAAGAAAACCAGGATTGAAGTTTTTTGTTTCTTGTTTTTTTTTTGTTTTTTTTTGGCGGTATGCAGGGCTCTCACTCTTGTGGCCTCTCCCATTGCGGAGCACAGGCTCCAGACGTGCAGGCTCAGCTGCCATGGCTCACGGGCCCAGCCACTCCGTGGCATGTGGGATCTTCCCACACTGGGGCACGAACCCGTTTCCCCTGCACTGGCAGGCAGACTCTCAACCACTGCGCCACCAGGGAAGCCCAGGATTGAAGTTTTAACTGATATTTTCAAACTTTAGCTAGGCAGAAAGAAAATGAAAGTCTTCTCCTGTTTTTATTCTGAGCTTTTATGCCAAAAATGTCATGAAGACAAGGTAGGGTATTTGAATTCTTGCCATAACAGGTAAGCTGTAAACAGGCTTCCATAAACCTTTTAAATGTCTCAGTCTTTATATTCTTCTAAACTGATTATAAATTGAATGTTGTGTCTTTATATATAAATAGACCATGATTTTAGTGGTCTATTTTTGTATCATTAATGGAAAGAAAAAAGATACAGTTACAAAGTGTTTTGAATATGGAAGAATAACCTAAGTGGAAACTATCCTTTGGCTTAAATCAAATGGATTGGAGTTCCCTGAGAATTTAAACATTCATTTTAAAAATGCCTAACTGCAGTCTTTAAAGCAATGTTGCACCTGCTAATGTCACACTGAATACCATATGCATATTCAAGCTCTCTCTTTAGGGTTCTCTTCTAAAATTGGGATATTCTACCCTAGAGATAGAAAATGCTAGGGAAATATACCAAGAATAAGACTTTCTTTTTTAAAAAGCAGATGTGCTCTTTAAAGATAGTTTCTTTCTCACCATGCCTATGGCTAAGCAATTAAATAAATCTGGGGTATGTTAAGTTAAGAACATACACATTACAGACACCAAAAGTATTTTAGATAACTGTCAGTCTTACAGAAGTACAGCTACAGACCTCAGTAGTCTTTGTACAGAAAGCTAGAAAATGATCTCCCAGGACTTGGCAATAGAGTCAAACTCTGAGGATGAAATCAACATGAATCAATATGTAATTTAAAAATTTTAATGATATGCATAAGTAATACACCCTGTGAAAGGGTTGCACTGTTTGTGTGAGATTGAGGAAACCTAAGAAATAGCCAAGTCCAACTAATGTAGTTTTATAAGTTTCTATAATCAATGAACCAAGACAGTTCTTTGCAGCACTAAAGAACTTACATTTACAAAACTATTAAAATGAATAACTAACTTCACAAATAATAACTTTAAGAATATTATTGTGCATCCTTTGTGAAGTGAACTCATCTCTTGTGCCTTAGGGCACAAAAGGAGCTGGAACTGTACCACAAGTTGTTTGCCATCTAGAATGAGAGAAAAATTCACTTAAAAACAACTCAGTCTTTTAAGTTGCAAACTTGGTAGTAAAGGCCAGTAAGTAGAAAATAAGTTAGTATATAATTTGATATAATCAAATTAATCAAATATAATGGCAAGGAAAAAAGAAGAAAATAGCGGAGAGAAAAAAATTAGGGCAAAATCTATCAAAAAATAAGCAAAATTTCCTGACATATATTATCTCAGAAGCAAAGATATTTTCTTTCCTTGTAAAGATAGGCCTTCATCTTTACAACTTGATCCCATCACTTTATACTGCCTCCATTACAACTCTCTTAAATTTGGTCTACATTATTATCATTATCATCATTCTTATTATTTTTAATATTATTCCTTTTTAATGTCTAAAGCATATTACAATGATGAATGCACTGGAGATAAATGTAAACTTCAAAAAGCATGAGGGGAAAAAGTGAGATGTGATTTGAAAGAAACTGACTAGTATGCAGAAATAAATAAAGATTATGAATTTTGGTGGAATGTTAAATCAGTACCAGTCTTCACTGAGCTGAGGTTCTGAAGGATGCTAACAGATGTCCCAAATAAAGATGCTGATATAAAGGTAAGATTAATGGTGGGGTATAAGGAGTTGAAAGTTATCTGAAAATAAATGGTTCAATATGAATATGAAGACATATTCCTGTCCAAATGAAAATATTGAGGTTTATATCCATTATGTATTTTTGTGGGTTTACATTTTATCAATATAGGATGAATATTCATGCTCTATTTAATTTTATATTAAATTATAATTTTAAAATTTTAATATCAACAAATAGATATTTCTTTGTTTTACTTTGATATGAATTGACCAACTTAGTTTTTATTCACTATTCTCAGGTGAATATATACTATGTACTTTTGCAAAAAACATGGATATCCTTGATTTTTTTCATGATTCAAGAATTTAGCCCTTTTACAATATTATACAAATGCTGAATATATTACCTCTTACTAATTTTGTATTTTCTTACCTTTTCTTGCCTTTGCCTCTGTAGAGCTCTTTATTTTTTCATCTTCAAGTAATAAAGTAAACTTTTAAAGCACTTCTTATATTTTTGTAGTAACCTAAAAAACTTCTTAAGTTATATTACAATTTACATTCTAATTTTCAAAATCTAGAATCCCCTTTGATGATCACTGAGGAAATTAGCACAAGTTCCTTTCTATCCCTTAATAAATAATAACAATAATTATTGTTATAAATAATAACAATAAACTCAAAATTAATTATAGAAATGGATAGAGCATTAACCAACATGTCCTAACTTGCTATATAATGGATATAACAAAAATTATGTATTTTTAAAATTATTTATCAATTCTCCCCCTTCTTTGCCATTGTATACAGGAATGCATTGTTTGTGGTTCATCTTAGTATTTATCTCATTAATTACAGAATATCTGTATGAAATCATGAAAGATAAATCAAAAGTATATCAATTAAAGAGCTCAGAATCTGATGTACAGATATTGAAGAGACATGGAGTTCTCTGTGGAAAAGAGGGATTTTAAAATAAATGAATCATAAATAAAGACATATTTTCCTCTCTTGATAATGCAGTTTGGTAGATTTTGCCAATCTTCTTTGCCATCCAATATCTGAACCTCTCAGTTTCTCTCCTGCTATATTAGAGCATGCACCATCTTCTGATGCAAAATTCTTATCCCATCATAGAAGCTAAAATCACATCTTTTAAATCTAAAATGTGGTTCTAAAATTTATTATTAATTATATAAACCTGCTCTAGACTTTTATGTGAAGCAATAGGGATCATAAAGAATTAATTCCAGTGAGGGTCACAGAAGTTGAAGAAGTAACATCTATTTCCGGAGAAACCAGTGGTTGCAGATCTAACAGCAGTATTTAATGAATAGTTGCATTCAATAATGTGTCTATTGCATTGTCGTTGGGGTAAAACTGGAGGATCTGTCTTTTGTAACAACAGCACTAATGTATTCCCTAGACAATATGCTTGGTGCCTTTAAAAGCAAAAGCTAGGGACTGCCCTGGCAGTCAACTGGTTAAGACTCCATGCTTCTAGTGCAGGGGGCACAGGTTCTATCCCTGGTTGGGGAACTAAGATCCCACATGCTGAGTGGTGCAGCCAAAAAAAAAAAGTTTTTTTTTAGTTTAAAAATATATTAAAAAAAATAAATGCAGAAGCTAAAACAAATATAAACAAAGCATGTTAATCAATCTACCAAAAGAGAAGAAAAGTTAAAACATATAG
Source organism: Delphinus delphis (assembly GCF_949987515.2). Classification (NCBI taxonomy): domain Eukaryota; kingdom Metazoa; phylum Chordata; class Mammalia; order Artiodactyla; family Delphinidae; genus Delphinus; species Delphinus delphis. Next base: position 14,271,696 of record NC_082693.1, on the reverse strand, counting down.
AAATTTATAACAAATATAAAATTCAAAAAAATTACATCAAGAATAAAACAAATTATTTCCATTTTTCCAATGATATAAATGAGGCAATTCAAAACATTAAGAGATAGAGACCATTGGATTGGTTTAACTAAGCAAAACAAACAAAAGAAAATCCAGGTATATCATTTAAGACAGATTTGGAACAAGTATGGAAGATGTAAATTTTACTTTAAAATGAATTTTATTAAGGTGACATATGTATCATTTTCATTCAGTTTATCTCTCACCCTCTGGCAGGCATTTGATATTTATAAGGAATGTAGGATATCTTCTATTTCACAAACACCTAGCATTATCATCATCTAACATTCAGAAAATGGGCCAGTTTTTATCCTGTTACATGAAAAGATATCAAGATGAACACAGTATATATGATAATATAGAACTCAGAAATGATAGACCTCAGTTCAGATAATGAAAGTGTATTTCTGTGCCTGTCTGGTGAAAGACAATGGCTCCTTTAGTTTTCCTGCTTTTTTGAAATACAGAGGAAAATCCCTTGAGAGCTGAAGAGCTGAATAATAGGTGTCAGAGATTTTTGTTGCTGTTGTTTTGTTTTGTTTTTCTTTGTTGTTTCCTCTACTAAAGTGGCCATATCTGGCACAACAACCAAAGAGTTGGATTCAACAGGTAATTTAACTTGTAATAATTTGCTGTCATTTTTCAAGATCCAGATGGATTCTAGGCTAGCCAAAGATATTTTTTCTTTTTAATTCAACATACACATTATTTCAAGCTCTGTTCTAAGACTGTAATTGTATTTCATTTAGTCCTTACATGAGCTCTAGCAAGTAAATAGATGGTATTCTTTTTGCATTTGCAGATAATGAAAGGGAGTCACAGAAAAGAAAATAACAATCTGTCCTAGAAAATGGACATAGTAAGTGGTAGACTTAGGATTTGAAGTAAGATGTCTGTCTCTAACAACTATGCTCTTAACCTCCCAACGATGCCTCTAAGTATCATGAGGATGTGCCAAAAATTCATCAAACCCTGAATAATTGTATTAATGCTTTTTATTTCCTCAGAATGTGAGAAAATGTTGGTTTGCTATAAAGAGAGGGCCTCATGTACCTCAATTTGACACATCTTGTTATAATATCTTACATTTCCTTACTTACAGAAATCAATGTAATACTACATTTCATAACTGTATCTCCTCCCACTAAATACACAGGAGCTGGTTAATAAAATACCAGATCTTTTGAGGTTTCTTAAGCCGTATAATTATACAATAGCTTTCCCTCCCAATATAGTGCCCGAATGCTTTCAAATGCATGCTCTTAGCATTATATAAATGATGCTAACGTCTCAGCAAAAAATTGCTGTCATATTTGGAAAAACAGAGACAAAAATTCTAAGTTTTATTTTACCTGACCCTGCAAGAAATAACAGATTCCTTTCTTCCAAATCTCTAAACGTATATTGAGCCAAGGATTTTGAGCTTTTATTTATTTCTTCAGTGCAATTAGAATCCACAACTTCATCACACAGTCTTCCAATTCTTTACGTCCATCACACTGTTTAGCACCAGTGGCTACTGGATGTCTTAAAGTTTTGCCTTAAATGGGCTCTTTATTACTCTTGATCAAATGCACTAATTTTATGACTGCTTTTTCTTCTGAACACTGTAGGCTGCTTGAGCCACATCATTTCCTACTATTAGTTTCAATATTACTGATAGATTCCCATTTATTGTTGCCTTAACCAGACACCAAACACTGTATCAGTTTTTATAACTTTAACAACATAATTCACTCTAGTTTAATGATAAAAGAAATTTGTTGAAGGATATTCCACAAATATCTGTTATGGTCAGAGAGTTAAACTAAAAATCTGATCCAGTGAACATACTACTACTATTTATGGACAAAACAACTCAAATCAATAAGGCAAAAACCTTTGTGACTTCTGTCTTCAAAAAGCCCCCACTGTCAGTGATGTCAGCATCATGGTTGTGTGATCCTCCGTTTGTTGTTTCCCTTCAATCTACAACCAGTAAAACATAATTTGACAAAGTTGCCTTTGCCCAACACACCAGGATGCCAAAGAATTCCACATGTCTGTACATCTAAAGGTAGGTGGACTGGAATTACATAGGGGAGGCAGAACCAGAGAACAGTGAAAAGGTTGCCTGTGATCCTGGACCCCTGGCCATGGCAGCTGAGCCTGCAGCCCCAGAGAGTCTGGTAGCATCAGGGAAGGCAGCACACTAGCCTCCTGGCTGCAGCAATGCCCATGGCCACAGGGTAACAGACAGCAGCAGCACGGCCTACAAACTTGTACCTCTAGCCACGAAGATGCCCATGACTCCACACACCTAGCCTGCAGCAAAGTGCCCGTGAACTCAACAACTCTGGTGACAGCAGAAACACCCATGACTCTGGCACACTCTTCCCCCTTCCTGCCACAGAAGTGGAGCTTGCCACATAGCAACAGAGGCATCCACAACCCTGGTGCCCCAAACAAAGATGCCAGCAACACTGGCAGCAGCAAGTCATCAATGACCCCAGAGGCACAAGCAGTAACAAGTGCACAAGACAACACTTCTAACCAAGGCAAGGAAAGGTGGAAAGTGCTGACTCTCAAATATAACCAAAGGCAGCTCATGTAAGAGAAACTGAAAACTTGCGCTACATCGCCACCTACTGAAAAGCAAAAGTCCCCCAACTTCTAACCTGTTGAATCCTTAGAATCAAGTAGAAAAAGAAATAAATGTCTACCTAGAGAAGAACAGTGTCCACTACTTCAATTCACCAAGCACCATGAAAAACCACAGTAACATGGTATCACAAAAAGAAAATGACAGTTCTCCAGAAACCAAACTTAATGTCATGGAATATTCTATTTATTTATAGCTATTCTGATAGAGAATTTAAAATAGCTGTCATGAATGAATGAAGTGAGCTAAAAGAGAATACATAAAGACAGCTCAATGAGCAGGGGAATAAAATTAATGAACAGAAGGAAGACCTTACCAATGAGATTGAAACTCTAAAAAAACCAAGCTAAATTCTGGAGCTAAAGAACTCAATAAATGAGAAGAAGAATGCATTAGAAATTATTAGAAATAGAGCAGACCATTTGGAAGAGAGAATTAGCAAGCTTGAAGTTAGAAATCTAGAAGTGATACAGGTAGAAAAGGAGAGAATTATTAAGATCCAAAAAATAAAAAAAGAAATTCTAAAGACACACCTGACTCTACTAGGAAGGGCAACATTAAGATAGTGGGTATACCAGAAAAACAGAGGGAGAAGGGAACAGACAGTTTGTTTAAAGAAATAAATAAACTTCCTAAACCTGGGGAAGGAACTGGATATATAGCTGCACAGAGCTAAAAGAACACCTAATTACTTCATGGAAAAAGGGCTTCACCAAGACATATCATATTGAAACTGTCAAAACTCAATGACAAAGAAAGAATTTTAAAGGCAGCCAGGGAAAAATGAAAGTAACCTACAAGGGAACACCTGTTAGGCTATTAGCAGATTTCTTAGCATAAACTCTATAGAACATGAGAGAGTAGAATGACATACTGAAAATTCTGAAAGATAAAAACTGCCACCCAAGAATACTTTATACAGCAAATTTATCATTCAGATATACAGGAGAAATAAAGGATTTCCAAGACAAACAAAAGCTTGAAGGAGTTCATCAACACTAGACCTGCCTTACAAGAAATGTTGAAAGGAGCTCTTATACCCAAAATGAAAAAGAGAAAAGTATGCAAAACTTTGAGGTAGGTGATAAATAGCAGGCAGAATTAGAAAATTGCAACTCAGTATCAGAATAGCCTGTTCAACACTTAATTATAGAATAAAAGTTAAAGGGAAAAAAGCAGTAAAAATAACCATAGCTACTTCAATTTGCTGACCAATTCAAAACATAAAAAGAGATAATTGAGACAATAACATAAAAAAGGAAAAGGACAAAACCTAAATTGACAAATGAAGAAAAGATGCTATAAGCAAAAAAAGGACTATTTTATCTTTGAGAAATTTACACAAATCTCATGGAAACCACAAAACATAAATCTGGAGCAGAGACAAAAAACAGAAAAAAGAAGAAACTGGGAAAATCATCACAGAAAACCATCAAACTAAAGATGGTCTGACACAGGCAGGAAGGCAGAGACACAAGAAAAAAGAAACAATGGCAATATAAAGCAAACAGAAAACAAAAGCTAAAATGGCAGTACTAACTCCTCATATGCCAATAATCACCCTAAATGTAAATGGACTGAACTCACTAATCAAAAGACACCGAGTGGCTGGATGGATAGAAAAAGAAGACCCAAGTATATGCTGCCTTCAGGAGACACACCTCAACTCTGAAGACAAACATAGACTCAGAGAAAAGGATGGGAGATGATACTTCAAGCAAATGGCAGCCAAAAGAAAGCAGGTATAGCCATACTCATATGAGACAAAATAGACTTCTAGCCAAAACAGGTAATAAGAGACAAAGATGAACATTATATAATGATAAAGAGGACAATTCATCAAGAAGACATAATAATTATTAATATATATATATATATATGCACCTAACATAGGAGCACCAAAATATATAATGCAACTATTAAAAGAACTGAAGAGAGAAATTGGCAATACAATAGTAGGGAATTTTAACTCCACACTTACATCAACAGATATATCATATAGAGAGAAAATCAATAAGGAAACATCAACCTTAAATAAAACATTAGGCTAGATGTAAATGATAGATTTACATAAAACTTTCTATCTAAATGCAGCAGAATACACATTCTTCTCAAATACACATGAAACATTCTCAAGGATAGACTACAAGTTGGGACACAAAACAAGTCTCAATAAATTTAGAAGATTGAAATCATATCAAGCATCTAAGCATCCTTTTTAATCACAGTGGTATTAAACCAGAAATCAACTACAAGAAGAAAGCTGGGAAAATCACAAATATGTGGAGACTGAATAACATGCTAATGAACAACTATTGGGTCAGTGAAGAAATCAAAGTAGAAATAAAAAAAAAAATACCTGAAGACAAGTGAAAATGAAAACGCAACATACCAAAATCTATAGGATGCAGCAAAAGTGGTACGAAGAGGGAAACTTATAGGTAGTACAGGCCTACCTCCATAAAGAAAAAGAAAAAGAAAGAAAAATCTCAAATAAACATTATAACCCTACACCTAAAAGAAATAGAAACAGAAGAACAAGTAATGCCCAAATACAGTAGAAGAAAGGAAATAATAAATATCAGAGCAGAAATAAATTATATAGAGACTAAAAAGGTGATAGAAAAGATTAACAAAACTAAGAACTAGTTCTTTGAAAAGCTAAACAAAATTGACAAACCTTTAGCTAGATTCACAAAGAAAAAAAAAAGGCTCTGATAAAATCAGAAAAGAAAGAGAAGAAATAACAATGAGTACCACAGAAGTACAAAGGATTATAAGAGATATTATAAACAGCTATATACCAACAAATTTGATAACCTGAAGGAAATGGACAAATTCTTAGAATTATACAACCTTCCAAGACTGAATTATGAAGAAATAGAGAATCATAATAGGCTGATCACCACTAAGGAGATTAAAAGAGTAATCAAATACCTCCCCCAAAACAAAAGTCCAGGACCAGATGTCTCCACTGATGAATTTACCAAACATTAAAAATCATTTAATACATATCTTCTCACACTCTTTCAAAATATTGAAGAGGAAAGAAATCTTTTATACTTATTCTATGAGAACAACATTACCCTATTACCAAAACCAGACAAGGACAAAACACACAAAAAAATGATAGGCCAATATCTCTGATGAGCATAGATAGAAAAATCCTCAACCAAGTATTAGGAAAACTGAATAGTACAATACATTAAAAGGATAATACATCCTGATCAAATGTAATTTATTCTAGGGAAGCAAGATTGTTCAATATCTACAAATCAATCAATTTGATATACCACATTAACAAACAAAGATAAACATCATATGACCTAAATCACAGCAAGATACTTTTTGACCCACCTCCTAGACAAATGGAAATAAAAACAAAAATAAACAAATTGGACCTAATGAAACTTCAAAGCTTTTGCACAGCAAAGGAAACCATAAACAAGACCAAAAGACAACCTTCAGAACGGGAGAAAATATTTGCAAATGAAGCAACTGACAAAGGATTAATCCCCAAAATTTACAAGCAGCTTATGCAGCTCAGTATCAAAAAAACAAACAACTCAATCCAAAATTGGGCAGAAGACCTATATAGACATTTCTCCAAAGAAGATATACAGATTGCCAACAAACACATGAAAGAATGTTCAACATCATTAATTGTTAGAGAAATGCAATCAAAACTACAATGAGATATCATCTCACACCAGTCAGAATGGCCATCATCAAAAAATCTACAAACAATAAATGCTGGAGAGGGTGTGGAGAAAAGGGAACCCTCTTGCACTGTTGGTGGGAATGTAAACTGATACAGCCACTATGGAGAACAGTATGGAGATTCCTTAAAAAGCTAAAAATAGAACTACCATATGACCCAGCAATCCCACTACTGGGCATATACCCTGTGAAAACCATAATTCAAAAAGAGTCATGTACCACAATGTTCATTGCAGCTCTATTTACAATAGCCAGGACATGGAAGCAACCTAAGTGTCCATCAACAGATGAATGGATAAAGAAGATGTGGCACATATATACAATGGAATATTACTCAGCCATAAAAAGAAATGAAATCGAGTTATTTGTACTGAGGTGGATGGACCTAGAGTCTGTCATACAGAGTGAAGTAAGTCAGAAAGAGAAAAACAATGCTGTATACTAACACATATATATGGAATCTAAAAAACAAAACAAAAAAGTGATCATGAAGAACCTAGGGGCAAGACAGGAATAAAGACGCAGACCTACTAGAGAATGGACTTGAGGATATGGGGAGGGGGAAGGGTAAGCTGGCACAAAGTGAGAGAGGGGCATGGACATATATACACTACCAAACATAAAATAGATAGCTAGTGGGAAGCAGCTGCATAACACAGGGAGAACAGCTCGGTGCTTTGTGACCACCTAGAGGTGTGGGATAGGGAGGGTGGGAGGGAGGGAGATGCAAGAGGGAAGAAATATGGGGATATATGTATATGTATAACTGATTCACTTTGTTATAAAGCAGAAACTAACACACCATTGTAAAGCAATTATACTCCAATAAAAATGTTAAAAAAAAAAGGAACCTAGGGGCAGGACAGGAATAAAGATGGTGATGTAGAGAATGGACTTGTGGATACGGGGTAGGCGAAGGGTAAGCTGGGATGAAGTGAGAAAGTGGCATGGACATACAGACACTACCAAATGTAAAACAGATAGCTATTGGAAGCAGCTGCATAGCACAGGGAAATCTGCTTGTTGCTCTGTGTCCACCTAGAGGGGTGGCATAGGGAGGGTGGGAGGGAGACACAAAAGGGAGGAGATATGGGGATATATGTATATGTATAGCTGATTCACTTTGTTTTACAGCAGAAACTAACACACCATTGTAAAGCAATTATACTCCAATAAAGATGTTAAAAATATCATATGATCTTCTCAACAGCTGCAGAAAAAGCATCTGACAAGATTCAAAACTAATTATTGATTAAAAAAAACTCTCAACAAAATGGGAACAGAGGGAATGTACCTCAGCATAATAAAGACCATATGTGACAAACCCATAGCTAACATCATACTCCTCCTGAAAAACTGAATGATATCCCTCTAAGATGAAGAACAAGACAAGAAAGCCCACTCTTGCCACTCTTATTCAACATAGTATTGGAAGTCCTAGCCAGAGCATTCAGGCAAGAAAAAGAAATAAAAGTCATCCAAATTGGAAAGGAATAAGTAAAACAGTCACTATTTGCAAATAATATACTATATCTAGAAAACCCTAAAGACTCCACCAAAAATATGAGAAATAAGAAATACAGCAAAGTTGCTGGGTATAAAATTAATAAATGAAAATCTGTTGTAATTCTATATACTAACAACAAATTAGCAGAGAGAATAATGAAGAAAACAATCTAATTTACAATCATAAAAAATAATAAAATACATAGGAATAAATTTAACCAAGGAGGTGAAATGCCTGTACATTGAAAACTATAAAACATTGTTGAAAGAAATTGACGATTAAACAAATAATGAAAAAGTTCTGTTCTCGTGGACTGGAAGAATTCATATTGTTAAAATGACTATATGACCTAAAGCAATCTATAGATTCAATGCAATTCCAATGAAATGTTTCACAGAAATAGAACAAAAAATCCTAAAATTTATAGGGAACACAAATAGCCAAGGTATTTATAGGGACCGTTGAATATCTAAGGCAATCTTGAGAAAGAAGAACAAAGGTGGAGGTATCACACTACCTGATTTGAAACTATATACAAGCTACAGTAATCAAAACGGCTTGGTACTGGAACAAAAACAGACTCATAAGTCAATGGAATAGAATTGAAAGCCCAGAAAAAACCCCACATATTTATGGATAATTGATTTATGACAAAGGATTAAGGAACACAGAATGGAGAAAGGATTGTCTTGGTCTTCAATAAATGGTGTCAGGAAAACTGTACAGCCACATGCAATCTAATGAAACTAGACTATTTTCTCACACTATACATGAAAATCAACACAAATTGGATTAAAGATTTGAATGTAAGTCCTGAAACCATAAAACTGCTGGAAGAAAACATAGGCAGTACTCTCTTTTACAGTGGTCTTAGCAATATCTTTTTGGATATGTCTCCTCAGGAAGGGAAAGAAAAGCAAAAATAAACAAATGGGACTACATCAAATTAAAAGGCTCCTGTACAGCAAAGGAATCCATCAACAAAAGGAAAAGGCAATTTATTGAATGGGAGAAGTTATTTACAAATGATATATTCTATAAGGAGTTAATATCCAAAATATATAAAGAACCCATCCAACTCAACTCCAAAAAAATAAATGACTTGATTATAAAATGGGCAGAGGAGCTAAATAGACATTTTTCCAAAGAAGATATACAGATGGTCAACATTCACATGAAAAGATCTTCAACATCACTAGTTTTTCAGGGAAATGCAAATCAAAACCAAAATGAGATATTACCTTAGGCCTGTTAGAATGACTATTAACAAAAAGCAAGAAATTACAAGTGTTGGAGATGATGTTGAAAACGGGGAACCCTCATAAACTGTTGGTGGGAATGTAAATTGGTGCAGTCACTACTCTATGATCCAGCTATTTCACTTCTGGGTGTTTATCTGAAGAATACAAAAATAGTACTTTGAAAATATACATGCAGCCACATGTTCACTGTGACATTATTTACAATAGTTAAGATACGGAAGCTATCTAAATGCCCCAAAATGGAGAAATGGATAAAGAAGATATGGTATATATATATATATATATATATATATATATACAATGGAATATTATTCAGCCATAAAAAATGATAAAATCTTGACATTTGCAGCAATATGGATGGGTCTCTGGAGTATTATGTCAAGTAAAATAAGTCAGATGGAGAAAGACAAATACCGTATGATTCCACTCACATGTGGATTATAAATAAACAATACAAAACAAATTTTAAAAGTAAACAAACCACACCAAACAAAAACAAACATATACAGAGAACAGAGTAGTGTTTACCAAAGGGGAAGGGGGTAGAGGGAGGATAAAATGGTAAAGGGGAATCAATTGTATGGTGATGGATGGAAACTAAATCTTTGCTGGTGAACACCCTGTAGTGTATACAGAAGTTGAAATATAATATTGCACACATAAAAACTTATGTGATGCTATATACCAATAAAACAATAAAAAACTGTATGCTGAAACATAGCCCCCACTGTCACATCCCAAGATTGAGCATTTTCAGTGTCTTCTATCTCACATTGCTCATTTATGAATTAAAATATCAATGGCTCAAGAGCCCAGAAATAGACTCCCATAAATGGAGTTACCTGATCTTTGACAAAGAAACAAAGGCAATACAATACAGCAAAGAGAGTCTTTTCAACAAATGGTGCTGGAACAACTAGACATTCACATGCAAAGGATTAACCTAGACACAGACCTTACACCCTTCAGAAAAATAACTCAAAATGGATCACAGCCACCTAGAGGGGTGGGATAGGGAGGGTGGGAGGGAGGGAGATGCAAGAGGGAAGAGATATGGGAACATATGTATATGTATAACTGATTCACTTTGTTATAAAGCAGAAATTAACACACCATTGTAAAGCAATTATACTCCAATAAAGATGTTAAAAAAAAAAATTGATCACAGACCTAAATATAAAACCCCAAAACTCTGAAACTCATAGATGATAACACAAAAGAAAACCTAGTTGACTTTGGGCATGGCAATAAACTTTAGACACAATATCAAAAACATAATCCATGAAAATAATGGTTGATAAGCTGGACTTCATTAAAATGAAAAACTTCTGTAAAAGACTATGTCGAGAATTTTTTTAAAAAGCCACAGACTGGGAAAAAATATTTGTCAAAGACACATCTGATAAAGGACAATTATTCAAAATATGCAAAAAATATTATAAGCTCAACAATAAGAAACCAAACAATCTGATGAAAAAAGGGCCAAAGACTTCAACAGATAACTGGCCAAAGAAGATATGCAGATGGAAAATAAGCATATGAAAAGATGTTCTACATCACATGTCATCAGGTAAATACAAATGAAAACAAAAGAACAATGAGATACCACTATACACCTAGTAGCGTGGCCAAAACTTAGAACCCTAACAATGCAAATTGCTGGTGAGGACATGGAACAACACGAATGATCATTTATTGCTGGTGGGAATGCAAAATGGAACAGCCACTTTGGAAGACAGTTGGGTGGCTTCTTAAAATGCTAAACATTCTCTTACTGTATGATCCAACAATCAAACTCATTGGTATTTACCCAAAGGAGCTGATAACTTATTTTCACATAAAAATCTGCATATGGAAGTTTACAGCAGCTTTATTCATAATTGCCAAAACTTGGAAGCAACCAAGATGTCCTTCAGTAGGTGAATGGATAAATAAACTTTGATACTTCCAGACAATAGACTATTGTTCAGCACTAAAAGGAAATGAGCTGGCAAGCCAGCAAAAGACATGGAAGAACCATAAATGCATACTACTAAGTGAAAGAAACCAATTTGAAAAGGCTACATAATGTATGATTCCAACTATATGGTATTCTGGAAAAGGCAAAACTATTGAGATAGTAAACATTTCAGTGGTTGAAAAGTGTTATGGGGGAGCCGTTGAAAGGACGACAGGGCATAGCACAGGGGATTTTTAGGATGGTACAAGTACTCTGTATGGTACGAATGTGGTTATTACATGGCATTACACATTTGTCCAAACACACAGAATGTATAACACCAAGAATGAACCCTAAGGTTAACTATGGACTTTGGATGATTGTGATGTGTCAATGTAGTTTCATCAATTGTAACAAAGGTACCACTCTGATAGGGATGTCGCAACTGGGGGAGGCTAAGTGTGTGGACAGCAGAGGGTATATGAAAAATTTTGCTGTGAACCTAAAACAGGTCTAAAAAATTGTGTTAAAAATGCATATTAAAATAAGTACACTAGTGGCTTCTCTGGTGGTGCAGTGGTTAAGAATCCGCCTGCCAATGCAGGGGACACGGGTTCAAGCCCTGGTCGGGGAAGATCCCACATGCCACAGAGCAACTAAGCCCGTGTGCCACAACTACTGAGGCTGCGCTCTACAGACCGCAAGCCACAACTACTGAGCCTGTACGCCACAACTACTGAAGCCCGCGCACCTAGAGCCTGTGCTCCACAACAAAGAAAAGGCACCACAATGAGAAGCCCATGCACCACGACAAAGAGTAGCCCCTGCTTGCCGCAACTAGGCAACCAGAGAAAGCCCGCACACAGCAATGAAGACCCAATGCAGCCAAAAATAAATAAATTTATCAAAAATAAATAAATAAATAAATAAGTACACTAAAGATCTACCACATAAATTTTTTTTTTAATTTTATTTATTTATTTTATTTATTTATTTTTGGCTGTGTTGGGTCTTCGTTTCTGTGCGAGGGCTTTCTCCAGTTGCGGAGAGCGAGGGTCACTCCTCATCGCGGTGCGCGGGCCTCTCACTGTCGCGGCCTCTCTTGTTGCGGAGCACAGGCTCCAGACGCGCAGGCTCAGTAGTTGTGGCTCACGGGCCTAGTTGCTCCGTGGCATGTGGGATCTTCCCAGACCAGGGCTCGAACCCGTGTCCCCTGCACTGACAGGCAGATTCTCAACCACTGTGCCACCAGGGAAGCCCTACCACATAAATTTGAAGGAGCCAAATGGAGTTTAAATGTTACAATGTTACCTTGTTGAAGACATGGTAAAAGTAACATGTTGAGTTCTTACCTGAGACTGTGACTAGTAAGTAGTATGAACCTATTGCAATCATTAGATTCCCACTAAATGAATATAAATATATATCAAATAAAGAAAATAATAAAATAAAAGAGATAAATTAAAAATAAGTAATTCACTCAAAGAAGTAATAAAACAGGAAAGGGGTAAATAGAAGTGGTGAGTCAAACATAATAATATAATATGTTACTTAAAATATATCAGTAAATTAATATAATGTACTAAATACTGACAATTTAAAAAGCAAAGGTATATTTTTTTACATATGTATATAAAGCTATAAGTAAAGTGGCTTAAATATAAGCATATAAGAAAACTAAAGCAGAGAATGAATAGTTAATTTATGTAAATATTATATAAAAAAAGTGGGCTTAGCTCTACTAATATCAGGCTGCATAGAATATAAAGAAGGAAGCATATTAGAAACAATTTTTAAGGTATAAATTCAGTAGAATGATATAAAATTTAAAATATATATACTGCTATCACCTAGATATAAAATAAACATCAGTAAAATAGATATTAAAAAATAGAGAAATCAATAAGCATAGGGGAAATATTTTAAAAACAATTCTCTTAGTAAAGATATAAAATATTTCATGGCACATTTAACAAACACAACCTAACAGATATAGAACTGCATCCAAGAACCTCAGAAGACACATACTTTTTCAACAGTGTATGGAATATATATATATATATATATATATATATATATATATATATATATAAATATATGTATGTATACATGTAGATATACTTGTAGGCATGTATGTATACTTCATATATATTGTATACATACATGTGTATAAATATATATTTCATATACATACCACATATATATTTGGCCATATTCTTGGCTATTAAATAATTTTCAACAAATTTCAAAGGATCAGTATATTGAAAAATATTATTTCTGATTACAGTGGAATTGAGCTAGAAATCAATAGCTAAAAGACATCTTTAAAATCTCTATAAGTTGGAAATTAAGCAATATACTTTTTATACAGCACGTTAGGAAAAAATAATCCAAATCCTTTGTAAACTCCTTCGAAGCATATAAAAAGAGGAAATAGTCCTAATTTATTTTATAAGATCAAAATGATCCTGATTACAAAAATCTGGTTAGATCATTACCAAAATATTAACTTATAAACTACTCCTAAATGACATATTGCTACTCAAACCCATATATTAAAAAGAGTTACAACTATTTTAAGCTTATTTCAGGATTACAAGGACAATTTAACATTTGAATGATGTGTGTACATTTTTACCACTTATTACAGAAAAAAATATACACATGACAATCTCAATAGATACAACAAAAGCATTCAATAAAATTTAATAATTGTTAATAGTAAAAACTCATAGCAAAAACAATAAAACTAACTTTTTAAAAATCTTATATAGTTTACCTACAAGAATACACACACACACAAAACACCATAACAATCATTATACTTCATGGTAAAATGTTGAAAGCAACTTTCCTTGAGATCATGAACAAGACAACAAGACAGCTTTCATCATCTAAAGTATGGGTTTTAGCCATTGCAAAAAGCAAGGAAATAAGGTGTGACAATTGTAAATAAATATATATGTCTTCATTTGCAGATGACATAAACAAGGATGTAGGAAATCTCCAAATATCTTTATATATACTATTTACTTTGAATCAATCAATTTCACAATATTGTTGGATACAAGTCAGCACACACACACACACACACACACACACACACACACACACAATTACTTTCAATATGCCAGAAAAAGAAAACTGAAAGGATACTATTCTCAATAACAAAAAATTCAATTCTTTAGAATAATCTAAGAAAAGGTGTGCAAATCTCTCTATAGAAAACTATAACACTGAAAGAAAGCCAAGTAAACCTGAAGAAAAGACGGCAATAACATGTCAATTCTCCCCACACTGATTTACGGTTTCAATGCAATACCAATCAATATCAGGTCCAAGTGCCAGGAGCAGCATCTCTGCACACGGTACACATTCACCATCCTGAATTGAGGAGAAGCACAGTGCTTCTCCAAGGTGCCAGGTTGGGGTGTCTGGCACAGCAGTTCTGTGCTGGGAACTCTAGTCCAAAGTGTTAGGTGCAAGGCCTCTACACATGGCCCCCTACAGGCAAGTGAATTGAGACTAAGAACAAAAAAAAAGGATAGACCTTATCACTTAGATTCCATCTTATTTTTCCCAGGGGATCCCAGTGGCCTTTGCTGGTGATTGTTTCTTTAGTATTCTTACTTTATGAACATTTGTTGAGCTGTGTACTTATGATTTGTACATTTATTGTATATTTCAATTAAAAAATTTAAGCATAAGAAATCTGTGATACTTAATGAAATATAGGTGCGAAAAAGTAAAAGGAGTATGTTATTGTACTATGTTTTGACGTATCTGGAACTAATTTCAAAAGGTAAGTCTTGATTTGAGGCTTGAAAAATAATGATAATTCACCAGGTTAACTTGCTAGAAGAACTTTCCAGGGGAAAGTTAATATTTATCCTCATATTGCATTGCACAATATATTTAAAGATCTCTTTTTCTTAAAACCAGGTTTTACTCAAAACTATGTTTATAGAATTTTATTAGTCCAAATAAACTCTATTTCATTAAACATAAATTCTGATTTAGTAGAGTGAAATTTGTCAAGATCCTTTTATTCTTAGATTTGAAGCAGATTTCATTAAGTTGATATTTTGGTCAATGTCACATAATGAGAGAAATTGTATTACTTGTTATTTTAAAATGATGGAAATAAATGAATTATTCTTTGAAATCTGCCAGTAATGTAGATTTTAAGAAAATTATTCTCATCTGTTATGCTTATGAAAGAGTAGCTATTATGATACCTGCCTTCCCGAATCATACTATGAATTAGTTGATTCTGATTCATACTCCTTCCACTTTGTTCAAAAATTAAGAAATTACAATAATGACTTCTAGAGTGCAGATTGATCATCTAGAATTCTTAAAATGGGCACCTATAACGATGATTTTCATAGAAAAGCATTCTAGATATTATGCACATTGGACTTCAGAAGATACACAAAGTTTTATAAAGAAACAGTTTCTTGGAGTCTGATTTTTAAAGAAAATTAAGTATTCATAGTGAATTTATGGAGACTTTTATTAAGCAACTTGCACTCCCAAACAAGAACAATCTTTCTGAAGTCGTGATCTGATAGGTTCAGGGCTAGAATCTTATTTACAAAGAATAAGTTTTGCTATAGCAAAGATTATATAGCCTTATGTTATTTAGTTTATGCATATGTGAAGGTCATGTTTTATATTTACTATTATTTTTGATGAATCCAAGGAATGTTTATCCATTTTTTACAGTTGTTTATTCCCAGAGATAAAATATGTACGTCCAAGAAATTTTTATCTGTGCCAGAAAGCATCAGATTTGTTTCTCAATCACAATAAAAGTGCCAAAGTAAAGGCACTGTTTTCATGACTGTGCTATTTATTATCTCAATTATCTCAATTATTTATTATTTATTTATTATCTCAATTATTATTACATTATCATTATGACCATACATATGACCATTAACTACAAAATGCTGATATGCTAATAAAAATGAACATGGAAATTTAAAAATGATAACTCATGTTGATTTTTCTTATATTAAGTAACAGCTTTCTTTGGTAAATATTTTTTTGCTTTTAATTATATCTTAACAAGTAGTGATTATGATGTGTAACTCCTTTTGGAAAATAAATGACTTAAATTGACCTACTTTAATTTTATTCATTATCTCTAACTGTTATTAACACTTGTATTTGACATATGTGAATATTATTTGATCTTTTCAAACCACATTCATTCTCATTAAGAAAGCCCCAAGACATTTTCTTTCAGAATATTTTTCAGATATTCTGAGATTTTACTAGTTATGTGAAATGTGACAGCACTTTCAAGTTCTTTATTATGGTTTCTTTCTACAGCAAGAACCAATTATTCCACATATATTAGTGCCTGGTTTTGAACTTAATATTTAAGCAATTAGTATCTGTATCTATAAATTAATACATTTATATTCCTAATGTAGTTTTAATCATACAAAATGAATGGAAACTGTCTTTTGGGTGCATTAGTGTTAAAGGTAAAAACTGTTTATTTGATGTTAAAGCTCAATTAAACTACAGTTTGAGGGAAGAGGAGGTAATTTTTTGACACTCTTCTGGCTGATTCTAATTTCTAGTTCTTCATGAAAGAGGACAACTAAAGAAACATTCATATTATCTTTCAAAATAAAATGTCTATTTTAGACAAATTGTACTTGTTTTCATATTTTCATACCCAGTAATTGCTGACAAAGATGTTCACGTAATGACACCTAATCCACTAAAATTATTTGAACTTTAGTATAAGCCCTTTAACTTTGAATTAAGTAGTATACTCAGCTGTGAGAAATGTTTTTAAGTACTGACAAATATATTTATATCTATCAGTATAGATATTCATATCCTTCTGATTATGTTATGATTGATATAGAGATTATCATTTTAAAATAAATTTGTCTGATATCTTAGCGTTATCAGGAAAGTACCTGTGCTATGCCTTGAGATATTTATACCAGTTGAAAAGTAAGTGCTATTACAATTTTAAGTCTATGAAACAGCTTTGATGAAAATTAAAATGTATTTATTCAGATTGTTTTCTACCTGGTTGGCTCCCATGAGTAATACAACTGCATTACATAAATCCCAAGTCATTACTCCTTTATGCTGCTTATGAACAATTGGGTAGATCCACTAACAAATTTCATACTAAATGAAAGTACACATGCTGATGATTGAAGCTTAATAGCCAGAAAAGATGAAGGGGCCTGCTGGAAAGCATGCCACACTTTGCACATTTTCTCCAAGTAAGATACTGCTCACAGGACAGGCCATCATAGCTTGACTCCAATGACCTAATAATGCTGTTCAGACCCATTGTGGAAGGCAACACGTCTCTTCAGGGAGTACTAATCTCTTCTGACCCATACAGCATTGAAAGGGAAATGGATGAGTGTGAAAATGCACAGGTATATCCTTGGAAGAGTGAGCCCATGGTGAAACAGACCTGAAGCAAAACTTCACTGATTAAAAACAAATCAACAAACAAAAATCCTTCATTGATCACATAACTCCCATAAGCCCCTATTCTGACTAGTAAACCATAGTGATACTTTGGGCCTACAAGTTCAATGTTCAATAATCCCTGAGAATTCTTATGATTTTCCCTTTCCTAATCTACAGTTTGCAGGTCTACTTAGGAATGATTGGGAGGATGATTAATGATACAAATTTTTGGAAGAGTTGCAAGACTCAAAGGTACAAGGCTTCTCTTATACTGAACGGACTCTGGGACTGTGAACTAGAACCTCCTCATAAATCTATTTATTGCAACAATAGTAAATGGCCTGCCCCTCTCAAGATGGCTCATCAAATCTTACTTGATATACTTTCTTTAGCATTCCAATCTTCCTAAATCTGTTGATACCATCTTCTATAATACACAAAGGAAGTTTGGGCATTTCAACTTCATAGATGATTGTTGAGCCCATATTCCATTTAACTGATCAAGCAAACTGTTAGAGATATTCTTTGTTCATCAAGCTAAAACACTGAATCCAGAATCTTTGCTTTAGAAGGCTAACATCAACAAATCTAGTCTGATTCTACTTTATATATCCTTCTACCTTGATCCTACAATCATAACATTCATTTCCACACATATTCTCAAGTATTCTATCTATATAAATTGACTAAATCATGCAACTATTTTGGTGTATATCATACCTTCTATGGGTCTTACTTTGAACTTCACGCTTTAGTGCCTGCTGGGCCTTGAGTCTGGGAATAGTTGTAAAATTGAGGTCTGTGAACTATAGCACATAAACTAAAACTTGATTTTGTAAATAAAGTTCTATAGGAATATACTCACACCCATTTGCTTATATATTGTCTATGATTGCTTTTTGTACTACAACAGCAGAGCTGGATAGTTAAGACAGATATCATATGACCTGCAAGCATAAAATATGTACTATCTGTCCTTTTAAGAACATGCAAAGAGCTTGCCGCTTGCTTGTCGCTTCCGTCCTTACAACCAGAAAAAATGAATAAACTAAAAATCAATGACTTTCTTTGCACACATCAGAGAACAGAGAAATGCCACCACAAAATCAGGAGAGACAGGAACGTCCTATAAGATGAAGTCAGAATTTGCTTATGTGGAGCAGAAGCTACTAAGCCAGAACGTGGTAGTAATACTTAACTGGTAATAAAGAACTGATGGAGTCTAAGTGTAGACAAGTTTGAGAGTGAGAAAGCCTTAAAGAGAGAGGCACAATCTTTGGGGGGCCCCATACTTTCCAGGGCTTTGTTTTTAGGAACCATTCTGACAGGGGCAGGAAAAGAGTAGATATCATAAAATGTGTCCAGAATATTTTTCATACAAAAGTCTAATCTTCAGGAGAAAAGGCATTGCCAGAATCTTATACCAGCTTGGGACAGGGCATTACATCTCCCCCAGCCCTCTTTAGCCTTCTTGTCTAACCAAAAGTGTAGGTTGGTGGGGAGGTGGCAGGTGTCATAGTAAACAGAAGTTAGGGCTTCAAGGAAATAAACTGGGGAAAATGCTGCCAAAAAAGGAAGTAGAAGGGAGAGGAGGAAGAAAGCTATGCCACTAGAGAAACATGGGGTCCTAGACCCACTAAACAATGAGAATTAATTGTAAGATTATGGACTGCTCCTTCTTCCCCAGATCTTAACAAAACTCAAACAGGAGACAGATGATAACAGTGGACTATTGCTGAAAGACCTGCTAGACACATACTCTTTCTCTGAGGAGGAGAATTTATGGAAGTCCAAATCAACAGAGGTTAAAAAAAAAAAAAAAGCAAGAAAAGCCAAGAATTTTTAAGCCTCTAAAACATGTAGTTGCAGCAAATCTTAAACACAGATCAACTCCTAAATATTTTAATATAAATTTTCATATAACATCACATTTGCCTCAGTTCCTATTACCCAAAACATTTCTGCCTTTCAACAAAAAACTGCAAGGCATGTCAAAAGGCAACAACAACAGTCTAATGAGACAACATAAGAATTATAACCAGACTCAGATGTGACACAAATGTTGAAAATATCATACAAGATATTACAATTACCTGTGGTTAATATGTTACTGTCACTACCTTTATCTGCCATCCATCATTACCAAGAGCCTCATGATTTACCTATCCACTTCCATACTTAACCCCTCTTATATGTGTTTTTAGAAAGATAGTACCTGTTTGTTTGTTTGTTTTGAGAAGGAAGAAAATCATAGGACAATATTTATGCCTCTAAAACTTTAGGCTTCATAAGTAATTTTCTACTTACAGATGTAATATTGTTTTATTTCAGAAGATATTAGTTAAGGAGATGAATTAAGCTAGGGAATGTAGATTTATGATGTTAATGTAGGTAAAACATTAAACAGTTGATCTTCATTACCAGCCAAGATATAAATCAGTTTCTGCTTCTTTAAACGGTTGGTACAGATTGTGTCCCTTTAATATATAAAGATCTTGATTTTGGCAATTTTCTCTGGAATAGTGTCTAATCTCAACTACCCAATCTTGTGGCACTCAGTTTTGAATATAATAGGATACATAGTATATAGCAATAGCAACAGATGACAGTAAAAAAAAAGGAAAGAGGTGAGGGAGATGACTGACAAAACAATAGTAATGACAATGAAGCAACAACAAACTATAATTTTGAAACTAATTATAACCCCAGACCCAAAGGGCAGCCTTATAGACAGACAGACCACAAAAATAATTCAGTGTATATATATTTGATACCTAAACACAGTTTTAGTTAAAGTGATAACTATTCCCAAATGTATTATAAATATTTATCTTTACATATCAACCATCAAAAAGAAGAAAATGTATCTTATATAAACAATATGAAATAGGAAATGTTCTTTTAGCTAAAATTTAACGCAGCACTAACCTAGCAAGCATAAAGCACATTTTAAGTCAAATTCAAAACCACAGCTTTGTAAATCCAGTCACTGGGGGATTCATGTGGCATGCTTATGAACCTCTAACTAGAAATCCTTTAGCATTCCATTAAATGCTAAAGATTCATATAGTGGTCCCTAGGATGGAGCAAATTTTTTTTCCCTTTTAAGTCTTCATTTTGCTTTTTCCTTTTTATGTTCATTTTAAAAATGTCTTTATATTCTGATTAGAATTCACTGAGAATTTGATATAGTTGATCATTTTCATGTCTTTTTCTGTGATATACCATTTTTCTTCTAAATAATCTATCATTATTTAGTTAGCAGCAATGATGCATTTACATTTTCTATGTCTCAGGGTTTTTTTGAGATTCATTTTGCAGTCCTCAAACTTCAAATTAAAATATCCTGCTATTTTGGTGCATGAAAAAAAACACTTACACTGTTTCATAGTATTTTGAAAGTTTTCATAAAAGACTCTAGAGGTTTCATCATCATCATTTGCACAGAAAATTTCCTTTCAGCCAGCAAAAATAAGCTTTTTCATTTTATGTTGCATTGTAAAATATTTAATATATAATTCTTTAAAAGTAATTTCTTATTTAGTGAATTTTTCAATGCATAAATAAAGATGCCCTAAAAAAGTGTGCATATATCTGTGTTCGGGAAAGAAAGCGACATGAAAGATAGGTTGTTTTTGTTCATTTGTTTTTATTTTTCCTCTCAATTTATGACAAGTGAAGCTACCTTTTGTGATAATCTCTGAAAAATATAAATATGAAGGAAGACCTTCAAGATTTTCCTCTTGCTTCTTTACCTTGTTGCTACTATTTTCCAGGACAATTCTCATTAAACCATCCCTTATCTAGCATCTCAAAACCTTCAAATATAAAAATAATGATGATAACAATAAAAGGTACTGATCCTGACATCTGTCCAATATTAAGTACCATATATTTTGAAAACCTAGTAGATAGCCACTGGAAATAAGTTCTTTATACACGATGAGTTATTATTATTACTATTACCCCTTTCTAGCTGTTAGCTTTAGACTATTTTTATCTGTTACCTTAGCCCACAAGTAGAAAGTTGTATAAAATAATAAAAGATAAATGATTTTCAACTTCTCAACTAACCAGTAAGCAGCCTGCAATGGTCTAAAAATAAAATATGATTTTATACCTACAGTGCACATGTCATCTACCTGAAATGTTGTCAGTTGACAACTTAGAACATGCATTTTGTGTTTCATTATTTAAATTTGAAGTTTTTGACTTCCATTTGTACTTTTTGACACAAATTGCACTAAATGCCATTCCTTGTAACCATATAACATTCTTTAAGATTTTCCTTTTTTTAACTTAAAAGTAACTGATTAGCCAAAACAAAGCAAAACAAAAGCAAAAATTTTATTTGTATGTCATCTTGTAAAATGTGGTCATTTTAACATAAATGTAATTGTCCATTCAAATGTTTGCAACGTATTTCAAATTTTATAATAGAAATTCCACAATCCAATAAATCAAAACTATTCACAAGTATTCATATATATCTCAGAGATCCAGACTCTTCATATCAGTTATAGGAATATGGGAACCGAGAGGCTCCCCATGCAACAGAGGATGGATCCACGGAGAGATTCAGTCACTTATTCAGGTTCTAACATATGATAATTGTTATATATAAAACCATAATGATATTTCTAAGTTTTTTTGTTGTTATTTTAAGATAAGTGTGGATCCACAAGCTTTGTAAGAAACAATACAGAGAAATCCCAGGTACCCTTGTCCCAATTTTCCCCTATTGGTAACATTTTGCAAAACTATAGTACAACATCACAACTAGTATGTTGAAACTAGTATGTTGATACTGATACAGTCAAGATACATTTCCATCAGCACAAGGAGCCTGCATGTTGCTCTTTTACAGCCACCCCAACTTCCCTAACACCCTCAACCCTTCCTTAGCTTCTGACAACTATCTTCTTATTCTCAATTTCTATAATTTTATCATTTCAAGAACGTTATGTAAGTGAAATCAAACAGAATTTAACTTTGGGGCTTTTTTTTTTTCATTCAACATGATCCTCTGGAAATTCATGCAGGTTGTCACGAGTATTTGTTCCTTTTTTTTTTTTTTGGTTCCTTTTTGATTAATAGGATTCAATGGTATAGATGACCATAGTTTGTTTAGCCATTTACCCGTTGAAAGACATTTAAATTGTTTCCAGTTTTTGAGTGTTATGAATAAAGCTGTTGTAAAATTTCATGTACAGATTTCTGTGTAAACATGTCTTCATTTCTCCAGGATACATCCTTAGAAGTACAATTGCTGGATTGTGTGGTAGTTACCTATCTAGTTTATCAAGAAACTGCCAAACTGTTTTGCAGAATGTCTGTACCATTTCACATTTCAATTGGCAATATATGAGTAATCCAGCTTCTCTGTGTCCTCATCAGCACTTGGTATTGTCACTATTTTTTATTTTAGTCATTCTAAAAGATATGCAGTAATATTCATTGTGATTTTAATTTGAATCTATAATAGCTAATATGCTGAATATCTTTTTATGTGCTTATTTGTCATTCTTATATCCTCCACAGTGATATGTGCCTGTGTCTTTTATCCATTTTCTAATTAGATATTTTTGGTTTTCTACTGTTGAGTGTTGAAAGTTCTTTATATATTCTAGGTGCTATCTTTTGTTGAATGTATGGTTTGCAACATTTTCTCCCAGTGTGTAGCTTGTATTTTCATATCCTTCATAGACTCTTTGAAGAACAAACATTTTTAATTTTGATGAAGTCCAACTTATCCATTTTCCTTTTTATGAATCATGCTTTTGGTATCAAGTCTAAGAATTTTTTGCCTGAAGGTTTTTCTCCCGAGTTTATTTCTGTTACAGATTTACAACTTACATTTAAGCCTCTGACTCACTTTGAGTTAATTTTTGTATAAAGCATAAGGTTTACTATCTTCTAGACTTTTGAACATGTTGTTTCATCTGTCCGTATCACTCCCTTGACTTTATTCCTCTCTAATTTCTACTTGTCTTTCAGGAATCAATTTTGGCAGCCATTTCTTCAAAGAGCCTTCCATGAATTTCTAAATCAGGATTAAACACTACTTATGTGTGTTTTACATTCTCCATTAGTCTTCCTGTCATAGCTTATATTACACGATATTAAATTATTATCCAGTTTACATGTTTTCTTTATTGTGTTTCAAGATCTTTGAGGAAATGAAACATTTCTACCTTGTTCACTTATCCCCATTGCTTGACCCAAAGTACCATTCAGGAAATATTTGTTGAATGAATAGCTAAATAAAGATTCCTGCTTCTTACACAAATCAGAGTGCGAGTAAATGTTGATGCCTGCCTGCTAGTCCAACCTTCATCAGATAAACCCAAAATCTTGTTTGATCTTCACTACTAAAATCATTTCAAAATGCTTCAAAGGATGTGCATAAATGACCTGGAGCCATCAGTAATAATACAGTATATCTTTAACATCAACCACTAAATTAAACTCTAAAGTATTTCTAGGTTACCCTACTGCCCTTTCTTAACTTTACTTAGGTAGCAGCAGAAGTGGAGAATGAATTTGATAGCCATTGTATTACTTCTCTTTTATCTTTTGTCTTTCCTTCAAAAGTAAATTATCTTTAGTATAAAAAGTCAAAGCTATTTTGACATTTTGACTGCAACTCCCCTGAATCTATCTCTTTCAAAGGAGTTTGAAGAAGTTAGTTAAACTTCTGACCAGCTTCAATAGAATACCTATATATATCAGGAAGTCATTATTTTCCTACTTTACGGCCATTCAGATACATAGTAGAACATATAATTTGCAGTATCTTGAATTAATTAATCTCTGTTTTCCACATTTCACCATTAAATTAGTGTATTAGAGCTCTTTTCGGTTGCAAGTGGCAGAAATTCTACTCAACAAGCTTAAACAAAAATGGAATTAGTTGGTAAATACAACTGGAACATTGAAGGACTGTCACTGGCTTTATGAATTGGTGGTCCAGAGAGTCAAATGATAACACTGGCTGTCCCACCACCCTCTCTTTCTCCCAATCCTCTCTCTTTCTCTCTCTGTCTCTCTCTCAATGGCTTACCCAAGCTTACTTCCACCTCTTAAACTGCTTTTCTCTATGTGCTTTATTTTTAGACACATTCTGCCTATAATACACCAAGATGAATCTCAGAAATTATAGACTACATGATTCTCATATTCCAGACATAGAGTTCTCTCTCTCACCATCCTTACAGCAGATTGCAGGAAATATTTCTTATGCACTACTGGTAGTGTTTGGTATGGTTAGCTGTCGCATGATCAGCCAATCTGGAGCCTCATGATTTTCTTAGTGATCCAAGCTATGCATTATAACAGTTAGACATTGTAAATATTTCACCAGACCCAAGTAATTAAAAAGGGGAAATTTCTAAACAGGAAAAGATGTGTTGAGACACAAGGAGGAAATGAGTCTAACACAGCATGTTCTCTCATCAAATTCATATTTCACTAAATTTGATCAACATTTTTATATTTAAATAAGTATTCATTCTTAAATCGATATATACGTCTGAGCCCTGAATTAAAAAAAAATCCGCAACAGCAAAATGTTTCAACAGATACATATAAAGACTGACATTAAAGAAAATTTTGAGCTGCATGTTTATCCACAAGCAATTCGTTATCTTTAAGTAGTGTATTGTTATTCTTAGTACTTTGGTAAAAACAACTATTGATAGAACATAAAGCAAAATTAGGTTCTACTTTTCAACATGCTGAATTATGCCATATTTTTAGAATAGAAATTAAATAAATAAACCTTTTTAGAATAGAATTTAAATGAATAGACCTATCAGTCTAATTTATACTGCTGTTCATTTAATTGAAAAGAAAATTGTCATCTCCAAAATTGCACATCAAATTGGAAATACATATCCTTTAATTTATCTATATTAATACTACAGTCTACATAGAATTCCCATTCCTATTACCTCAAATATTGATTAATTTATGTAATATATATTTCTCACCAGTTGCATGTAGGCCAGCAAACTGCTAAAGATGCAAGTAAAATACATGCCAGAGTAAACTATTTCAACAATTCAGAAAGGCAACCTTAAGACATTTAATATTTTCAAAATGTTTTTTAATTTAGCCAACATATTTTTTCTATGCTATGCCACACATAAAATTGATGGGCCTCATTTTCAACTCACTCCCTCCATTAAGGTAATCAGTTGTACAACACAATATCATTAAAATGAGAGACCCCAAATCCAAGCCATAAACCTAAGAAAAGCCTCAGGTGCTGAGAGATTTCCCATCAATTCTTATAAAACCTGATTGTGGCAATTATCACTAACAACAGAGAGTCTTTTCAGAATTTTTTAAGACCAGAATTATGTCTCAAGACATGAAAACTCCCTTGATCCCATAATCCTTAAAAACCTGACAACATAAGGAACAATTGGAGGATTTTCATCCTCTTTTACTCTCCTGAATAGAGAGTACAAGATTGTTTCCAAGGTTTTAGCTACACACCTCAATGATATCATTCCTGCCCTCAGACACTAAGATTAGGAAGGATTCACCCTGGGTAGCTCTAAGAAGATAATACCTGAAAAATATTTCCACATAATCCATCAGTCACGTCTCCCAAAAGTCATCATGCTGATGAATCAGTAACAGATTTTTAAAGGAAATAAATAAACTTAATAAAAAGCCATTGGGTACTCTTGTCCACCCCATTAAGTTGATCTGCTCATAGAAAAGATTTAAATCTCTAATTTGCTCATTATGCTTCAATGCTCATCTTACTTCCAGCCAAATTACCACAGCTCTCCTGCCATCTGGTCATCATTCAACTGTTGTTTTTCTGGTGTCAGGGAAATTTTAAACACGTAGAAAAAAGGCCCTAAGGGATTTTGGAATGGTTAGTGTTCATGCAAAACTCATATTTCTTAGCTTAAAAAAAAAAAAGTGGGGTGGGAAGATTTGGAGTGCTGACCACTATAATCCTTTTTATCATGAAGATCTATGATATCATTTTAACCTGCAGTTTGGGTCAGAATTATTTACACACTAATACCTGTATCATGAATAAAATATATTGATTAAAAAACACTAATCAAATACCCAGTATTCAGTCATTTAATAGTTTTTTAATTTAATAACTAATTCTATACTGTTTAGCATATCACAGAGTAAGCCACTGGAGATAAAAAGATGAAGCACGACTGTGCTTATGAACTAGTGAGGGAGATAAGCACAGATTTAAGCCATTACAACTAAGTTAAAGTAGGTGACAATTAAGCCCATCATTCCATGAGAAGAGTACTTTTCATACCTGTTCCCTCAAAAGTGAATGCCCTGAACCCCAGCCATCCATCTGCTTGGTTAATATGGAATCAGAAAACCAACTGTAGAAACACTGGCTGAGGTAAATTCATTTCAAAACTCACTCATCCACAATCCATATGTCTGACAGAGCTGACACTTTTATAGCTTCATAACAGAGTCATTGTCTCAACCTGGTTTTGGTGTATATAGAGAACACACCTTTCTCTGAGCAGATCCACTGAGGTATCTCTAACACAGACTTACCTGCCTGGCTTACAAAACTTCATTTATTTAGAAAACATGTGTGTTTATTAGGTTTTATAACCATTCCTTTCCTACCCCATGCTTCCTCTACCACAGTGAACAGTGAATCAAGACCCCTGAGGAAAGTAAGATTTAGAAAAAAGACAAAAAACTAGAGTCACAATTGAAACGTTTGTATTAGAGACAAGGCCAAACATTTAGTAGTTTTTAGGAGAGATATATGCAAAATTTGGTGACCAAAAAAATGTGGCAACAGACTATTTGGGCTCTGAGCTCACCTAAGAAATTTTTTTTTATATATCTTTGAAACATGCTCAAACAGTCTGTTGAAACACAAGGATTTATTTATTTTTCTTTATTCTGTTGACATCAACAACTTTATCTCTAGGCAAACTACATTTCTAAGTTCCGAATTGTCAATTCTGATTTCTTAGCATTGAAATTTAGTGTCCAAAACTGAACTCAGAATTATCTCCCCTGATGTCCTCTTCCCCAATTCCTCTCCAAATACATCTACTTGCCATAGAATTTTTCTGTTGGGTTTTTTTTTTTTTTTTACATATTTCTTGGAGTATAATTGCTTTACAATGGTGTGTTAGTTTCTGCTTTGTAACAAAGTGAATCAGTTATACATATACATATGTTCCCATATCTCTTCCTCCTTGCGTCTGCCTCCCTCCCACCCTCCCTATCCCACCCCTCTAGGTGGTCACAAAGCACAGAGCTGATCTCCCTATGCTATGCGGCTGCTTCCCACTAGCTATCTATTTTACATTTGGTAGTGTATATATGTCCATGCCACTCTCTCACTTTGTCACAGCTTATCCTTCCCCCTCCCCATATCCTCAAGTCCATTCTCTAGTAGGTCTGTGTCTATTCCTGTCTTACCCCTGGGTTCTTCATGACATTTTTTTTTTAATTCCATATATATGTGTTAGCATATGGTATTTGTCTTTCTCTTTCTGACTTACTTAACTCTGTATGACAGACTTTAGGTCCATCCACCTCATTACAAATAGTTCAATTTCGCTTCTTTTTATGGCTGAGTAATATTACATTGTATATATGTGCCACATCTTCTTTATTCATCTGATGATGGACACTTAGGTTGTTTCCATCTCTGGGCTACTGTAAATAGAGCTGCAATGAACATTATGGTACATGACTCTTCTTGAATTATGGTTTTCTCAGGGTATATGCCCAGTAGTGGGATTGCTGGATCATATGGTAATTCTATTTGTAGTATTTTAAGGAACCTCCATACTGTTCTCCATAGTGGCTGTACCAATTCACATTCCCACCAGCAGTGCAAGAGTGTTCCCTTTTCTCCACACCCTCTCCAGCATTTATTGTTTCTAGATTTTTTGATGATGGCCATTCTGACCAGTGTGAGATGATATCTCATTGTAGTTTTGATTTGCATTTCTCTAATGATTAATGATGTTGAGCATTCTTTCATGTGTTTGTTGGCAGTCTGTATATCTTCTTTGGAGAAATGTCTATTTAGGTCTTCTGCCCATTTCTGGATTGGGTTGTTTGTTTTTTTGTTATTGAGCTGCATGGGCTGCTTATAAATTTTAGGGATTAATCCTTTGTCAGTTGCTTCATTTGCAAATATTTTCTCCCATTCTGAGGGTTGTCTTTTGGTCTTGTTTATGGTTTCCTTTGCTGTGCAAAAGCTTTGAAGTTTCATTAGGTCCCATTTGTTTATTTTTGTTTTTATTTCCATTTCTCTAGGAGGTGGGTCAGAGAGGATCTTGCTGTGATTTATGTCATAGAGTGTTATTCCTATGTTTTCCTCTAAGAGTTTGATAGTTTCTGGCCTTACATTTAGGTCTTTAATCCATTTTGAGCTTATTTTTGTGTATGGTGTTAGGCAGTGTTCTAATCTCATACTTTTACATGTATCTGTCCAGTTGTCCCAGCACCACTTATTGAAGAGGTTGTCCTTTCTCCACTGTACATTCCTGCCTCCTTTATCAAAGATAAGGTGACCATATGTACGTGGGTTTATCTCTGGGCTTTCTATCCTGTTCCATTGATCTATATTTCTGTTTTTGTGCCAGTACCATACTGTCTTGATTACTGTAGCTTTGTAGTATAGTCTGAAGTCAGGGAGCCTGATTACTCCAGCTCCACTTTTCAGTCTCCAGATTGCTTTGGCTATGCAGTCTTTTGTGTTTCCATACAAATTGTGAAATTTTTTGTTTTAGTTCTGTGAAAAATGCCAGTGGTAGTTTGATAGGGATTGCATTGAATCTGTAGATTGCTTTGGGTAGTAGAGTCATTTTCACAATGTTGATTCTTCCAATCCAAGAACATGGTATATCTCTCCATCTATTTGTATCATCTTTAATTTCTTTCATCAGTGTCTTATAATTTTCTGCATACAGGTCTTTTAGCTCCTTAGGTAGGTTTATTCCTAGATATTTTATTCTTTTTATTGCAATGGTAAATGGGAGTGTTTTCTTGATTTCACTTTCAGATTTTTCATCATTAGTGTATAGGAATGCCAGAGATTTCTGTGCATTAATTTTGTATCCTGCTACTTTACCAAATTCATTGGTTAGCTCTAGTAGTTTTCTGGTAGCATCTTTAGGATTCTCTATGTATAGTATCATGTCATCTGCAAACAGTGACAGCTTTACTTCTTCTTTTCTGATTTGGATTCCTTTTATTTCCTTTTCTTCTCTGATTGCTGTTGCTAAAACTTCCAAAACTATGTTGAATAAGAGTGGTGAGAGTGGGCAACTTGTCTTGTTGCTGATCTTAGTGGAAATGCTTTCAGTTTTTCACCATTGAGGATGATGTTGGCTGTGGGTTTGTCATATATACCCTTTATTATGTTGAGGAAAGTTCCCTCTATGCCTACTTTCTGCAAGGTTTTTATCATAAATGGGTGTTGAATTTTGTTGAAAGCTTTCTCTACATCTATTGAGATGATCATATGGTTTTTCTCCTTCAATTTGTTAATATGGCATATCACGTTGATTGATTTGCATAAACTGAAGAATCCTTGCATTCCTGGAATAAACCCCACTTGATCATGGTGTATGATCCTTTTAATGTGCTGTTGGATTCTTAAAAGTCTTAACAGGATCCTACTGAAAAATTCAGTAGATCATCCAAGGAACAGAGAGCAACAGAAAGAGTAACCACATGGGTAAATTTCAAGGAATATTGGCAGTACAGAAAAATAAAATACCTATGTGAATTAAAATACATGATGGTACTAGAAAATAACTTGAAGGTGGGGATAAAAAAGTTAATGTTTTTTAAGATCTATGAATTTTATTCAAATTATTAAAAATATAATTGTATTACACATTAAAAGGCCAATGATACATGTCATATTATCTACAGTAAGCTTAAAATATGGTAAGAGAATTGATAACTAGCAAGGTAATAGGGAAAAAAAAGACATAAAATACTTAATCCTACAGAAAGGAGATAAAAGGAAATTCAAGAGAGCTCAGAAAAATAGAAAACAAATAGTAAGATGATAGATTTAAAGAAAAAATAAAACAGGGACTTCCCTGGTGGCACAGTGGTTGAGAATCCACCTGCCAATGCAGCAGACACAGGTTTGATCCCTGGTCTGAGAAGATCCCTTCTGCCGTGGAGCAACAAAGTCCATGTGCCACAACTACTGAGCTTGCACTCTAGAGCCTGTGAGCCGCAACTACTGAGCCTGCGTGCCACAACTAGTGAAGCCCGTGCAGTAGAGCCTGTGCTCCACAACAAGAGAAGCCACCACAATGAGAAGCCCATGCACCACAAAGAAGAGAAGCTCCTGCTCGCAGCAACTAGAGAAATCCTGCCTGCAGCAATGAAGACCCAATGCAGCCATAAAATAAATAAATTAAATAAATAAATAAATAAATAAATAAAACAGACAAAGCAATCCAATTAACAACAAAGATTATCATACCAAATAAACAAATTAAATGCAACTATGCATTTCTTAAAATAGACTCATCTTAAGTAAAAGGCAAAGAATATGGAAGCAAAATGATGGGAAGATTTTATACAATACATATAGTAAGCAACAAAAGTTATGTAACTAAACTTATAAGTGACAAAATAGACTTTAAGGCTGGAAGCATTACTACAAATTAAGAAGGAATGTTTATTATAGGAAAAAAATCTTCCCACCAAAAAGTATAAAAATTCCTAAAAATGTACAATATCTAATAGTATAGCCCCAATTTATAAAGTAATACTAAAAGGGAAAATAGACACATCTACAGTTAATACAGTAAAGACTTTTAACATATCTTTCTTAGTAACTGATTAAAAAAAACATGCAAAAAATTGAAGATTTTAGAAATACAATTTTAAAAGTTGGTATATATGGAAACTGTAATCAAATTTATTTTTTAAATAAAAAAGAAAATGTACATCTTTTCAAGTTTAAGCACTGTGTTTACCAAAATAGACATTTTCTGGAACCTACCAAATATAAAAAAAGACTGAATTAATATATGTAATGTTTATAGGCCACATTAAATTAAAGCCAAAAATTAATAAGTAAATGACATATAGAAAAATCCTGAATGTTTGGAAATTAAGAATTTAAACTAAAAATTCATGGGTCAGAAAGAAATTAAAATGGAACTAAAAAATGACTGAACTAAATTTAAGAACAATAACGCATATAAAAACGTGAGATACAACTATAACAGTGCTTATAAAGAAATTAATAGCCATAAATAAATATATTAGAAATGATTTAATAAATTTAGATTAAAGATGTAAGCATCTTTCAGAAAGTTAGAATTGCAATCTAAACTAAAGGAAATAAGATGGAGGGAAATAATAAACATAAGACAATAAACTAAATAGGAAAATTATAACAGAGAAAATCAATGAGTTGATTTTTTTAAAGACTAATAAATCTGACACATTCTTCTCAAGACTGACCAAAAAGAAAATAAGAGAGTCAAAGAGAGAAAATGAGGAACAAGTATAAAATATCACAAATGGAAAAGTATCAATACAAATATTATAGACATTATAGAAATAAATGTATAAGAGGATTTTATAAAATTTATTTATATAATTTGAAAATTTAGATAAAATATACAAATTTCTATGCAAAACAAGACTTCTGAAAAAAGAAGACATCTGAATGATTCTATAACAAAATATTAAAGAATATGAATGAAAATTTTTAAATTTCCATCAATGTAATCTCCAGACTCAGTTGATTTAACAATGAATTCTTCATCTAATGAAGCAATCATACCAAAGAAATATAAGGTCTTCTAGGGAAAAGAAGAAGAAGAAACACTTTCAAAATCATTTTATGAAGCCAGGATGATCTTGCTACCAACTTACAAGGATATTAAGAAAAAGGAAAATTTCAAGCTAATGACTCTAATACTAGCACATTAATCTAATGATGTATAAAAAAGCTTAAAATATATAATGACCATATTGAGGAATGTTAGGTTGGCTTAACAATTGAAAAAAACAGTATGATTTGCTATGTCAACAATAAAGAGAAATAAAATTATGATCATCTTAATTGGTGTTGAAAATGCAATTGAAAAAAATGTAATATCTATTCATAATAAATTTTACGGCAAAGAAGGGATAAAGGAAAATTTCATTAATTTGATATATTACTTCTACAAAACTTCTACAACAAATATATTACTTAGTAGTAAAATCTTGTAAAATTATACTCTGAACTTGAGAAAAATTCATGTATGCCCATTGCCACTATTTTAACAGTCTGCTAAAGGCTTTTGATTATAAGGAAAAATTAAATGAATAAATACATTAGATATTTAGATAGATTAGATATAAATAGATGATAAGTAATATCATAGATTAGATAGATTAGATATAGATAGATATAGATAGGTCAGCTATAGATAGATAGATGATAAGTAAATGAATATATAGATAAATGAGACAGAATTTAAAGAAGAAAACAAAAGTAAAACTCTCATTATAGGCAAGAACATACCCAAGGACACACAACTATTTACTTTATAGGAAAAGAATTCAAAAGTATCAGGGAGATGTGAATTAATTCAAACATCATTATGGAATATTACTTAATTAATTGTAAATAAGTGAAGTTAGTGCTGCACCTCACATTTGAGGAGATAAATTCCAGATGGATTGGTAACTTAAAATGTTAAAAAGCTATCATGAGAGTCCAATTTTCTGTTCCACTGGTAAGAAGCTTAGACATCACCACTCCATCATAACTACAATTAAAAAGCTGAAAAATCAACAAATCTTCTTGGTTCCAGAATAGAAAAGAAGACACAAGACAAGCTGCTGCTCCCAAGATTGGAGAGACAGACAGGGATTCACCAGAGTAGAGAGACTCACAAGCAGAAAACACCACAGGAGCCAATGCGAGGTAGGAAAATCTGAACGGTAATTGAAATGAATTACAGAAGCCTCAGTGTGGAGAAGACTAAGAGTTAAAAATTCCATGGGGACACAGTCAGAAGGGGGTTCCCCACAGTATTATGATATTTACCTATAGGATCTCAATCGGTTCCCACACTAAATATTTGAGAAAAATCCTCTTGTGCTTTCAGTAGGGAAAGAAAAAAACGAACCACTTTGAAATAAACAAAATCACTCTGTTCTTCTTAACAAGCCTGCCATCAGGGGAAACTAGTTAACCTGGCACTAACTTGTTGGGTAAGAGCCTAAATGACCCAGAAGAAGGAAAATACCTAACTCCAGCCCACTCTAGCCAACCTGTCCCACCTAATATGGGACAGAAAAAAGTGAAAAACACATGTAAAGTTAACATTTCAGAGAAATAGGCTCACTAAAAGACTGAGACCTAAACATAGGACTATAAAACACTACCCCTCCCCACACACCTCACCACCATATTACTAAAGGTCTACTTACAACAGCTCCTTTTACCCAGTACCTCACGTCCAGCTATCAAGAAAAAAACTAGAAAGCTTGCCAAAAAGGAAATAACAAAATTTGAAGACACACAACAAACATCAGAAAAAGACATGTCAGGAATGTTGGAATTCTCAGACTGGGAATTTAAACAATTATTAAAATGCTAAGGTCTCTATTAGATAAAGTAGGCAGGCAAAAAATAGATGGGCAATGTAAGCGGAGATGTGGAAATCCTAAGAAAGATCCAAAAAGAAATGCTAGAGATCAAAACACTGTAACAGAAATAAAGAATGCATTTAATGTACTCAACACAGCTGAGGAAAAAAATGAGCTAGAGAAAATATCAACAAAATATTTAAAAACCAAAATGTAAAGAGAACAAGATATTAAAAAAAAAAAAAAAAGAGGGCTTGTCTGGTGGCGCAGTGGTTGAGAGTCCGCCTGCCAATGCAGGGGACATGGGTTCTTGCCCCGGTCCGGGAAGATCCCACATGCTGCGGAGCAACTGGGCCCGTGAGCCATGGCCGCTGAGCCTGCGTGTCCGGAGCCTGTGCTCCGCAACAGGAGAGGCCACAACAGTGAGAGGCCCGCGTACCACAAAAAAAAAAAAAAGAAATGAATATACAAGGACTTTGGGAAAATTATGAAACGTGTACATGTATAGGCATACAAGAGGAGAAGAAAGAAAGAAAGGAAAATAAGAAATATTTGACACAATAATGACTGAATTTCTCCCTGAGTTATTGGCAGACTTGAAATCACAGATATATAAAGCTCAGCAAATATAAAACAGGAAAAATGCCAAGAAACTACACCTACCCATATCATTTCCAAACTACAGAAAATCAAAGGTAAAGAAAATATTTTGAAACAAGCCAGAGGGAAAACAACTCAATTATAGAGGATCAAAAATAATGTTTACATCTGACTTCTCAGTAACCATGCAGCAAGAAGAAAATGAAGTTAAAAAATTAAAATGTTGAGAGAAAAAACCCCACCAACCTAGAATTCTCTACCCTGTGAAATTATCCTTCAAAAGTGAAGGAGAAATAAAGACTTTCTCGACAAAAAAAAAAAAAAAAAATTCAGGAAATTTGTTGTCAGGAGACATGACTTGAAAAAAAATTAAAAGAAATTCTTAAAAAAGAAGAAAAATAATACTGATCAGAACCTCAGATCCACAAAAAGAATGGAAGATCATTGAAGAAGGAATAAGTGAAGGTTAAATAAGGTTAAATAAAAAAATTAATCTTATTAATTGAATAGGTAACTGTTCAAAATTATATATATATATATATATATATATATACATATATATGAAATGAGAGACAGCCATATTATAAGGGATAGGATTAGGATTATTACAAAGGAGGAATCAGGATTACTTTGTTATTGTAAGGTACCCACACTAGTCATGAAGTGGTATAATATACAAACTACCAGTTATAAAAAGTCACAGGGATGTAATGTACAGCACAGAGAATATAAACAATATTTTATACTTACTTTTTATGGTGATTAATCTACAAAAGTATTTAATCACTATGTTGTACACCTGAAATGAATATAATATTTTAAGTCAACTATACTTCAGTTAAAAAAAAGAAAGAAAGCAGACGTCGATTATATGTAAATGCATAGTGCAAACTCTAGGGCAACCACTAAAAAAGTTTAAAAAAAGAATATAACTGATATGCTAAGGAGAGAAAAGGAAATCACATAAAACCGCAATTAAAGTCATATAAAACCTCAGCTAAAATCACAAAGGCAGAAACAGTGGTAGACAAAATAGGAACGAAGAACAAAGGCAACAAGTAGAAAACGGTAATAAATATGGTAGATAGTAATCCAACTATATCAATGATTATCAATGATCTAAATGCATCAATTCAAAGACAAAGATGGTCAGAGTGGGGCTTCCCTGGTGACACAGTGGTTGAGAGTCCACCTGCCAATGCAGGGGACATGGGTTCGTGCCCCAGTCCGGGAAGATCCCACATGCCGCGGAGTGGCTGCGCCCGTGAGCCATGGCCACTGAGTCTGTGCGTCCAGAGCCTGTGCTCCGCAACGGGAGAGGCCACAACAGTGAGAGGCCCGCGTACCGCAAAAAAAAAAAAAGATGGTCAGAGTGGATCAAAAAACAAGGCCCAACTCAATGTCATCTACAAGAAACCCACTTTAAATATAAAGGCACTTAACAGCTTAAAAGTAAACAGATGTATTTGTAGTGAGGTGGTTGGACCTAGAGTCTGTCATACAGAGTGAAGTAAGTCAGAAAGATAAAAACAAATACCGTATGCTAACACATATATATGGAATCTAAAAAAAAATGGTTCTGAAGAACCTAGGGGCAGAACAGGAATAAAGACGCAGACGTAGAGAATGGACTTGAGGATACGGGGAGTGGGAAGGGTAAGCTGGGATGATGTGACAGAGTGGCACGGACATATATACACTACCAAATGTAAAATAGATAGCTAGTGGGAAGCAGCCGCATAGCACAGGGAGAACAGCTCGGTGCTTTTTGACCATCTAGAGGGGTGGGATAGGGAGGGTGGGAGGGAGATGCAAGAGGGAGGAGATATGGAGATATATGTATAGCTGGTTCACTTTGTTATAAAGCAGAAACTAACACACCATTGTAAAGCAATTATACTCCAATAAAGATGTTTAAAAAAAAGTAAACAGAGAAAGATATTACACACTAACACTACTCAAAAAGAAGCAGGAGTAGCCATATTAATTTCACACAGAGCAAAAACAATTTATCAGTGATAAAGATGGGCATCATGTAATGATAAAGGGTTCAATTGCCTGAGAAGATATAACAGTCATTAACGTTTATACATCTAACACATCATCAGACTATGTGAGGCAAAAACTAGTAGAATTACAAAGAAAATAGATAAATCCACTATTTAACATCCCTCTATCAGAAATGGACAGATATAGCAGGCAGAAAATCACTAAAGGCATAGGTGAACTCAACACCACCATCAACCAACTCTATATAATAGACATCTATAGACTACTTCAGCCAACAGCAGCAGAATACATATTTTTATCAAGTAGTCATGGAACATTCACCAAGATAGATTACATTCTGGGCCGTGAAACACCTTAACAAATCTAAAAAAAAATAAAAACCATACAACATCTCCTCTCAGACCATAATGGAATTAAACCAGAAATCAGTAACATAAAGATAATTGGAAAATCACAAAATATATGGAGATTAAACAACATGCTTCTAAATAGCACATGGATGAAAGGAGAAATCCCAAGAGAAATTTGAAATATTTTGAACTAAATGATAATGAAAATACAACTTACTGGAATTTGTCAGATGAAGGGAAAGCAGTGCTTAGAGAGCAATTTATAGCATTGAATGTATATATTAGAAAAGAATAAACATAAAATCAATCATCTAAGTTCCCACCTTAGGAAATTAGAAAAAGAAAAGCAAATTGAATCCAAAGCAGAAGGGAATAAGTAATAAGAATTAGAGCAGAAATCAGTAAAATTGAAAACAGGAAAGCAATGAAGAAAAATCAATGAAACCAAAAAATTCTTTATAAAGATCAATAAAATCAGTAAGCCAGGCTACCTTAGAACAAAAGAAGAGGACACACATTACTAATATCAGAAATAAAAGAGGGGGCATCACTATGGATTCTTTAGACATTAATGGGGTAATAATGTAATACTGTGAACTACTCTATGCCCACAAATTTGATAACCTAGATGAAATAGACCAATTACTTAAAAGACATATTTCTGCCAAAACTCACACAAGAAAAAATAGATAACCTGATTTGGCCTATTAATATAGGTATATTAAATAAATCAATAATTAATAATCTTCCAAACAGAAAGCACCAGGCCCAACTGGGTCCACTGGTGAATTCTACCAAACATTTAAGGAAGAAATTATACCAATTCTCTACAATCTGTTTTATAGTATAGTAGCAGAGAGAATACTTCCTAACTCATTCTATGAGGCCAGCATTATGCTAGTACCCAAACCAAAGACAGTACAAAAAAGGAAAACTGCAGAACAGTATATACAAACATTCTCAACAAAATATTAGCAAATCAAATCCAACAATATATAAAGTATAAAATTTATCCTAGGTTTACAAGCCTGGTTCAACATTTGAAATTCAATTAATGTAATCCATTACATCAGATACTGAAAAAAGGAAAATCACAAGATTATATCTATAGATTATATCTATAGATGTAGAACAAGCATTAGACTAAATCCAGCATGCATTTATAATAAAACTCTCAACCCATCTAGTGAAATAAGTCAGAGAAAGTTAAAAAATACTGTATGTTTTTACTTATATAGAATCTAAAACTAAAACAAACAAATGAATGTAACAAAAAAGAAACAGACTCATAGGTACATAGGTATATGTAACTATACTTCGATTTTAAAAGAAGTCTCAACACTAGGAATAGAGAGAGACTTTCTCAACTTGATAAAGAATATCTACAAAAATCCAACAGCTAA
Organism: Delphinus delphis; assembly: GCF_949987515.2. NCBI lineage: Eukaryota > Metazoa > Chordata > Mammalia > Artiodactyla > Delphinidae > Delphinus > Delphinus delphis. Next base: position 14,233,128 of record NC_082693.1, on the reverse strand, counting down.
AAGTCATACTTAATGGAGAGAAACTCATAATTTTCCCATTAGCATCAGATACAAGAAAAGGATATCCTTTTCCACCATTCCTTTTTACATTCATACAGGAGATACTAGCTCAATGCAATAAGAAAAAGAAATAAAAGGTACACAGATGGGAAGAAAGAAATAAAATTGTCTTTGCTCTCAGATGACATCATTCTCTGTTTAAAAAAATCCACAAAGAAATTGACAAAAATCCCCCTAGGACTAATAAGCAATTATAGCAAGATTGCATGACACAGGGTTAAAATACAAAAGTCAATAGCTTTCCTATATAACAAAAGTGAACAAGTGGAATTTGAAATTAAATACATAATACCATTTATATTAACACACCCCCAAGAATGAAATACATAAGTATAAAGGTAACAGAATATGTACAAGATCTATATGAGGGGACCTCCCTGGTGGTGCATTGGATAAGACTACATGCTCTCAATGCAGGGGCCCTGGGTTCAATCCCTGGTCAGGGAACTAGATCCCACATGCAAGCTGCAACTAAGAGTTCACATGCCACAAGTAAGGAACTGGCAAGCCGCAACTAAGGAGCCGGTGAGCCGCAACTAAGAAGCCCTGGAGCCACAACTAGGGAGCCCATGTGCTGCAACTAAGGAGCTGGTGGGCTGCAACTGGGGAGCCCGCCTGCCTAAGACCCAGTGCAACCAAATTAATGAATTAATTAAAAATAAATAAAGTTAAAAAAAATCTATATGAGGAAAATTAAGAACTTTGATTAATGGAATCAAAGGAGAACTAAATAAATGGAGACATTCCATGTTTATGGAATCAATATTGTCACTGTGTCAGTTCTTCCCAAACTGATCAATAGATTCAATGCAATCTCAATCAAACCACCAAGTTATTTTGTGGATATTGACAAACTGATTCTAAAGTTTATACGGAGAGGCAAATGACCTAAAATAACCACACAATACTGAAAGAGAAGAACAAAGTTGTAGAACTGACACTACCCAACTTCAAGACATACTAAAAAGCTACAGTAATCAAGACTGTGATACTGTTGAAAGAATAAACAAATAGATCAATGGAACAGAATAGAGAGTCCAAAAGTAGACCCACATAAATAGAGACACCTGATCTTTGACTAGGAGCAAAGGTAATACATTGGAGCAAAGACAGACTTTTTAATAAATGGTATAGGAACAACTGGACATTCATATGCAAAAAAATATTAATCTAGACACAGGTCTTCCACTGGTCACAAAAAGTAATCCAAAATAAATTGCAGACCTAAATGTAATACACAAAACTATACAATTCCTACAGATGAGAAAACCTAGACGACCCTGGGTATAGCAATGACTTTTTAGACACAAAACCAAAGGCATGATCCATGAAAGACATGATGGATAAGCTGGAGTTCATTAAAATTAAAATTTTCCCTTCTGTGAAACACAGTGAATGTCAAGAGAATGAGAAAACAGGCCACAAATTGGGAGAAAATATTTGCAAAAGATACATCTGATAAAGAACTGTTATACAAAATATACAAAGAATTTTTGATGTAAAACAATAAGAAAAACAACACCCAATATAAAAATGGACCAAAGAATTTAACAGACACCTCACCAAAGAAGATATACACGGCAAATAAGCATATTAATATATGTTACATATCATGTATCATCAGGGAAATGCAAATTAAAACAACAATAGGATATCATCACTATTTGAATGGCCAAAATCCAGAACACTGACAACACCAAATGTTGGCAAGAATGTGGAGAAATGAGAAACTTGCATTCATTCCTGGTGGGAATGCAAAATGGTTCTGCCACTTTGGAGGACAGTTTGATGGTTTCTTAGAAAACTAAACACACACTTGCCATACAATCCAGCAATCAGTCTCCTTGGCATATATCCAAAGGATTTGAAAAGTTATGTTTGCACAAAAACCTTTGTGCATGATGTTTATAGTAGATTTATTCATACTTGCCAAAACTGGAAGCAAACAAGACGTCTACAATAGATGAATGGATAAATAAACTGTGGTACATCCAGCAATGGAATATTATCCAGAACTAAAAGAAAATGAGATATCAAGCCATGATATAACACAGATAACCTTAAATGCGTATTACCAAGCAAAAGAAGCCAATCTGAAAAGGCTACATACTGTATAATACCAACTATATGACATTCTGGAAAAGGCAAAACTATAAAGAGAGTAAAAATATCAGAGGTTGACAGTGATTGGGGTCAGAGAAAAAAATATAATGGTGGAGCAAAGAGGATTTCAGGGCAGTGATAGTACTCTGCATGACACCATAATTATGGTTACACGTTATTATATATTTGTCCAACTCCTAAGATGTATAACACCAAGAGTGAACCCTAAAGTAAACTATGTACTTTGGGTGATTATGATGTGTCAGTGGAGTTTCATCAGTCGTAACACATGTACCACTCTGGTGGAGGATGTGGATAATTATTGCTGAGTATTTTTCTTTTTTATTATCTCCTTTAAACATTTCCGTATTATTCAGCTGTTTTTTAATGAATTTATATTACTACTTCTATATAATTAACATGTAATCTAAGTAACACTTTTATGTTTTTAAAATTCAACTATTTTAAAAGGTTGTAATGAAACATCACTCCGTCTATCACACTTCCTTACCACGGCCTCTTTCAGGCTCTAATACTCTTCAACTTAGTCTTCACTGTTTGTATTGCTTCATGTATATCTAAATAACATAGCTATTCTTTTCTTACAAATTTTAATCCCAGATGTTTTGAAATAATATCCAAATGAGTACAGAATTTAAGTTTTATATCTATGCAGTTTCTTCCCTAAATCTTCTCAATATTTAAGAAAATTACTATTTTTGTTCAATTAGTGTTTAAACTTTATATAATTAAGATTATTCACTACTGTTCAGCCACAATATCTTTTATATATATATATATATATATATATATATATATATATATATACACAAACACACATATATATATTTATATTTAGCTTTTCCTGAAATTAAAAATCATTCTCCAGTGCTTTGCTGAGTCAAGGCTATGGGAGGTATACTCTTTTTAAATTCATCATGTCTGAAAATGTCTTTACGTTAATCTCACATTTGAGTGATTGTTTATAGAAATTTATATTGAAGATTGTTTTCTGTTAATGTACTATTATAACCTAGCTTGCAGAGTTACGTTGAAAAGTGATGCAACTCAGATTCTTACCCCTTTTAAGCTTATGCTACCTTGTTTTTCCTTTATTTTTTGTTTGTAAGAGGAGGCTGGGAGTCTTATCATTCACTGTAGAGGATCCCTCTGTTTCCAGTACAGGGTCTAACTATTGCTATTCACTGTGCCTGTTGACCTCAAATCTCCTTCAATTGCTCAAGAAAATTTCTCTTGTTTGAGTATACAATGGATAATCACCTATTTGCATATAATGAGGAGGGAAAATTTGTGATTTTAATAGCTCTCTACATTCTACCCAGTTTTCAATCTTTTTCAAACAAATTCTGTGCCTCTTCTCTCCTGGAGACAATGTGGATTGACCACTTAATATCATAACATCCTCCTGCTAGGGTTCTCTACATGAATTAGGGTACAGAAATTAGATGCATATAGTTTGGAAAGTAGAAGTGAGTCAGAGGTCATTTTTCTGATCCCTTTTGGCAGTTTCTTTCAACATGCAAGTTATGGAAAAGGAGAGTTCTGTGAAGTAGCATCCCATTGCCTGTTCTCCAGCTTCCTAAATCCAAGGTAGTTGTGGCAAGATGACAATGAGCAATACAGTTATGTTCTTGAACTCACGACTCCACAGCTACTTCCGATGTAATTCCTTGGAGTTTCTGCCTTTTAGTGCTCTGGCAGTCTTTCCTGGAGGGCCAGTCTAAAATTGGATTCACCACCCCTTCCAATAATTATGTAAGAAACTAATTTCCTGTATTAAGTCTTTTCCTGCATAAATGCCTCATTCCGTAAATGAGACCCTGTTTGACTATCTACCCATCTACCTTCCACAGAACATGGTGCCTTCAACTCCTAAACTCTTTTAGAGATCCATGGACTAAATCTGCATGGCTTCTGTTGGTGTCTACCTCTTGCACATACTTCGGTTTCACTTACTTTGACTATTTTTTCCCATCTTCTAAAAAATTGCTGCTATCTCCCAACTTCTGACTTCTACTCATTATTTTTGTTGTCCTTTTAGGTTTATATCATTCTTATTATTTCAGTATTTTCTGAGAGGAGTAGGGAAGTTTGAGGAAGAAATGGAAATATACATTATCATCCAGTCTACCATTTTAAATATGATTTGTTCATGAATTGATTTATAATAAGTAATCAATTAATGGAAGAAGACTGGAAGAAAAAAGAATGTTTTTTTGCTGTATATAAATTGTATCCTGAATTCTTGCATTTTCTATGGCATTCCATTATAGAAAAATAAAATAGGAGACTCAATAGTCAGAGCAGAGGGGGACATGAAAAATGTTCTTAAAGAAATAGGGGTTGGACTCTCAAAATAAGGTGAGAAGTAGAGTCTAAGTAGAAACATATTCAAAGCTGGTATGGGGATGGTTAAAATACACAAAATGTCTAATATTTAATTTTTAATTATCTCCTTCTGCTAATTTTTCTGTGTCATGCCGTGATATCATTTCATGATATTTTAGGGAATGAAATTGAATGAAAAAGAAAACATAGGTTTATAAGTGGAATGAACAGGACCATTGTTTTAAAAGATGAGTTGCTATGTGAAAAATTAAATAGGGAGCAGAAATTCTGAGGCAGAAAGGACATTTATGCTTGCCTTTCCCCAGTTCATCATATCTTAAGGAAACTGAGACATACTGGGAATGGAAATGGACTTCCCTGAGTACTTGGGATGATCATTTAAACCATTTTTTTTATATTTAAGTAAAAATTTTATCTTTTTATTTTGAAGACAAACCACCTGACTTGAAGATGGTATTAAGCATAAAATTACTGCAATTGAATTCTGTATACGTCCAAATAATATGCACAGCTTATTAGCATAAGGGTCTTTGGTAAGTCAACTCTTCATCAATTTCTGAGTACTTTAATATTATAATGAAATGGTTAAGTTGCTCAAGGATTTATCAAAGCTACCTATTTTGTAACATGGGTCGTATGTAACAAATTCTAGAGTAAACATACGCAGGTGGCCCAGACCAAAACCGTTATCCATTTTTTCTGGTTGTACAGTGATGTTATAATCAATCATATGACTGTTTGCTAGAAATCAGCATAGGCTAGACAGTCATTTACACAGCAGTGATACCCCAAGTCAGTAATCACAGCTGGAGAATATCAGTGGGCAGGAGTGCTCATCCATGGGGAAGTTGTGCAGCTGCAGCTGGCATTCTGCATTTATGGTGAGCCTTAAAGTGTAAAGGATTTTCCCATAATTCCAAATTCTGAGGAGCTGATTGGGGGTGGGGATCCAGTGAGCCTCTGCAGTTTTGGAATTGTGGAATATTATATATGGAATCCATATTAATCCCACCATGTTGCTGTTCAGAGTAAGTATTTTCATTGTGCTGTTGAACCAAAGAGGATGAATGATTTAAACCATTTTATTCATGTATTTATAAAATTGCCAGAGAACCTTACTGTGTCAAAACTAGTATCTATCTCTGAATTTAATTCTGGCATAAATTTCTGTATCTGGGAAGTAGACTGAAAGATAGCTCTACCCAGCTATGTGTTTTAAGAAAGATGCATGAGAGGGAGGAACACTCCCAAACTCATTATATGAGGGCACCATCACCCTGATACCAAAACCAGACAAGGATGTCACAAAGAAAGAAAACTACAGACCAATATCACTGATGAACATAGATGCAAAAATCATCAACGAAGTACTAGCAAACAGAATCCAACAGCACATTAAAAGCATCACACACCATGATCAAGTGGGATTTATTCCAGGAATGCAAGGATTCTTCAATATACGCAAATCAATCAACGTGATACACCATATTAACAAATTGAAGGAGAAAAACCATATGATCATCTCAATAGATACAGAGAAAGCTTTCGACAAAATTCAACACGCATTTATGATAAAAACCTTGCAGAAAGTAGGCATAGAGGGAACTTTCCTCAACATAATAAAGGGTATATATGACAAACCCACAGCCAATATCGTCCTCAATGGTGAAAAACTGAAAGCATTTCCACTAAGGTCAGGAACAAGACAAGGTTGCGCACTCTCACTTATTCTCTTATTCAACATAGTTTTGGAAGTTTTAGCCACAGCAATCAGAGAACAAAAAGAAATAAAAGGAATCCAAATCGGAAAAGAAGTAAAGCTGTCACTGTTTGCAGATGACATGATACTATACATAGAGAATCCCAAAGATGCTACCAGAAAACTACTAGAGCTAATCAATTTTGGTAAAGTAGCAGGATACAAAATTAATGCACAGAAATCTCTGGCATTCCTATACACTAATGATGAAAAATCTGAAAGTGAAATCAAGAAAACACTCCCATTTACCATTGCAACAAAAAGAATAAAATATCTAGGAATAAACCTACCTAAGGAGACAAAAGACCTGTATGCAGAAAATTATAAGACACTGATGAAAGAAATTGAAGATGATACAAATAGATGGAGAGATATACCATGTTCTTGGATTGGAAGAATCAACATTGTGAAAATGACTCTACTACCCAAAGCAATCTACAGATTCAATGCAATCCCTATCAAACTACCACTGGCATTTTTCACAGAACTAGAACAAAAAAATTCACAATTTGTATGGAAACACAAAAGACCCCAAATAGCCAAAGCAATCTTGAGAACGAAAAATGGAGCTGGAGGAATCAGGCTCCCTGACTTCAGACTATACTACAAAGCTACAGTAATCAAGACAGTATGGTACTGGCACAAAAACAGAAATATAGATCAATGGAACAGGATAGAAAGCCCAGAGATAAACCCACACACATACGGTCACCTTATCTTTGATAAAGGAGGCAAGAATATACGGTGGAGAAAAGACAGCCTCTTCAATAAGTGGTGCTGGGACAACTGGACAGGTACATGTAAATGTATGAGATTAGAACACTGCCTAACACCATACACAAAAATAAGCTCAAAATGGATTAAAGACCTAAATGTAAGGCCAGAAACTATCAAACTCTTAGAGGAAAACATAGGAATAACACTCTATGACATAAATCACAGCAAGATCCTTTCTGACCCACCTCCTAGAGAAATGGAAATAAGAACAAAAATAAACACATGGGACCTAATGAAACTTCAAAGCTTTTGCACAGCAAAGGAAACCATAAACAAGACCAAAAGACAACCCTCAGAATGGGAGAAAATATTTGCAAATGAAGCAACTGACTGGATTAATCTCTAAAATTTACAAGCAGCCCATGCAGCTCAATAACAAAAAAACAAACAACCCAATCCAAAAATGGGCAGAAGACCTAAATATACAGACTGCCAACAAACACATGAAAGAATGCTCAACATCATTAATCATTAGAGAAATGCAAATCAAAACTACAATGAGATATCATCTCACACCAGTCAGAATGGCCGTCATCAAAAAATCTAGAAACAATAAATGCTGGAGAGGGTGTGGAGAAAAGGGAACACTCTTGCACTGCTGGTGGGAATGTGAATTGGTACAGCCACTATGGAGAACAGTATGGAGGTTCCTTAAAAAACTACAAATAGAAATACCATATGACCCAGCAATCCCACTACTGGGCGTATACCCTGAGAAAACCATAATTCAAAGAGTCATGTACCAAAATGTTCATTGCAGCTCTATTTACAATAGCCAGGAGATGGAAGCAACCTAAGTGTCCATCATCAGATGAATGGATAAAGAAGATGTGGTACATATATACAATGGAATATTACTCAGCTATAAAAAGAAACAAAATTGAGTTATTTGTAGTGAGGTGGATGGACCTAGAGTGTGTCATTCAGCGTGAAGTAAGTCAGAAAGAGAAAAACAAATACCGTATGCTAACACATATATATGGAATCTAAGGAGAAAAAAAAAAAAAGTCATGAAGAACCTAGGGGTAAGACGGGAATAAAGACACAGACCTACTAGATAATGGACTTGAGGATATGGGGAGGGGGAAGGGTAAACTGGGACAAAGTGAGAGAGTGGCATGGACATATATACACTACCAAACATAAAATAGATAGCTAGTGGGAAGCAGCCGCATGGCACAGGGAGATCAGCTCGGTGCTTTGCAACCATTTAGAGGGGTGGGATAGGGAGGGTAGGAGGGAGTGAGATGCAAGAGGGAAGAGACATGGGAACATATGTATATGTATAACTGATTCACTTTGTTATAAAGCAGAAACTAACATACCATTGTAAAGCAATTATACTCCAATAAAGATGTTTAAAAAAAAAAAGACAGAAAGATGCATGTATAAACCAACAAAATTTTGTAGATATCTGTTCCTAACAAGTGGACATGTAACAACCTTCCTTGAGAGACTGTTTTTTTATCACTCTGACAGTCAAGAAATCTATTTTAATTTAAGATAATTGGGTTTTGGGTATGGGAAAATAGTGTTATGTAGTGAAAAGGGCTGTGGGCTTTGAACACAACAAATCTGGTTTCAAATTTCATCTAGGTAGTGCTTGAGGCCATCTGAAAAATTTGCTGAACCTCCCTTAGTCTCACCATACATCCATAAATTGGCAAGAATATCACATATCCTGCATACATATTGTCAGAAATAATTTATGTTAAGGATATACTTCAGAATGTGGTATGTAACAAGAGTCAATCAATGTTTTTGTTACCATTCTTTTTTTTTTTAAAGCATTTCTTATTTTTTAAAATTTATTTATTTTATTTATTTTTGGCTGCACTGGGTCTTTGTTGCTGTGCACGGGCTTTCTCTAGTTGCAGCAAGTGAGGGGTACTCTTCATTGCAGTGCGCAGGCTTCTCACTGCAGTGGCTTCTCTTGTTGCGGAGCACGGGCTCTAGGTGCATGGGCTCCTGTAGTTGTGGCACGGGGGCTCAGTAGTTGTGGCTTGCGGGTTCTAGAGAGCACACTCAGTAGTTGTGGCACATGGACTTAGTTGCTCCGCGACATGTGGGATCTTCCAGGACAAGGGCTCGAACCATTGTCCCCTGTATTGGCAGGCAGATTCTCAACCACCACTAGTGAAGACCCTTTTTTACTATTCTTAAAGGTGTAGTTGATAGTGCCTAAACTAAATGGATCATCTGGTGATAAATGCTGTAATCTTAATATGCCCATACCCAAAAAGTGAGATAAGGCGTGAAAGATGTCTAGAGGAGGGAATTCTGTGCAGTAAGGCATTGAACTGGGAATGAAAAGGCTGCATTCCAACTTCAGTTTTATACAGTAACAGGAACTCTGTGCTCCTCTGCAAACAAGTTACTTCCCTGAGGTATCAGCTATCTAGCCTGAGTAACAAAGAAACACAAGCAGAGGAAACAGACAGGATTTGGGTTACATGATCATTAAGGTCCCTCCTTGCTCTAAGGCACTAATTTTATTTACTTATTATTTCTAAAGGCTCATATCATACCTAAGAAAGCAAGGCTTCAGAGACAGCAGCCTAAATTCTGAGACCCCTTTCTTAACCATGAATCACAGTCAGGAATATATTTTCTAGGAGTAAAGATGACTCTAGGAACATAAATTCCTGAGTAGGTGTATTGAATTTTCTTTCACTCTGCTTTCAAATAGCAATGGTCCCAGTTTAACAGTTGCATAGGTGTTTTTAAACAATTCATCTCTCTCTCCCTTTAATTACACATGCACTCTCTCTAGTCCCCATACTTGTAAAACTGTAGTTTGCAATTTGACAGGATGATATTATAGTATTGAGCAATATGTGAATTGGTTTAAAAGTAACCGGAGTTGAAGCATACATCAATCACCACAAGTGCAAACGCAGGTCACTAAAGCTGTCAATTTCAATCAGCTCTGTAATTAAATACATCACCAATATGGATTTTGTGTAAGAATGTCACTTGTTCTTCAGATGTCTGCTATGAGGACAAATCACACTTCAGTGTCTCTGCACAGGCATGCTAAATATAGTATTTTTAAAAGCAGGACATCTTCATCCATCTTTCTCTGATTTGTTAAGTAGAAATCCATTTACTAAAGTGTAGTCTAAAAGCTATGTTTTTAAATATATATTTGAACTGCTTTCTATTTAATTAAAATATTGTAAATCTCAGTTGGCATTTTAAACTCATCTTTCACACGTTGAATAGCATTTGTTATGAAATAAATAGATAATGAATAATAATCATCTTTTAAAAGGCTGAACAATTTGTAATTATGGATAATTTGCAATTAGATATTCTTTATTATGTGTTCAAAAAGCAGAAGATGCTTTTGGTTGTGAAGAAATAAATTATTCATTTTGATTTCAGCAGGAGAACAAAACTATCTCACATTTAGAAATATTTTAACTTTTCTTCTTAAACAGCTATAAAGTATCATCTTCCAAAACACTTACCACTACATGGGAAAAACCTGCAACAAAGCCATATTACCAAATATATATTGCCTGCCATTTGAATTAATCTTCAAATAAGCTCCAGGAAGCAGGTCCCTGGACAGTTAATCTTTAGTTTTGTAGCCCATGCACATTTTCAATAAGGTTACTAGGGAATTAGGCCCAGTAGGGAGAGGAAAAGCATATTGTCTTATTCCACAGGCAGCTGTTGTGAGCCCTGTTAGCAAATTATAACTTCCTTAATTATGAAATACTGTATTAGTAGAATCTCCATCATCATGTCTATGCTCGTCAAAGAAAGTCATTGTAAATCTTTAGTATAAAGTTCCAAACAATTTTTAAAAATTCTCTTGGCTAATAACAAATCTCCTATAATGTTTCTCATCACAAGTATCATCAAAAAACAAAGCCCAGTTAGATAATTTGAAATATTAAAGAACAGAGACAATAGTTAGGACCTTAATAAAGATAATGATCAAAATAAAACACTTGAGGAAAGGTGTTATATAAATAAAAAGTGATAGTAACTGTTCATTTTAGATTGTGTTGCTGTCCTCATCAATAATACACACACACACTTTTTTCAAGCATCTTTTACAATTGTTCCTATTTAAACAATAGCATCAAAAACCAACAAATTGTTTGATAAACAAAAAACATGAATCATCTGGAAAAATATCATAAAAGCTTAATATAATTCTGAGAGCCATCCAGAAAAAAAAAATTAAAAAGTTAGAGGAACATAAAGCAAGGGGACATTAACCACAAGTTGCTGACTTGAGGTTTTTTGGGTTTTTTTTTATTTTTCTTTGCAGTTAACAGTAGCATGCAATAACTCAGGAGCAATTTTCTGTGGATTACTGTACCTACTCAATTTATTTTGGAGCAATCTTTGTAAGTTAAGTCTCCACTTATATAAACATACATGTTACCTTCAGATAGACCTTAAACAGTGTAAGAACACTCTCATCTAATTTGTTTTAGTTCCTCTGATCTTCATGTTTAGCCTCACCCACTGTTCCTGAAATGCATGAATAGCAAGGAATAATCTTTTACAGACCAAATACTAAATAAATAGGAGATAATGTGAAATTGAGTTTTAAAAAATGAAACAGTGAAGCCAATCAAATTTGCATTGACTTTCTGGAGATCTGTGGCCTGCTAGTTCTGAGAAAGACCTTTTTACCTCCTCTGAAACTAAAATACAGCCACTCCCTGGATGCTTTTCTGAGCTTTCTCTGGGTCCCCAGTTAAGCACTTCTCACATAACCCCAGCAGCTATTTCAATTATTTTGCCAGTTTCCTCAGTCCTCTGTTCCATATCTTTCAACATCCCATGCAGCAGTGCTTGTCTCCTACTTTGGAGAAAACCAAACAAATGAGTAAATAATAAAGGTCAACAGGCAGAAAATCTCACTCCAAGCCATCAACATCCACCATTCCTTTTCACTTTCATGGACAAATTAGCTTTTTCATGTATGAAAGTTAACCTTTCTGCCATTGCTTGGGATTATCTTCTCTGCTATTCACAACCACCTCCCTCCATTAATTGCCTCCCTTACTCCTGCCTTTTGTGTCCCTTCTTTTTAATGGATTCTTTCCCTCTACATATAAAAATTCCAAGTTTCCTCCTTATTTAAAGCTACAATGCCCTCTTAACCCTATATTGCTCTCTAACTACTGAAAATCTTCCTCTTTTCCTAGCGGATAAAACACAGTTCTGAATAGTATACACATGCTCTAATACTTTTTCATCTCCCATTCTTTTGTCCACTGACTGTCAAGTAGCTTCTGCCACGATTTCTCTCTTGCCAGACACTAATAAACTTCTTGTGGTTAAAGTCGATGGTCATTTTTATTTAATATAGTTAGTATATTATTTCCTCTCTTTATCCTTTGACATTATTGACCTTTATCTGCTTCCTAGAAAGCAACTCTTCATCCCTTGCAGTGAGACTTTTCCACTATTGACTTTCTGTGGAAAGGCGGTGCCCCCAGTTTCAGTCTTAATCTTATACTCATGGGTACTGGTATCACTCCATACTCCATTTAATGACACTAGACAAACTTTGCTTCTGAGTTCTGGATACATAACAAGTTCATTTTTGATGCCCAATGTCACCTCCACACTCTGTCCCTAATTGGTCCCACTCTATTCTTATTTTTCACCATTTTGGGAAAGGTCCTCTCTTCCCAGAGCAAATAAAATGTATTGCTTACATGAAAAAAAACTAGGTTTTTTGCTTGTTTGTTTGCTTTTAAAGTTCTGTGTTCCTGTGACAGTTATTAACTGGTTAGCTTTGTATGAAAATGATTAAAAACAAACAAACAAAAAACAAACCGTATTTTCTTAATAATAGTCTTTGTTTCAAGTAAATGCATTTATTGTATTAATATCAACAAAGATAATAAAACTGATGATATTGTAAGGGAGGAAAAATAATTTTACCTCTATCTTCTGAGGTCTTAACTGAGACCCTTGTGATAAAAGATAGATGAACAAGAGAAAAACAAACAAAAGTTTATTAACATGCATGCCTCATGTACACATTGGAGACAACCAAGGAAAAATGAGCAACATCCGAGATGGCTTAGAATTTAGGCTTAAATACATCTCAGCAGGGGAAGGGGAGGAAGGATATAAACTTCCAAAGGGAGAGTAAGTGATTTTTTAGGAAAGATGAATGGGTCCTTAGAAGAACAGATGGGAGGTATGATAGTTTCTTAAAAAGTTTGTCTGCGTGTAGGGTTAACTTCTAGATTTCTCTCCTGGGATGAGTCGATTAAATATCTTTTGGAGGAACTATCTTTAGGCAAAGAGGAGTTTAGAGAAAGCCTCCCCCCACCCCCAGCATTTGTTAATTTTCAAATGCATACAGCTCAAAGTAATCAATATGCCAAAGTGGTATATAGTCGTCCCTCTGTATCCACAGTGAATTGGTTCCAGGATCCCCAGCAGATACCAACATCCATGGATGCTCAAGCCCCTTATATAAAATGGTGTAGTATTTGCATATAACCTATGCACATCCTCCTGTATACTTTAAATCATCTTCAGATTTACTTATATGGGAACATATGTATATATATAACTGATTCACTTTGTTGTAAAGCAGAAACTAACACACCATTGTAAAGCAATTTATACTCCAATAAAGATTAAAAAAAAAAACCTAATACAATATAATTGCTATGTAAATATTTGTAAATACAATGTAAAGATATATAAATAGCTGCTGCTGACCCATGGCAAGTTCAAGGTTTTCTTTCTGAAAATTTCTGGAATTTTTTTCCCAAATATTTTTCATCTGCGGTTGGCTGAATCTGCATATGCAGATCTTGTGAAAACAGAGGGCCAACTGTATTTTGGGTTTGCATATTCCACTATCCTTCAAAATCAAAATCTGCTTAATTTTCTTGAGAATATACACAAATATTAAATTAACACTAGAATTCTAGTATAAGAATAAATTCTATAGTTAATATCTTTTAAAAGACAGATATGACGTGATTATTTTATTTTTATTTTCTAGCTTCTTAAAATAGTACTGCTTTGTGGAAAAGAATCAACCATCTACCTTTGTAATTGGTTTCAATCATTGGTAAAATAACACCAAACAGCAGTAACTACTTATTAAAAGATGGTAATACACAGGAAAATTTAAGTTAAATTGTACATTACATACTGGAAATCTACATAAGGTAGATCAAACATTCTTAATGCATCCTGTTAATAAATTGATTTATATATAACATGGGGTCCAATAAGATAATATGCTGTTTCCAGATTCTTTATTTTTCAGAATAAATCTATAATTGAGACCCTAAAGGCCAAGTGCAAGTAAAAATATCGTATTGTCAGTCTCTTAACAGCTCTAAAGAAATTAGAAATAATGAGAGTGGTATTACAGAAAAAAAGAATTAAAATAGAATATTTTAAAATCATGAATAAGTAATCTATTATTGTTTATGAATTTTAAATTAATTTTAAAAACTAATAAGGAAATGGGTTTAAAAGCTTTATAAATACTTAGGAAAATATAGAAAAAAATTGCATCAAAGTAAATTAGGAGATTTCAGGGACATTATTATATTTTACCTGTTATGAACTTAAGACACATTAAAATATTATGCATAGATAATATATAATGGTCTGTTTGAAAAGAAGTAGTTGTTTGCTTCTACAGGTCTATGTTCCCTTGCGAATTACTGGCTGGCTAGCTGTGGATTAAAATGATCTAGTGGTCTACCGGGACAAGAAGGCCTTGGGCAACCACTCACCTTACAATGTAAAACCCTTTCTTACAAAATTAAACACAGAATGAGTTGCATTGAACTCTGCTCACTTTTGCTTTGTTTCTTTTATCTTATCTCTTTGAAACTCAAGAAGCAATGTTATATGAAAGCATTAAGGTTGATTTCATTTGTGATTTGAAGACTATCCATATTACAGATTATTAAATTAATAGCAATCTAACCTTGAAAGCACCTCTATCTGCTGAAAGAGCAACACTTCATCACCTGTTTTGATTCATTAATGTATCATTTAACTTGGTATGACACATGTTCAGCAGTTATAATTACATTATGGTCTTCCTAGTACATCAGCTCTGCTCCAAGTTTCTGTCACCACAAGTCCAATTTTCAACATAGAGCAATCCACTGCACTCTTTCCTTATTAGTGTCATCTTTAATGTAGCAGAGAGGCTGAACCATTACTTGGCACTGAGAGTTTAACAGCAATTAACCCCTGCTCTATCCCCAGGGATAAGTACATCAGCAACTTGCCAAAACACTGTAAACAAGCTGGCCAAGATCAATGTGCAACCATGCTGGCTGCAGAGCACCTAGTGTATTAATTTAGCATTGATATATAGGGAAAGAAGGAGGAAATGGTCTGCATGAAATTAACCTGAGTCACTTCCCTACCCTAAACTGGATATATTTCTTCCATGGATAGATATAGGACTTTAAAAAAAAAGAAAAAGAAAAAGGAAGAAAATCATGCTTAGAGTTAGCAAATATACTACATGTTTATTCAGCTTTATAGCCATAAGAAAATAATTATTGAATTGATTATTTCACAGGATGGTTTTTGAGGATAGGAAATGAAATGTATAAACAATGTATTCACATAATTTAAAGGTCAAATTCAAAGAGCAAATGACAAAGCAAACTCAATTTTGAGATAGTCTTTGGTTGTTCTAACATACAAATGACTGGCAAGGGGAGCCATATATGGTTCTCCATAAATTTCAACTTAGGAAATTCTTAGCATGATGAAGTATGTAGTTCTGAGAGTTGATGGTACAAACTCTAAAAGAGTGCAGAGACACTGCCCAGAGCAGAATGTGTGGTCGGATATTTTCTAGACTCATTCTGCCATAATTTGTAACTTGGACACTCAGTACAAAGCTGGATGCTTTAATACTGCAGTCTACTGAAAGTGGGAGGTGCATAATGTTAAGACCATAAGTGTCTGCTACAGATAGACATAAGAAATGTTAAAGTATTTGGAGGAGGTCTATGGACCTAGATCAAAGATTTAGCTTGTTACTTTATTTCAGTGCATTAAAAAGAAAAAAGGTCATAACTCTAAAGTGCCTAATTATTTTTCTGTTGTTACTTGAGTCACTGTCGCTTGTTTATACTATGTATTTTCACATTACCATGCCAAGACTGGCACCACACATCACCACTTTTAAAATAATAGCAACTGTACCTCCTGCTGAATGGTACCCTAACTTCACTTTGGAGTGAAACAATCAGCTCTTGAAGATACAAAATTTCTTTTGTATGCAAATACTAATTATTCATTTGTCTGTACTTCTTTTCTCTCCATATTTCTTTGCAGAGATGGCAGTCTAGAATAAATAGAATTATACCACTCCCTTGCTAAAAACTCTTTAATGATTTCCTATTACATTTAGAATACATACACACACACTAAGTTAATAATTAAGTCCAAATTCTTCTCCAAAATTATGAGGCCCTACGTGATTTGTCCTGGCTGTCTGTTTAACTTTTTCTTCTGCTTTATCTTTCTAGGTAAGACCTACTTCAACTCCTACTATTCTGTCTGTTGTTCACCAATCTTCAGTCACAATGAACTATTTTTTCCTAAATAAGCTATGCCCTATGCTTTTCCCCCACCCCCATGGGCTTCACATTTTCTTTTCTTTTTTTTTTTCTTCTTTCTGGAATACCTTTCTCTAAGCAATATCTTCTCATGTCTAATTATTTAGTATGATTCACTCCTGTTTCTCACATGGCCCGATGGCAATGCCACATATACACAAAGGCTCTTTCTGAACATCCTTCTACAATCTCTCATTCTCTCTCTGACTCTCTGTTTCTCTATATACACATATTTAGACATTTAGACACTTATATTTAGATATTAAATATTTATCCTCCTGTCAACACTATGTTAACTCCAGGAACCCAAATACTTTTATTTTCTTCATAATACCCTATGTTCCTCTTATCTATTGTTACATGTTTTAAAAATCACAACATCTGAAATTAACTTAGCTATTTGCTTGCTGGTCTATCTCTCCCTTGGACTCTGTAACATTCACCACTGGTGCCTAAGAAATCATTCAGAAGATAACTAATACTCAATAAATAATTTTGAATAAATTACTTTTGAGTATGAATAATGTAGACAGTACCTGCCACAGAAATAAGAGTGCATTGTTTCTAACCTAGAACATGAATGGTCTCATAATTCAAATAGATATAGAAGTCTCTAAACTCTGTATATGTCCAAAGAAAAATGCTTTCTCAAACTATTGGGTTGGCCAAAAATTTTGTTCGGGTTTTCCGTAACATCTTATGGAAAAACCTGAATGAAATTTTTGGCCAATCCAATAGATTGACTATAATCATTTTCTTCAAAAATACAGTTTGGAAGTTGTTGGGAATTCTTGTATGAAAGAGCTATATAATATGGAAAATTAAATGAAATAAATGTATTTACAGAGAGGTGTCTGATACACATGATTGGATTTATCTTAATTTGTGGCATCACTCAGTAGGTATTTTCAATCTAACTTGTAAATATATGTAAGAATTTAAAAGTTATATGCCTATTGGAAATTGTTTTTAAATTATTTAAGAAATTTTCCTCTGCTGCCAATTTGGCTATCAATAAAAAACAATATCAATATCCCCCTTTCTCAAGATGCAGAATTGTGATTTTATGATAGGACAATTGCCCTAAATCAAACCTGATATTCTGAGTTGATCTCAGCCCATCATCTTAAGGCACTGCAACACTAAACTGTGTCTCATATAGCCACTTCTAACTGCTATAGAGTCTGTGAGATTGTTTTAGTCAATCTCCATGTGCTTTAAGTCAATTCAGATCCTACTGGGCCTCCCAGGATAGTGGATAAAAGTCCTTGAGTATTCATTTAATTTATATTCCAAGTACAGTTAGGAGCCTCTAAGTGGGCTTAGGGGTGAGAAAAGGGTAACCAAAGTCAGGTGTTTGAAACCACTGGTAGGCAGAGAATGAAGCATCATTTTACCTCTGCACACTGCTTTTCTCTCCTGCCCCTTCTGGACAGCTCATTCAACAAATTTTTGTTGAACACTTATTATACATCAGGTACTGCTCTAGAAATTGATGATACACAATGTGCAAATCTAAAACTGCTGATCTCATAAATCTTATACTTAAGTGAGATGAAATTCACAATAAAAAATAAGGACAAAAAATATATAGTCATTAGATGAGGATAAGTGCTAAAGGAGAAAAACAAAGCAGGGGGAAATATTGGAAATTCTGGGAGGGAATAATTTCAAGTTAATTGGTCAGTGAAAGCTATATTAGAAAGAGACATTTGAACAAGGACTTGAGCCATTCAGGTAACAGATGTCAGAAGCTCAGCTGTTCTGGAGAAAACTGAATTATCAGGTATTACAATAGCTGAACGAGCAACAAGCCAAAAACAAAAGTAACAATCAAGCCTTTAATCATTTACTGCAATGGTATAAACAAGAGGTTAAAATCAGAGAAAGCTCCAACTTCCCCCATTTCATTTTTCCCCATGAGCTGGTTCACTAGTGGAACATCAGATGGATTAGTACACACATAGGAGTCCTCTCAGTCTTGAAGGAGCTCCCCCTTTCACACACACCCCCCCCACCACCAAAGTCTCCTTTATTTTTATCAACCTGAGGGCTGGGAAAAGGTGTTGGAAGGCTAGGAGTGTAAAGTACCAAGTACTAATTCACAGCGGTAAAAAGTATTTTCTAGGTTCCCTTTCTCCCCAATAAGGAGTTATCAGCAGAGGCGCTTAAGGTCTTGATTTGAGGGTCCCAGATAAAGAGACCTAGTGATAAAGGTGGCTATAGTAGGACAGCAAATATGTATAAGAGCATGGCTGGCCAGAGGGGCCTGAGTCCTTGACTGTAACTTCCTTTAGAGACTAATGCGCTAGCCACGCGCCAACTCCAGTGTGGGAAGGGCAGTTTTCCCCCATGACACCTGCCAGAAAAAGTTTTGTAATTGCTATGGTCAGGCCTGAAAAATTACATGCAAGTTTTCTGGCCAGGAGTCAAACTCCTCAATAGGACGGAGGGGCATGAAAGAGTGAGGAAACAGCAGGTGAGAAATCCCTGAGAGGGAATCATGGCTGGAATATCAGAAAAACAGCAAAGAGGTAAGAAAAGCTATTTAAATAAGCTGTAGAAGAAAGATATTAGGTGATGAAGTCAGAAGACGTCCCAATTGGACAGAGCCTTGGAAACCCCTGGAAGAACTCTTGTTTTTTACTCTGAGCGGGAGTTGGGGGTGGGTGGGAAATGACTGGATGATTTTGGTAAAAACAATAATGCCATGATCTAACTTTCTTTTTTTAAAGAATTATTCTGCCTTCTAAGTTTAGGATAAAGTGTTGAAGAGAGGAGGGCAGAGGCAGAGATACCAGTTAAAAAGCTAATGAAATGATCCAGGATGATACATGATGGAGGTCTGGACTGGGGTGAGAGAGTAGATGTAGTGAAAAGTGATGGGATTCTTAATATATTTTGAAGATAGAACTGGAGAATTTGCTGATGGATTAGATGTGGGGTGTGAGAAAAAGAAAGGAGTCAAGCCTGTGCCAAGATGTTTAGCCTAAGCAACTACAAGAATGGAATTCCTAGTTACTGAAATGAGTCAAAGATTGTCAGAAAGCAGGTTCATGTGTGTGGTTGGCAGTAGAGGGGGGTTGGATTTTTGATATCTAGTAGATATTCTACTGATTATCATGTGGGTTAATGATTTAATGACTATAAGAGAGCCTTAAGATCTTTAGATCCTAAGATCATCCTTTAGATGCAGGGAAATAATTCAGGTTAAAGATCTAAATGTAGGAGTTTTCAGCACATAACTGGAATTCAACACAACAAGATAAATGAGATCATGGAGTATGTGTGTGAAGAGAGAGAACAGGTCCAAAGATTAATCCCAGGGGCACATCAATGCAAGAGGTCCTGAAGATAAGTAGGCACATGCAAAGGAGACTGATAAGGAGTAGAATGATAAGTAGGGTACGAAGAAATCCAGAAGAGTGAGGTGGTGTCTTAAATGCCAGTGGAGACAGCATTTCCAAGAAATGAAGGGGATCAGTTTGATCACATGCTATTGAGAAGTCAGCATTTAACTTCCCTGGACAAGAGCAGTTTATGTTGGGAGGAATGTCTTATTGAAGTGTGCTCAACAGTATATTGGGGGAGAGGAATCAGAGCTTAGACCACTTACTCAAGGAGCTTTGCTGTTAATATAGAGAAATAAAAATATACTAGAATAGAAAGGAGTGGGTCTTTCATCCTTTTCTTGTTCCTTGTAATAGGAGAAATGACAGCCCATTGGTGTGCCAACGGGGATGATTAAGTAGATAATAAAACATCAACAATTCAAGAAAAAGAAGGTAGAATTCCTAGAGCAATGTCCTTGGATAGGTGAAAGAGATGGATCTAGAACACAAGTGGTGGGACTGTCCTTAGACTGAAGCATGAATAGTTCATCCAAATTGATACGAGGGAAGTCAAATATGAGGGCAGAGACACAAAGTGTGATGGGTACCTGCAATGGTGGGAACCTGTGGAAATCCTTTTCTGACTGCTGTTTCTATTTTCTGAGTGACTTGGAAAGTAAGATTGTTAGTACAAGTGAACAAGGAAGGAAAGGTGTTGAAGGTTTGAGAAAAGAAAAGAAAATTTGCAGAAGTCATTTCTGACTATCAGTTGGACAAATGAAATGTAATAGAAATGCCAGTTAACACTAAGTACTGCCAAAATTTAATGGTAATGAATATTAAGTGAAATAAGCAAGAATGATCTAATTTTCTCTCTGGCTGTGACTAGCTGTGTGGCTGCAGACAAGAAACAAGTGGAGTGCTGCATTTAAACAGAGTTTAAGTTTTGCTACATCAGTATGACAAAATAAGAATGATATTTTTGGTGATCTGCTCCCCTAATCTGCTTTCCTATTTTTCCTCTCTCACTCCTAAAACTGAGAGTTTAATGTCTTTTAGATAATTTGGCTTGGAAAATGCAGATTAATTTCCTAGTAGATAACTTCAGATTATCCAGTCTATTTAAAGCAACACCAGGGAAGAAAATGCTTCTTCTTTGAAGACATCTTATTATATCTAACAAAACGTAATAACGAGAAATGTTAAATAGCCTTCCCTTAAAACTTATGCTGAGATATTAAGCCTCCTCCTAACTTCTCACCTCGACCTGCAATTCAAATTTCCATCATTGCAGTTATCACTGGTCAGACAAACCAATCTGGGGAGGGGGAAAACACATTGCTGTTTTGGTTTCATACATGTGTACACACACACACACACACACACACCCTTGGCAATTGAATAAAGTTCTGCCCAGTCTTTTAGCTAACTATCTCCAAGTCACAAGCCATAGATGCAAAGGGCTGCTGCTATGCCGAGTTAATTACCTGACAATGAGAACCTGAGGTTGGGCCAAGTGGAGCTTCATTAGCACTGAGCATCACTGACCAATAAGGAAGATGACAAAAAGTAAAGAAATGAAAACATTTTCTTTTTTTTTCTTAATGGAAAACCATGTAAATATTAACTTTACAGAGTTTGGTCTATTACCCCGAAAAAAATGTTTTTATAGGGGGAAATAGAAAGCATCCATTGTATTTAGTCTTTCCTTGGGAATGGTATTCAGATACTGGCATATTTTTTTGGTTTCATTGCTTTCCTGTGAGCCAAAGTCAAGGTCAAATTCCCATTGGGCCAATAAGTCATCCCTGGGCTTCCTCCATTACCATCTTCTGGTAGATAAGAGAAGTGGCTTATATGCCCAGGTCAGGTAAACAAATCTTCATTATTATAAGGTAAGGTAGGAGCAGATAAAGGTTAAATTACTACCAAGTTGACTTGAATTAACACTAACACCTATTTCCTTCAACTTCAATTTTAAAACTTAAGCACACTGTATATAGGTATAAGCGTGTGTTCATGTACTTAGAATAATTTTTTCAGAGATGAAGCAAGAATAGAAAAATGTGGGACTTCCCTGTTGGCATAGTGATTAAGAATTCTCCTGCCAATGCAGGGGACACAGGTTCGAGCCCTGGTCCGGGAAGATCCCACATGCCATGGAGCAACTAAGCCCGTGTGCCACAACTACTGAGCCTGCGCTCTAGAGCCCGTGAGCCACAACTATTGAGCCTGTGAGCCACAACTAGTAAAGTCCACGTGCCTAGAGCCCATGCTCCGCAACAAGAGAAGCCACTGCAATGAGAAGCCCATGCACCACAATGAAGAGTAGCCTCCGCTTGCCGCAACTAGAGAAAGCCCACGCGCAGCAACGAAGACCCAATGCAGCCAAAAATAAATTAATTAATTTTTTAAAAAATTTAAGAAGAAAAGAAAAATGTCTTAGCTAAAATTTCTTGAAGTACTTAGCAGAAATAGGGGAAAGGGTTTTATTTCAGCCTAATAATTGATGAACAAACAAAAGCTGAACAAACATAGAATGCTATGTCATTGTCAAAGGACTCAGCCTTTAATAATTGATGGTTTGGACCCTTGTTACTAGAAAATAAATTTTTTAAAAAAGAATGAAAAATATGAAATATATAACACATTACACTGTTTAAATAAAAATCTTATTTTTAATTGGAAATTGGCACCTTGCCACTAACTAAACTTGACTTCAAAAGCAACAGCTGGGAAAGCATCTTTTTAGTTCTTAATTACTGTAGTACGTAAACCAACTTCTTTTTCCTCATCATAAGACACTTGTCTAGCTGAGGATGAGATCAAAGTACAAGATGTGGGAAAAGAAATTATGACCTAGACTATAACATGAGGATCTAATAAAGTACCACAAGGAGTCTCAAGAATAAACTTACACCAGACTCCTTTCATTATATAAAGTCAGATTGTTGAGACTCAAGCTGAACAATTAGAGTGAAACTGGGGACACCTTTGCTCAAACATATGTTTTCTTCTAAAAGACTATTACAAAATGGGAAAAGGAAAATGATGTAATATGAGCTCAATTCTATTCTGACTACCAGAGTCCATAAAGCATGGGGATGTGGGGGAAAAGGGAGAAGACTCCATCTCACTTCTCTGGTGTTGGGCATTGGGACTGCCTCTTACTCTTCTCAATCTGTTATTTGTGATTCTCATCTTCAATATTTCCCTCTACAATCCTAAGGAACCTCATAAGAAATAATACAGGGCAAAACGAGGAACTTATTACTCTGTTCCATGTAAGATGGAGTAGTTTTGAGAGTCATTTCTTTTCCAAAATGGGAATGGGGTTGCTAACCAAGAAAAAGAAAAGGAATATTTTTTGTTTTATAAAAAGTTAGAGGGCTATCCCTTGATGCTTTGCATGTTTGCAATACTTAGGGCTAACAAAGAAACTGGGAAATCAGACATACATATTTTTTTCTTTATTCCACCTGTCCCAACCTCAGGCACTTTTCCCAATGACTGCATTCTTATTAGTCAGTTAACTAGCACATTAATATATAATTATCTTACTTCAAGTTAAATAAAACCATATTTTAAAACACCATATTTAAAAATCAATAGAATAATTTCTTAGCTGATAATACTTTTTCTCCTTTATGAATAATCTTGACACTGCATATAACACAATGAAAGAAAACCCACTCTGGAACATTCTAACATGGAAACATTAATGAAAGCATTTGCAATACAAATCCCTAGCATGCTGACAGTGTTTTGAGAGGCACCCTCGTGAAATGTTTGTGCAGGAGGCTGGAAGTAACACTGTATAGAGGGTAATAAATGGAACATCATATTGTGGGAAAGAGAAAAAAGCCCTCCATTTTTCCTTTAAATCAAAGTACCAATGTAACCCGGCACAGCTAAAACTAGTACCCAACTACTTCTGATGTGCCTGCAAGTCTTAGCACAGTGAAAAGGACTTACGTGTGAGGAAGGTGTGCTGTGTTATTGACAATTCCCTAGTAATTCAGTCATCTTAAGTCAGGTCAGATATTAAGATAGCCAGGATTTGGAAATATGGCAGAAGGGAAGAGTTACAGGTTTCTATAATGACCAAGGTTTATTATCAGTACTAATGTGGCTCTGTTTTTTTGGTTTGTTTTTGGTTTTTTAATTTTTTTTTAGATTTTCACAGAAGGCTTATAAAAAGGGAGAAATACCAATTCTTATATAAACATACTGGCAAGTGTTATATGAAGAAACAAGAATAATTCAAGCTAACACATCCATTCATTTAAAAATGTAGAGACATGTAATGTAGTATGTTTGCCATAATTCCTGTATAACTTGGGCAAACTGCATTATGTTTCAGTGACATCATCTTTAGAGTTGGGATTTGAATTAAGTGATAGCTGTATACTTTCAGTACATTTCTTACTTACGTATTTTTCTTCACCTGGATAACACAATCTTTCCAATCCAATGAAAAATTGGGTGAACCCCAAGAAAGAAAACTTTTGGAGATGATATAGATAAAACATGTAGAAAGACGTATTTTTACTAATTAAATTTTCATAGACTTCAACATTCCTTTGAGTCATCTAGTTAGAATATAACCAGTGATATCTGATTTTGTGTTGTTGTTGTTTTGTATTACTTGGTATTTGTTACCTATTGATCTGGTAATGGATTTATTTATAAGTAGTATGGTAAAATAGGGGGAGAAAAATACAATAAAACTGTGACTCTGGATCCAGGGAAAATTCTACTTGAACTTGAAAACTCTATTTGAATTTGAATTCCTCTGCTGCTTCTTACCAGCCAAATGGCTTCAGACAAATAATTCATCATATATGTATGATATATGTCATTAATATATCTGAGATATATATGTTAAACTATATCTCAGATATATTAATGACATCATAGAGTTACTGACATGTTAAATTAGATATGTGAAAATGATTTAGCATATAATAGTTAAGGCTTATTATATGCTATTTCTCTTCCTCATCCCAACCTTTATAAACATAAATAATGTTATATATGTTGTCAACATATTAGCAGCAATCCATGATACTTATGCGGATTTAAATATCAGTACTGCACATTGAAAATTTTCCATCTCGTTTCTACTTTCTTACTGCAAGCAGGTTAAAAATTCATTCAGTTATAGGTGCTAAGGGTTCATTGTCTAAAATGTTGCTTCAAGAAAACTAATTAATATGAGTGCAGAAAAGCAGAAACACAAGCCAAAAGAAATATTTTTCTTAATTTGATTAGATGTTCAAATATCAGATAATTTAAGTTTAGGATTTTTTCTTCTTTTCTGAATGACAGAACTACTTGATTCTAGAGAATTCTGCTTAATAATCATTCAAATGATTGTTAATCCAAACAGGGATGATCCAGGGGCTTATGTGTTAAGTCGGCATTATAAAGCGAGAAGATATTATGGATAAGACCCTCCTAGAGGAATTGCTTTATACTACCTACAGGTACCTGTTAAGTGTTTCTGCAAAGCAGTGCTTAAATATTAGCATTTTTTCACTTGAGGGAAAATGAACACACTGGGAAGAGAAAAGCATTCTGAAGATTCTGGTGTTTGTTTTCAAACTGTGTACACCCTGAAAAACGGGATGGAGATGCTTTCTGATTATTGTGCAAATAGATAACCAATACCCCCTCCTAAGTAAGTCAGATGAGTAGGTAAATATGTAAGACTGATGATGAGAGTTTGTATCCCTAACACATTCTTCCCCCAGGTTAACTTGCTAGGTTAATTCATCCCTAGATACTCATTCTTAAACTTCCTTTAATTGGCAATTGAGAGGTGTTTCAGCAGATAGGCGTGCTGCAGATACCCTAAAGCCAACAAAAGGGGAAGAGTTAACAAGGGGTTCTGAGGCACTGCGACAAGGGTGACAAGGTTTGTTAAGCACGAATAAAGGGGACAAGCATTGCAGGAGGTATTATGGATTGGCAGCCTTTTCAGAAAGGTCAGCAGCTTCCTTTTATAATTGCTTCCATTCATTTCAATACAGTTTGCTAGAACACTCTAAGGCCAGAAGCTGTCTAATGGCACACTTATAACTTCCCTTTTCTTTGCAGTGTCTCTTTCATTCAAAATAACTTTTGTTTTAGCAGGCTTAAAAAAAAATCATATGTAAGGAAACCATATTTTTAAAACTTGGGTTAAAATTCTCTTATAAATCTCTAGTAATTTTGTATGATTCATTTGAGAAAAATAGGAAGTGACTTTGGCTCAAAGTGAAAATTCACTTCTATTTTTTAAAATGTCATTAAGCACCTAGACATTTTTGTTTCAGCAGGACAAATATCTTGGCTTTTGCAACATAAATTATTCCAAATATTAGAGAGCAAGATTTCAAAAATATATGTAATTCCCTCCTGATTTTTCTTTTCAAATTCTGCTTGATCTTTCTGTTTTTTTCATACTTAGCAAACTTAATCCAACTTAAGCTAACCTGTCTGAGCTACTGAGAACAATTTCTAATGCACACATTCTTAAATTTTCAAATACACTTGGGATATTTCTTTGAAATGTGTTTTTCTAATCTCACCATCCTAAATTCAGAATCAGTGGTTTTAAGATGGAAAACAAGAATCCCATTTCCCAGGTGATTTTGATGCAGAACTTTCCTAGGCAATTATAGAAACAACATATAAAGCCACTATACATCCAAAGAAAAAATAGTTTCAAAGGAACAACATTATTTATTAGATTTTTGTAAATCCATGAAGCTAATGATATTTAGGCATAAGTTTTATTTTATTTTTGGTAAATCTTTTTCTAAGTCATTATGGTATCAGTTGGATAATCCTACTAGTCCTGGGCAACGTCCTTTGGCAACTGAGACCTGTCATGGATGCTTAAAATGAATAAATACATATATATAGTTTTATACAAAATAGACTTAAAAACAAAAACAGACATCTGGAATATAAAACTATTTTCTTTAGTAGTTTTGTTTTAAAAAAATAGGAAAAAATAAGTAGACAGCATCTTTACAAATCATGTTTATGGGTACTTCTGAGTAGCGTAAATTTTGCTTTTTTAATTTTTAAGAAACATTTTTGGTCCTGTCTCCCACTGAGTCTCTCTTTCCTATTTCACCTGCTATACCAACATAGCAATCATGGGAATTTCATAATTTGTGCATTCGCATTTGAGTGGAAATTGCTGAGACTCACCCTCCTAGAGCAAATGACCATAAGCTGTCCATTCTGCTGGAGGAAGTAAAGCAGGGTCTGCCTCTTTTCCACTCACAGATACAGCCAGAAGTTGGGCACGTGACCTTAACTCAGCCAATCAGAAACCCTGAAAAGTTGGATGTTATGCTAGTGGCAGAGGGAACATTTGGAGTTCAGATTTCCAGCAGCAGCGTAGGTAGTGTGCAAACCATACGGTTTCTGATGCATGTTCCTGGTGTGGTTTCTGCTGTCCTTTGATTTCTGCCAATTTTCCAAACTTGGTTTGTCAGATTTTTACTGATTTTCTGAGTCTAAGCTTGCTTGCAATGATTCTCTTATTGTTTAAAAATACCTTTTTTCCCATCCTGTTGCCTTTCACCAAGAACCCTGGATGAAGCCCTTTATTTTTTTTCATTGGCAAAGGCATGTCTGGTAATGAACACAGACAGATTTGTGTACAATTCAGAGATTATTCACATCATCAGTGATAGGCTATGAAGGCATCAGGAGTCCAACTCAACATTATACAGGAAATGTGAAAGGAAGTAATCAGGAACATATAAAAATAATACAGTATGAATTTCAGAACACACAACTGTATCAGGAAAACATTTCACTGATTTGGGCTCATATGGATTTCTGGTTTACCATATTTTTAAAAAGTGGTTGAAAGCTAAGCAAAGTGAGAAACGATAAATTATCTGGAACTCAATTGTGCAGATATGTCAGGGAATGAAACTTGAGAAGGACTCGCTAAGACCAAATTTTAAGGTTGCAGGAAGAAAGCTCTCGAATGTATGCAAAAACAAGGATTGAGAAAAACTGAAGATATGTACATATGTATATACATAATTACTTTTCAAACATATGGGCTGTTCATGTATTGAGTGCTTTACAAAGGGAAACCTAAAATCTAAATGCACAAATGAGAAACAGAAGATCTCAACTCCAGCTAAAGTGTCCCCATTTACTCAACAAATTTATAAAGGTGATGCAGTGTAGCTAGAATTGGAGGGATAGCTAGTTAAAATAGCTAAGTTATTATTTATTTACTATGATTGAATAAGCAAGGAGAAGTCCCATCCCCATTCTAAAATCTTCATTCGACTATGTTTAATATCATGTCATGGGAAATTTTTTAATTTTACAGGATGCCATGTTTGTAATGGGCCCATCAGTGGCACTCACACTGGCTATTCTATAATGGTGAGTATTGGAAGAATAATACGAATGGCAATTAAACAAGACTCCATCACAGTGAAAGGAGGACACTTTGATAGGTATGGTAAGGAAAGGTAATTGAACACAAAAATGTTAGACCCTTTTTAACTGATTTTAAAAAATGGTTACATACTTTTCTATGTCTCTTGAATTCTTCCAAGAGAAGGAGAACTTGCAAGCAAATGTACCCACTACAGTATGCCGAATACATGCTTGAATAAATGAACCTGTGAAATGGAAAGAAAAATATTTACCTCCTTGGGTATAATAGTAGTTATTAGTGTATTCATAAAACATTTCTAAGCATCCCCCTTTCCAAGCAATTGTTAAAATTTCATTTCCCCTTTGGGATTAGATGTGTCCATATGATTCATTTTGGCCAATGAAATATGAAAGGATATGTCATTTCTGGATGGAAACTTTCAAGTTCAGCGCACAGTACACTATCTTTTAATTATTACTATTGCTGTGGAAATTGCAGATTAACATATTCAGATGAAGCCTTATTCAACCCAAATTCCTGAGTGCAATAGTCGAGAGCTTATCCACAGTAAACATATATAACATATATAACATATATAACAAGCAAGAAATAAGACATGTGATTTTAGGTATTGTTATTGTAGCATGACCTAGCTATCCTCACTGGTACATAGGATAACTGTGAGGGTTAAATAAAATAATCAAGGTGAAAATGCATTAGTAAAGTTTAATTAGTAAGACTAACTAAACTAATTAATTGGTCAATAGTAAAGTTTTATATATATGCTATTTTTATTTTATTTCCATAATGACTTTCTTAGCATTTGTGAACATAGACATTTAATAACAAAAATGACCCATATAATTTAGCAGAACTCACTCTGAAAGAAATCAAGAGACAGGCCAAGAAATAACTAAATATATGACATAAATTTCCCCAAGGAAATGGTGATTTATAAATTCAAATTCAAATGCTGATGAGAATTATTTTATCATTAGTGAATGGTCAATATTTTCTCTCCAAGAATCGTGGCAGAGGAATAAAGCCATGTATTCTGGTGTGTTGGATTCAAGGTTATTGGAGGGAAAAACTGCGCAGTAGGCAAAATGGTTTTTAAGTCTTCTGTTCTTTTGATGTTTTCCCCATTTCCTACTACAAATGTTAAATTCCCTACTCCCCTCAAGTTTCCATAAGGTTTCTTCCTCTCCCCATTATTAAAACATACTATCAAGAGTACAACCAAAAATCTTAAAGAGTTTGGTGGCAATTGGATAATAACTGTTCTCCACCATCATCAAAATTTGAAATTGAAAATTCAAAAATTTTATTTGAATCCCAGCAAGGAACAAATGGGTGGGCTGAGGGAGCTATCTGAGAGTGAATACCTTCCATAGAATATCTGAAATCATAGAATGTTCTCATTTTTTTTTCAATAGTTTCAACATAGTAGAAAGGCAAAAAAAGTGAAACTTTTTATGCCTTTACTTATAATTTTAAGAGAAGATTTATTCAAATAAACATAATTAAAATGTCCTAAATATTTAGCAGTGTAACCTGAAGCGTGTTCCAATAGGTCTTTCCACTGTCCATTATCCAATGTCTTCCAACAAGTCAAAAGAGGTTACATATAACCATTCTTATTCATGTCTTCTTATCATGCTGGATACATTTTATAGAGATGTAAGTAACTGAACCAAAAGACACATCATAGCAAAAAGAAAAAAATCCAGAAATTTTTGAAAAATAGTATTCTCTATGTGCATGTATTCCCTCAGCACCATGAACGTTTGAGAAAGAAAATGTAAAAAATCTATTTTAATTATTTCAGTTGTGGTTTTATTATTTTATACTGTCAACATACTTCTAAATTCAGTGTTAGACTAAAATCAACTCCTCTACTGACTCTATTTCTTTAAAATGCTTCTTTAAGCTACTTCTTGTTCAGTCTAAATTTGAATGTGTGCAAAAAATAGGTTACTTATGGCACTCACCCATTTAGATGTCAGAAGAAGTTCTATATGTCCACTAAATTACAACATCCTAATCATCGGCTGTCAAGCCTTGGAGAACTTGGCACTGTCTCATATTTCTGTTTATGACAGCTCACAGAAGGCATGCTGTGAACTGCTTTTTTTCCTGCTTAGGACCCAATTAGGGGTGACAAATGCAGGCATTTCAATATCCCAAATACAAATATGTGATATTGAGTATATCTAGAGGTGAGGTCACTGACTTATTTGCCAATGTTCAACATTCTGAAACAGGAAAGTTAAGGTTTGCTTTGCCACTGTTAAGAGTCTAGATCTAGAAGTCAAAATATTGCCAAGTACAAATGGGTCCTAGAAAGTGGAATTGCATGAAGGTGGCAAGAGTATGATTGACTCCTAGGAAGAAAAAAATAAACATGGAGAAAATCTCTTTGAGAACACTGCAGAAAGATAATAAATATTTAGTAGCCCAAAAAGGTATAATTTATAAAAGGGGCAGAGTTTTATTTGATGGTTACTGGAGGATTTGCTAGCAGATATGTAAAAAAAGATTATAGAAAACACAGATTGAAAGAAAGCTAAGAGGAAGACATAGCAGGTGTTTCTATTTCCTGCCATTAAGCAACCAACTCTTCCTTACTAAGAAGTATTATAGAATTTTGTGATAGAGCAAGAAAAAAATAATTAAAGACATGATCCTCAATTAGGAGTGATATTAAAAATAATTGTGATAAACTGTGGACACAAGCAATATAATTATAGGTGGATGTGCTTCTTTATCAGGCCATAGTGCTGTCATTGAACCCAAATATCCATCTTCTTACAAGTCTTCCCTGTGTCTCCAAGGAAATAATCTGTAACTTCAGGCAGTTAAGGAAAAAAAAATAGTTTGGAGAAGATCAAAACAATTCACATTGTCACATATTGTATATCTTAAATTTTGTGATTGGTGGATTTTATAAGCAGTTATAAAATCATGATGATATATATGTGCCCCTTAAGCTGTTTTGTAGACCTGGAGACTTTATATAATATAAGCAAAGGCATTTTAGAGATGATCTAAATGCTCCAGTTTGAACACCCTGAACCTTTTGCAATGAAGCCTGATATCATCATTGCAGTATAAATTCTGTAAAAATCATGGACTTCCCTCTAGCTGTAAAGATGGTAGTTCTCTTTCTTGTCACTAAGCCACTGAGAATACTGACTACTGAGTTTATTACAGTACTTACTTAAGTGTTATCTTTTCAGTCAGCTCTGTTATTCATGAGCTGATTATCTAGGTGGTGAATTACCTCTGTTCCTCCTTTTCTTCCAGTTTTCCTCTACTCCCTGCCCATTGGCTATTCCCATGCTTGTTAACATTTCCACCAGTAGGTGAGCAACAGAAGGAAAGGGGGATGAAACACCAGTCAATTTTATTACTTGTTAGCAAACCCTTATAAAGGTTTGGTAGAAGAGGAAAATTTAACATAGTTGTTAAAATTAGGTTTGGGGGATTATCTGTGGCTTTTATTTATCCATGTTCTTTCTCTTGTCTATTAGCATAATCTATGACTATTGCATTTAACAATTATATTTTGAATATAAATGTGCTCTTAGTAGAGACAGCCACATTTTATTAATAAAACTGTGTATAGTCTTTAAAACACATTGGGAGCTTTCATTATAGTGGTATAAATATAAGTGTAAAATACTATGATTAAAAGTGACTACTTAAATAATGTTGGTAGTATTTAATAATTGACATTTACAACATGGAGAAAGAAGCATCCAATGAAATATGCAATATTTAAAGTTTCCACCTGCAGGTTTTCATATTCTCTAGTTTCTAGTGCTTCGCAAGCATTCAAATTACTATGATTTTCAGTTTATTCAGCTTAAGACACTAGTGATATCATCATGTCCCTTTTCCACAGAAATTTCAACATAATGGTTACTTACAGATGGTACAATTCTGTAATGCCAGTATCATTCTTTGCATCATTATTTGCCTC
This sequence comes from Delphinus delphis, assembly GCF_949987515.2. NCBI lineage: Eukaryota > Metazoa > Chordata > Mammalia > Artiodactyla > Delphinidae > Delphinus > Delphinus delphis. The sequence goes on along the minus strand of NC_082693.1, from coordinate 14,200,721 downwards.
TTGCTCCTCAATTGGTAGAGTATCCCTGCCTAGGTTCTTTTAAAAAGTGCCAGCATATAATATGATGAAATATCCCACTGCAGTGAAAAATAAACAACCTTTCTTAGAAGTTTCTAAAGTTTGACAGGTACCTATTTTTCTTCTCTAAGAATCCAAACTCCTGGAGGTATTACCTCAGCAATCTCTCATTCCACATCTAGCGATGTAGCAAAATAATCATTAGTGTAATCTTGATAGAGAAAGAAAAGATATGACAGAAAATTTACAGATAGCCTAAATACTAATTCATATTAAACTTTTAAGGATTCTTATCCTAAACATTTCTTAAGGAAGTCAGTACACAGGCCATCTTCCTGGGAGAGAAGCCTTGAACTTTTTGAGTATGTGCTGAGTACAAGATTTTCACCTCATTTGGAATTACTTTGATGGCCTCTATAATGCTATTTTTCTCAATAATAGTTATCACAGGACAAATACTAGTAAGTAATAATTTGCCTGAATCCTTCTGAATCTCTTTTCACCTGGCTGAGAATATAAATTAAAATGAGGAAATGCTACCCAAGGCAATTGCAAGCATGGCAATGGTGTGTTTTGATATTAACCACAATGCCAGTAGAAGTTCAAATTTCAGTCATCATGTAAATGCATTCTGGTCTAAAAATTTTCTGAGAAGAAGATGGGGTCCAGAGTATTTGTAGGCCTGTTATACCAGGGAGATAGATAAGATAAAGTGGATTCTCATGAATGGAGGAAAAGTTGTGAAGCCATCAGGTGAGTGATTTTCATTCCACTGAATGACTCCATGTAACATTTCTCCCAATTTTGGCAAAGGCAGATGATCTATACACTGGAAAGAAAGCTATGTGGTAGTTCTCTCTGAAATATACCACAAAACCAACACCATTCCCAAAACCCTACCAAAACCTACACCTGAACATCTTAGCATCAGTCAGGAAAAATATTGTGCTGCTCCTTAGCCCAATATAGTGTATCTTGCAGAAAACTGTATAGCCTTTCCAAGAACTAATGTACTATGTACCATTGGGGAAGTAATGCTTATATCAGGCTATGGCTCTGAGGGTCATGAGTAAAACAGAGTGTAGTTAATGGTAGGCAAATTCTTCAGTGCCAAGATTGGAGAACTGTTCCCATTGTCTGATTGAAGCTTTCTTCCAGGACCCAATCAATAGATCTCTGACTTCCTTTTTTCTTTAGATATATACTTGTTAGTTGGCATGCAGGTATGCAGGCATTTGAAAACTTCATTCAGAAAGTAACATAAAATAAGGAACAATAAAGATCACTGAGTTCCTGAATGTCTGCTAAAGTGGAACTTTTATATGAACTGAATAATGGTGGCTGAAATGGATGGCATAGGATATTAAGTGTGCCTTCTTGGCCAGAGTGCTCACCACCTCTAAAGTGATACCATAGCCATAGGAAGAGAAAGATTTAAGATTAGAATCACTGTGATTATGGTCCAAGGAAGCTTCAGAATCAAACATGGATAGAACAATATTTTAAAATTTTCAGGAATTGTTTGGTCTCAATAAGTATCATCTGTGTCAAATATTTGGGGACATCTTGCCAGATGTTCTCACTGTAGGCCACAGTCAATATTTTTAAGCAAGTGACTCCAAGGGATGGCATCATGGTAGAAGAATTTGAATGTGATTTCCCACAGAAATCAGGGTGCATTGTTGGGAATCTGGAGGACCTAACTATCTTCTAGATTTTACCATTCATGCATCTAACTCTTGGAGAATCTGGATCTTAGGAGCTAGTGCATTGCTTTTCTCTTGTTGGATTGCTTTGGGCAGTGAGGTGAAGACTGGATGGCTACAAAATTCTCTGGCTGAGGAACTGCAGAGGAAGGGTAGCCTTTGCTGTCCTCTGCCATTCCAGTTTCAGTGACAAGTTTACTATCCTGCAGTTTTGGCTGTTCTAGCTTATAAGAGATATAAAACACAAAGTGATTAAAGAAAAATGCCTACTTTATTTGGCACATGCTGTACTTACATATTTTCCACTATAATGAAAAAATTCTGAAAGCAAGGGCTTACCTTGTCTGGTTTACTGCTTTATTCCCAGAGACAAAAGTGTTTGGCAAAAGTTGCCTATTAAAAAAAAAAAAATTGCAGCCATGCTCAGATCAGAGCATCAAAGAGTATTGGGTTACCTCAAAATGAATCTCCATATCTCAAAGGCATGCTTTCCATTCCCCAAATATACGTGATTTGGGCCAAAATATGGTTCATTGAAAAATCACCTGTGGTGTGGATACTGCTTAGGAATTTCCTTTTGTGTTGAACATTCTTTCGTGTTGAATGCTTTTGTTTTGATGGTATTTGTTCTAGTTTTCTCAGACTAAGACAAAAATCATATTAGAAATTAATAAAATTGTAATTCTTATCCACCTGGAGTAACATTCTTTCCCTGAAAAGATTTTTATTGTAGCCAGAATGTAAAAGTGAAGAGTGGATAAGAGCTGTATCATACTTTTCCCCCAGTCCAAAAAGTGAGCTATGGGATATCTTTGACTGTGACAGGATTTCATGGCTTTGCTAGATAAAATAAATAATTTCAGCTTTGTTTTCTCAGAATGAGTTGCTTAAGATTGACTGAGTAGTGGGTCTGTGATAGTCAGTCAAGGCCTCTCTGGAACTCTGCATAATTATTCTTTGGTAACAATGACTAACTGGAAAGACTGCTAAATCTTCACAGGTGTAATGTTCTCCTCTATTGACTCCTCACATTTTGATGGGAATTGGCAAAAAACTAAATATTACTTCAGTTTATTATCAGTGATATTTTAAAGCCCTGCTATTATTTAACAATACTATCATCCTCTCAGTCTAACTGTGGAAATAGACATGTTGATAAATGTCTACAATATAAATCATATTGTTAAAAACACTTAGCATATGCTGATCACAATGGGAAAAGAGAATAAGTAACAATTAGTTTTGGTTTAAGGATTCATGAGAGGTTCCAAGAGAAAAACCTTTCCCTTAGGAATGCTCATGAGAGATTCTTAAGACTTTGTAAAGGCAACATAATTCAATTAGACAAACACTTATGAATGGCCATTATGTCTAAGATAGTAAGGCATTGCACAAGACACTTACTTGGAAAGTGCAAAGAAGGGAAAAACAATATTCATTTCCAACAAATTGCTTGGGATATCATGGAGGAGACAGACATGTACAAATCTCATTACAACCCAGTAATGGTTAGAGGCCATGTGACAATAAAGAAGGAGAAATTAATTCGAGGCCTTGTGACAATAAAGGAGAAATTAATTCTAATATAGAAATTATGAAAGTTTTCTTATGGAATATTCACTGTTCATTTATTCAGTCACTCATTTAATCATTTACACAACAAAGTATAAACTAGGCACTGTTCTGGATACTGAGGATACACTAAAGACCAAAATAGACATAATGGAACTTACAAAACAGTCTGGGAGATAATACAATAAGCAGATAAATAAAGCAAATAACTTAGAAACTATCTGACAGTAAAGCATACTATTCCAGTGACTGAATTTTAGCTTCAGAGAGACATGAAATTGAATGGCCAGAGAAAGCTTCTCTGAAGACATTTAACTGTTCTGATTGAAAAGAAGGAGCCAACCTTTTAAACACCAGAGGAAAGAGTCTTCTGGGCAAAAGATGCAACTTGTCCAAAAGCTTAGGAAAGCAAGAGCAGAGGCCAGTTTGGCTAGAACTGAATGAGAGAAAAAAGGAGTAGTCCAAGAGTGATATGAAGGGTAAGACAAGGCTAGGACACATAGGGCTTCATAAACGAAAGTTTGGAGCTTATTCCAAGTTCTATAGGAAGGCACTGGAGAATTTTATGTAAGTGCTTTACAGGATCTCTTTTGCATCTGTCAGGCACATGGAGTAATAGAGGAACAGGTTTCCCAGCTGTAAGCTAGTTCAGGATAAACGCAACACATTTTTGCTCAGTGTGGGCGGGGGTCAGGTGGGGAGAAGGGATTAGAAGTTGTCATAGTGGAGAAAGAAAGTGGATAAAATCAGAATAATTTAGAATTGCTGAGTTGACTGGAGTACTGTGCTTGGGTAATGGAAGAGAGGGGTATTTAATCTGATCTGTAAAGACTTCAACCAGGTAGAAAAGAAAATGTTATGAGGAGAGGAAAAAGAAAAGAGGTAGTCAGCTTGGTTGGAAGAGACAAGTCCTTAGAAATATGACCACGGCTGATATAAACAGGGTGAAAATATGTAAACCTACATATTATGTAATTATTAAAAGTTCTGGATTATATAGATGAGGAAGGTATAAGACTGCTGGGAGTGATCAGATGGGGAATATTATGAACAGCTTTGGTAATTGGGCCTAAATTTCCTATTTGAATCTCAGTAAGATAAATTCTTTTTTTTTTTAAATTTGTAACACAATTTTTATCAGAAATAAATTAGATAACACAATATGAAGATTTAACAATTATAATCCTACAACCTAGAAATTTCCAACCCCCATACTGATTTTGAATTAGGATGCCTTATTTTTTATGCAGATGTTTCTCACTCAGGATATGTTATTATTTAATTTCTGATGTTAATAATAGAAACATTTTTAAAATATTAGGAAAAAATCACCACCACTATTAAGATTTAAAAATGCTTATCTACGTTACAAATCACTTCATCAACTAAGGAATTAATTGGCTCATGTAATTGGGTGGCTGAGGAACAGCTTAATTCAGGAATAAAACAACATCCCTAGGAGCCACAGCAAGCCACATAGCAAGATGCCAGCAAGGTACATGTGACCCAAATCCTACTCTCACCCCATCACACACAGAGGGAATAGATTTTTTGGCTGACTTCTATAGAAGTTATTAATGACTGTCTCTCACTGTCTTAGATAGGTCATTTGACCGCTCTTTTTTTTTAATGTTTTATTTTATATTGGAATGTAGCCAATTAACAATGTTGTGATGGTTTCAGGTGCACAGCAAAGGGACTCAGCCATACATATACATGTATCCATTATCCCCCAAACTCCCTTCCCATCCAGGCTGCCACATAACACTGAGCAGAGTTCCCTGTTCTATACAGTAGGTCCTTGTTGGTTATCCATTTTATATACAGCAGTGTGTACATGTCAGACAAAGAAAGAGAAATACTGTATGATATCCCTTATATGCGGAATCTAAAAAGAAATGATACAAATGAACTTATTTAAAAAACAGAAACAGACTCACAGACTTAGAGAACGAACTTATGGTTACCTGGGGGGTGGGGGAAGCATGGGGGGAAGGGATAGTTAGGGAGTTTGGGATCAACATATACACATTTGATTGCTCTTGATTCAACCACTGTGGTGAAGGTAATAGAATACCCTGATTGATTTGGCCTAAGTCACATGTTTATACCCCAGGGAAAAGTGTGCAAATCCTACCTGAACGTGTACTCAGAGTGGGGAAGAGCCATATTCTCCAAAATAACATTGTGCTCTTACCACACAAATGGTTCTGGATAATGAAACAGTAAATGATCAGCTCAACTGAATGTCCAAACTCTGAGAATGCACTGTGTCTTAATTTTTTCATTAATATTGCCCAAATGATAGTGTTCTAGAGTGGCCTATGCCAGAAAGTTTCCATTGTGAAATTGAAGATGTTTAATTTAGTAATTTGCCTTTGCCTAATTATATCCAAATTTACCCTCTTTCACCACTCCACCATTAAAGTCCAAGGTTCAGCAAATGAAAACTTAGGCTGAACTAAAACTTCAGATAATTTAAAAATTATTTTAATTAAAATGGAAATTTGAATGCATGCATAGCCTTAGCCTGTACCTAAGAATGGTGTTGAAATCAACAGAGGCATCATCTCAAAGGATCCAAGCAGGTAAGATGCTGGGGAAAATGTTTTGATATTAATCTAGTCCGCCTATAATTTATATTTCACAATCTTAAGAGAAATATTGAACATAATTTCTATTTTGTATGTCTCATGATTAAACTCATTGCACATGGTTTAATGAATTTATGATAGCTTTAGATTTTGGGAGATAAAATTTTGGCATTTTATTTTAGAACTTATGGTAGAAATTAAACATTCTTTTACTTAGGTAGCAATTTTCCTTAATACACATAAATCCAAGTTCTCCAAGTGTAAGTCCCAATTCTTCAGCCTTATAAGATATCTTGTATTTTAAAATATTGTAAAATGCCTCAATGCCCTTTACCTGCATTGTGGAAACTATAGAAGCCTTCCAATATGTTTAACGAATTAGTTGTATGAAAAAAATAAAGGTGGTTATATGTTTGTTAATTTAGCCTACTCTGAAGCCTGCTTTTCTTAACCTGCAACCTGAGGTCCTTAACCAACCTTAGTGGTCCTCCTGTTGATATTTGCCATTTTATCTTGACCACCACTTCATTTTATTTTTTTAATATTCCAAAACACCTTTAATATGGGTCAGCTTGTGTGGTCATCCTTTACTACAGATTTGGAGAAAATGCAACAACTAAAAATTAAATGTTGACTATTACTGTTTTTAGTAATCAACTGCACAATCTTTGATTTGCTGCTTGGGCTCCTCTTTCACCCTGGACACTATTCAGACTCCTAGAGTCCCTCACTACAAAGCTATCTGAGGAAACTAAAGATTTTTTTCATTTATTCTGCATAAAGATTCAGTTCTAACTTTACTCTTTTTCTAACTTTGCCTTGAAGGTAAGGATATGAGAGTGGGGTTGCTCACTGTCACATCTCCAAATGCCCTGGAATATACTTTGTTGAAGAAACAATCATCTCCCTGAAGATGAATTATGACCACTTATTATATGAAAGTGGCTGCTCCCAGTTTTTCTTAAATGCACATTAAAAACTGTTTTCCCCCTTTCCCAATGTACATGCAGATAGGCTTAACTTAAAATTTTAAACAATTTTGCTTCACTTCTTGTTAGATGATTCTTGAGGAAAAAATAATACACATTTTTAAAAGAGATTTTGTACTTGCCTTACATCTTTTCTTTGACGCAGTCTCATTAAGCTATCACATTCTTCAACTCATGAGTTAAAAATATTTTTTAAAAATTAAAAAAAAAGACAATACATGCTACTGGGAGAAGAAAACAATACAACAGAATGGGCATTGAGAAATAACTTGCTCTAATACTGATGTCTAGTGCCTCTATCCTTCTTTCCAAAGGCAATCACTATTATCAATTTCTTGTATCTTTCTAGATATTCTAGCTATATACATGCATATATGTATACCATCACCTTAAAAATAGTAATGTGGTTTTACAGACTGTTTTGCTCCTCACATTTTTTGTTTAGTTTTATATACTGGGTATATTTCATATTAGCAATATAGCTCTAATTTTTATATGGCCATACTGTATAAATTTATATGGATATATTGTAATGTATTTATTCAGTTTTTCACTGGCTGACTTTGCCATCACCTCCGCTTATTGCTACTACATACAGTAAAGCGATGTATGCCCTTCTACCTATATTTTGAGCATATGGACCATTAGAGCTGCAAGCTAACCCTAGAAACAGAATTATTGGTTTAAAGTACATTTACACTTTAATAGATAATGCCAAAATATCTTTTAATGAAATTTTACCAATGTTCATTCAATCACTGCTCATTCTTGAGGATACAATAGTGCTAACATCAATGCTTTTGCAGCTCCTAAGAGGCAACAAGTAAAATGATTAGGTTGTAATGCCTGGATTTGAATCCTGTCTCTACTACTTTGTTACCTTGGAAAATGTATTTTTTTTTTCTGTACTTTAGGTTTTTTTTTTTTCCTTTTGCAGTGGAATTAACAATATAAATTACTCTTCAGGTTGCTACAGGTTACTTAGTTAATGTATATAAAGCACATTAAAACAATATATACTACCTAAGCAATAGTTAATACAAATTAGCTATTTTAATCTGATCTAGAGGAGAGACAAGGACAAAATAAAGTTGCAGCTATTATGTTCGGGGTGGTCGTTTTGAAGGAGAAGAACTTAATTTCAGAGACTACAATATGGATATTGCTATGTCAGAAAAGGCTTTTTAAAACAAGTGACTGATGATTAAGTTGAGATCTGAAGGATAAGTCAGAGTTAAGCCGGTGAAGAAGTTCAAGAAAAATATTTGAGGAGGAGAAAATTGTATGCAAAGGCCTGTGTCAAGGAAGCCAATTGCTGGAATGGGGGACTGACCAAAGAAAGAACATAGGTGAGAGTCATCTCAGGTGAGTCTGAAGAGTTAGGCAGATTATGATCAACACCTTTATCTTAAATTAAGACAATGGAGATCCACTGAAAGCTTTTGGGAGTGGGGGGAATCAAGCAAGACTATATGGTGACATGATTGGATTTGTTCTTCAAATGTTTTCTTTATGCATATGGAGAAGAAATTAGAGAGCGGCCAGTGTGAATGAAGGTAGGTTGGTTGGAGGGTAATTATGGTAATAAAGATGGGAGATGATGGTAATTTGGACTAAGTTGGTGAAGGCAGAGGTGTGGAGAAATAAACATATTTAGAGATGAATTGGCAGGACTTGGATATGGGTACTTATAGGGTTAAGAAAAAATGAGAGAAAGTGTCAAAGATTTATATTAAAAAAACTAGTCTAAAGTCTGACACATGTAGGCACTCAACAGCTTTCTATTTTCTCCCCCCCCATCTTTTATATAGTATATTTAGAATCAACCTAATTTTTGGATACATATACTTGCCTTATTTTTATATTTCAATCTTTTATATTTTATTATCATTATTATTTACGCTAAGCATGTTTTAATGTAGTCAAGAATATATCTGTAGTTAAGATATTTCCTAATTATGTATTAAGGAGGCAAGAATCGCCTAATTTCTTTTTTTTTTTTTTTGCGGTACGTGGGCCTCTCACTGCTGTGGCCTCTCCTACTGCGGAGCACAGGCTCCGGACGCACAGGCTCAGCGGCCATGGCTCACAGGCCCAGCCGCACCGCGGCATGTGGGATCCTGCCGGACCGGGGCACGAACCCATGTCCCCTGCATTGGCAGGCGGACTCTAAACCACTGCACCACCAGGGAAGCCCCTAATTTCTTTTTTGTTGTTGTTTATTTGCTTGAAGCAGCCAAAAAAAGAATTTATTCTGGTTATATAAAATACTAGAAAATGAAAACTAATCTGTGGCGACAGAAAACAGATCAGTGGTTTCAGGGAGGAAGGCAAGGTGAGACGAGAGAGGGTTACCAAGGGGCAGAAGGAAACTTTTGAGGGCGATGGATATGTTCACTATCTTGATTGTGGTGATGGGGTCACAGGTGTGTACTTACGTCAAAACTCATCAATGACTGCCCACTTTCAGTTACTCAAACGTCAATTAAGCCTCGGCAAGAAGGGAAACTTTCCGCAGCCCGCAGCCTCTGGGAGGAGGGATTGTGGGAGAGGCTAGGCGCGCATGCTCAGTCCTTCCTCCACGCTCACCAATCAGATCCTGGTTGGGCGAACTGGCTCGCTGCGGAAGCCGGCAGACGTGAGAGGACGCCACGGTAAGATGGCGCCCGCGCGTTCAGCAGGGCGGGGCGGCTTGAGGCCTTCCAGAGGCCGGTGGCGTTTTTTCCTGAGGGTACAGAGGCGCCATGCAAGGACTCCAAACAGGCAAGCGATTTAAGCCGGTGTTCGTTTTGAAACAGTATTTTGAAGCGGTGTGGAAAGTGGGCTCGAGAGGATGGGGAACGACCTGGCGGGAGGCTGTGGTAATTTTTGTTTTTCCTCATTGGTCTCTCCCTTCAACCACGAACTCTTGGAGGGAAGGGACTATTTCGTGCTTATCAAAGTACCCCTTCCCCACATGCACCCCTGCCCCATGGCTGGGGGTCAGTAAAGTTTTGTTGAAGAAATCTCTTAATTTCTGACATACCAGAAATCTTTCTGAAATTTCACTAACCAATGATAAATCCCAAGGTATTTATTACATCCCTGTAGTATATAAAATGTAACAATTATAATTAAAAATAGTTGCCAAAGCATATATGTAGAATATATATAGAATACAAATATAGAATATATATAGAATAAAAATATAGAATATATATAGAATATATAAGCCAAAGCATACATATAGAATAGTATATAATAATATTCAAATAAAGCTATACATAGAAAATTAATAATGGTAAAATAATAGCAATAATAATAAAGCATTGAGTTTTATGTGCCACAAACAGTATTCAAAGAGCAACATATGTATCTTATTATCTAAGTCTTATGGAACCCTATGGGACAGATATTATTATTCCCATTTTAAAGATAAGAAAATCGTGGCATGATGAGAGGTCAAATAAATTGCAGGTAGTATCAGTGCTCCTAAGTGGTAGCACTGGGCTTTGAATCTAAGTCTTTAACTTTCCAAGATTTGCAGTCCTATGATGTATTTAAAAGCTTCATTTCATCACTGTATTCAGTTCTGGTTCAGTCATTTACCAGCTCTGTGATCCTGTGCCATTATCCCACATAAAGTTTCACTCAGAAACTATAAATGAGAAAATTCATAAAAAGCACTAAGAAAACGCTTGGCATATGGTACATGCTAGCTATAAATAAAATAAAAAGGTTTTTAAAATTACATTATTATTGTTGTTGCCACTGTTCAAATTTGTTTATTCACTTGAAGATAAAACTATTTTTTTTCTTACTCCCAATATTTTATGTTAATTTACAGTTCACTGGTATCAGGACACTTGAAATCAGGTGGCACTGAGAAATGAATAATACCTAAAAATTACATAGTCTGTGAAACTAAGTTTACAAATTTCAGGTCCACAAAATTCAGCATCACAATAAGCAACTGAGCGTTAACTCCCAGTTTCCTGAAGAAATAAATGTTTACAGATTTCTTTAATTTGGGGGATATGTTTTATTCATAACCTACGAAAGGATTTGGATGCCTGAGAAAAAGGTGAAGTAGACTACATTTACATGCAGAACTAGTTTGATGATTATGAGGGTCAAGTCATTCAAAACCCAGTTTTGACAGAACCTGGATTGCTAAAGTAGTCTTCTTTAAGATGAGTATGGTTTGAGACCTTAAATATTCATCATTAATAAAAATTCCCTGACATTTTTCAGAAGAACATTTGCCCGGGTCATTTGCCCAGATGCCAAGTTAAATCATTAAGGTGTGGCCAACTGCCATTTCATTTTTCTTTTTCCCTTAATATCCTAGATTTTTTAATTTAAAGGAACCTGAGGTATGCTTTTTCTTGAACATTGAATTTACAAGTGAGTATCATAATATCAGAAAGTGCCTTTCCCAAACCTAGAACTTCTGAGGTCTTTGCAAAATCTCTCTTTGGGATGGGGATATGGTTGGTAAGGGAGAGTGTTTCTGAGTTTTTAATAATTAAATTCTGGATTAAATTTTCCACTTAAAAATTTTCCAATGAATATAGGCCAGAAGCTGTTTTTCTTGCTGTTTGTTGTTGTGTTAGAGGTTGTTATTCTTTTTTTTTTTAATGATTAGGGGTTAAACCACAGTCCATTTGATACTTTGTTGATTTTCTCTTGTATTACAATTTCACAGAAACAAGTGCAGTATAATTTTTTTTTTTTTTACTTATCCACACATTTTAATAACCTTTACCATTTCTCATTAATTGGAGGTAGGGTGAATCCTTTCCAATCTGTTTTAGAATATAACAAGGACAGGCTTTGTGTCACATCCCACATAGTACACATCCATGCTTTGCTATCAAAACAATTTCTTATGTTATCTCATTGTGTTTTATCGTTTGTTTGCATGTTGAAGAAAATTAGTAGTTCTGTATTTGAATGGTGCCTTGATATGATTTTTAAAAGGCTACTGAAATTAGGGAATGACTAGAGTAAGAAAATGAAAATGAAGATTGACCTTGAAAGTATGCTATTAACTAGATTTGTTCTCTAGCTCATAGTTTATGTATGTTAAATTAATATATCATTGTAACTATATTAGAAAGCATGTGTATCATCCAGTAGCAAAATGTCTCCAAGTTAGTTTCATCCCATATATATTTTGTTACTTTCAATGTGTTGAACATTCAGTTGTACAGATAGATGCCTCCTAAGTGCCACTTGCAAATAGTTGTGTTTTAAAAATGTGATGTTTATATCCAGCTACATGCAATAGGACCTGGTAAAGTCTTACTCATCCTTAAGGACTCAGATTATATTTTAGTTCTTTGTGATTCCTTATCTAATCCACAAAGGTGATCTTCCCGTGAGGTTTTCTTAGAACTTTATATGTGAGATGATTTTATAATTATATAGTTATTTTTGAATACTTCTATATCAGGCATGGTTTTAATGGACTTTCATTTAATGGGCTTATTGCTCCAAGAGAAGGTTTAATTGCTGGAGTTGTCAATCAATTGCCAAAACTTACCCATTCAACAAGAACAACATATGTGTGTGTGTGTGTGTGTGAGATACTAGGCGTTTATGCTATACCTAAACATTGAGGATTCAGATATTTTAAAGAGAGCTTGCTTTGTTATGAAATAACAATACAACAAGGAATACAGTTGCATAACTATGTAATAATACAGAACAGTAAGTACCACAGAGGAGGTGAGTATAAAATGTGGTATGATGGAAAGGTTCACAACACTTACTAGTTTCTGTTATGTGCCATGTACTTTATAGAGTTTAATCCTTTTATGTTTCATAATTATACTAGGAGATAAGCAAAATTAGTATTCTTTATTAATGAAGAAATTGAGGTTAGAGAAGTTTAGTAACTGCAGAAAGTCACATGGCTAGTAATTGGAGAATAAGAAATAGAATTCAACTCTTTCTGATTTTATTAGGTCAGTTGGATTTTTTGCTTGGGAGGACTGAGGAAGACTTAAAAACGACAACAACAACAACCAAAGGACATGGGATTTAAGAATAAGAAAGGAGGGGAAGGGAATTCTCAGAAGACTGGATATTCTCAGTCAAGTTCAGGCTCTGACTCTATTGTGAGCCTGCATTAAGAACTGAGATAGCTCTTTTCTGTGACTTAATGCAGCTGAAGTCTTGCCTTTTAAGAACAGCATTCTAGTTACTTAAAATAATGAAGGTATAAGGGCTATAGACCGATCTACCGATCTGTCTTTCATATTATTCACATATATATATATATAGATAGATAGAGAGAGAGAGAGAGAGAGGGAGAGAGAGAGAGAGAGAGAGAGGGAGGGAGCATGCGTGAGAGAGTATCAAAACCCTTCTCAACTTCTAGTAAATTTTTAGTGAACTGAAAGTTACTTAATAGGTCAGATGCTTAATGAATCTTTCAAAAGCTTCTAATTTGCACTCCACCTGCAACTAAGTCATTAAAAGAATATGATTCCCTGTATATCAATGACCAGGATTTATTATTGTAAAATGGGTTTACTAATTGCTTATTTTGTGTTTGTTGACTGCTTTTATAGCATGTGCTGTTTATTGATTTATTTTTTAGATTTATAAAATTGCTTTTCCTTTCAAGGCACAGGGATATGAAATAGCATTAATTGTACTAGGAATATTGTGTATATATGTATAATTCTATAATAAAAATAGATTGCAAACACAGTATTGAATATTATTTTGTTCTCTGCCAGAATAATTATATCTTAGTAGAAGAACCAAAAGACTCTTAATGTTAAAAGGAAAAATGATAATATGATTGTAATCTGTATGAAGAAGAGTGAGAGAATTTCAAAATCTAAAACTACTCGAGGATTTGCCTTCTTAGACTAAAACTAGCAATAGCTACAATCATAAACCTTTTTGAAAGTAAATCTTTAAAACTTGGGATGTAAGAACCAGAGAATACTGAATCTGGGCAATGTAGGGGTTTTATTTTGGTAATTATAAAACAAAATTGAATATAAACATATAACAAAAATAAAATCTTAATTTCCATTCACTCATTCTCTCTAAAAACATCTCTTGAGCCCTGGATATAACAATAACATTATTACTGAAAACATTCATAGCTAGCATTTATTAAGCAGGTATCATGTGGTAGAAACTGATGTAGAAATTGGAGATAGTGTGAGGAAAAAGACAAAGTATCTACAGTGAAAGACAGAACTAAGTTTATTTCCCCCCCATGTATTATTTTTCCTTGTTGTTAGAGTTCTCTAGGAATTAAAGTGTTATGATTAACTGGATTTTCTGATTAAGAATGTTTTCATTGTTGAAAAATTTTAATGAAATACCTTTGGCTTCCCTCCTTCCTCTTAATGTATTTAGATGAGAAATAAAAACAAATTTCCTTGACAGTAGACCCTATAGTGTATCATGAAAGGGTTCTAAGTTTTAATTTTAAGAAGATAGGTGCTACTGTTGATGAAGAAAGTAATAGATTTCACATTCATGTTCTACAGATGTAAAAAAATTATTTTATCAAAATAGGAAGCATTAACTGAGTTGACTTTCTATAATATTGCAGTTTTCTCTTTAGTGTAGCTTTTTTGAAATGATCTAATTTTTTAAGTAATTATATTTTAGCATAAATCTACTTATTTGAATTCAGGGTAAGAAGAGAGATGATTTTTATGAAGAGCAAAAAGAGAATGTTATGTTTATTCATTTATGTATTTTTATTAAATTATAGTTGATTTACAGTATTACTTTCAGCTCTACAAAACACTGAATTTTTATAGATTATACTCCATTTAATATTATAAAATATTGGCTGTATTCACTGTGCTGTATGATATATCCTTGTACCTTATTAATTTTATATATAATAGTTTGAATGTCTTAATCCCCAACCCAATCTTGCTCCTTCCTGCATTCTTCTTCCTACTGGTAACCACTAGTTTGTTCTCTATGTCTGTGGGTCTCCTTTTGTTACATTAATTTGCTTGTTTTAGTTTTTAGATTCCACAATAAGTGACAACATACAGTATCTGTCATTCTCTGTTGACTTATTTCACTAAGCATAATAGCCTCCAAGTCCATTCATGTTGTTGTAAACAGCACACTTTCACTCTCTTTATGGCTGAGTAATATTCCATTGTGTATCTCCCTCTCTCTCTCTCTCTCCCCCCCCCCCCCCTCTCTCTCTCTCTCTCTCTCTCTCTATATATATATATATATATACCATATCCTCTTCATCCATTCATCTGCTGATGGACATTTAGTTTGCTTCCATATCTTGCCTATTGTAAATAATGTTGCAGTGAACATAGTGGTGCATTTATCTTTTCAAATTAGTGTTTTCATTTTCTTCAAATATATACCCAGGAGTGGAATTGCTGGATCACATAGTAGTTCCATTTTTAATTTTTTGAGGAAACTCCATAATGTTTTCCATGAGGGCTGTGCCATTTACATTCCCACCAACAGTTTACTAGGGTTCCCTTTTCTCCACATCCTTGCTGACGTTTGTTATTTGTTGTCATCTTGATGATAGCCATTCTGACAGGTGGGAGGTGATAGCTCATTGTGGTTTTGATTTTCATGTCTCTCACAATTACTGACGTTGGGCATCTTCTCATGTGCATATTGGCCAACTGTATGCCTTCTTTATAAAAATGTCTATTCACGTCTTCTTCCCATTTCTTAATTGGATTTTTTTGTTTTTTTTGATATTGAGTTGTATGAGCTGTTTGTATATTTTAGATATTAACCCCTTATAAGTTATATCATTTGCAAGTATTTTCTCCCACTCAGTAGGTTGTCTTCTCATTTTGTCTACAGTTTCCTTTGCTGTGCAAAAGCTTTTAAGTTTAGTTAGGTTCCATTTGATTATTTTTGTTTTTGCTTCCTTTGCCTGAGGAGACTAATCCAAAATAAACATATTGCTATGATTTATGTTTAAGTGTGTTCTGCCTGTTTTGTACTAGGAGTTTTATGTTTTCTAATCTTATATTTAGATTTTTAATTCATTTTGAGTTTTTTTTTTAAATATGATGTGAGAAAATATTCTAATTTCATTCTTCTACATGTAGCTGTCCAGTGTTCCCAGCATCACTTATTGAAGAGACTGTCTTTTCTCCATTGTGTATTTTTGCCTCCTTTGTCATGGATTAATTAACCATATGAGCATGGGTTTATTTCTGGGCTCTCTATTCTGTTCCATTGATCTATGTGCCCTTTTCTTGTGCCAGTACCATACTGTTTTGATGACTGTAGTTTTGTAATATAGTCTGAAGTCAGGGAGTGTGATACTTCTAGCTTTGTTCATTTTTTCTCAAGATTGCTCAGACAATTCAGGGTCTTTTACATTTTCACATCTATCCCTTAATTTTTTATTGTAATTATGGTTGATTTTACAACTTTTGTCTCTTAATCTTTGTACTCATTTAAGTGGCTGATCCATAATCTTTACTATATATTCACCTTTACTGTTGGGATTTTTCCTTTCTTACAAATTCTTATTTCTTGTAGTAGCCTTTTCTTTTCCACTCAGAGAAGGCACTTTAAAACTTCTTGTAGGGTTGGTTTAGTATTGATAAACTCTTATTTTTTGCTTGTCCAAGAAGTGCTTTCTCTGTCCTTCAACTCTGAATGATAACCTTGCTAGGTAGAGTATCTTCATTTGTAGGTTTTTCCCTTTCAGCACTTTGAATATGTCATGCCACTCCTTCTGGCCTGCAAAATTTCTGTAGAAAAGTCAGCTGATAGCTCCATGAGGGTTCCCTTGTATGTGAGTCTTGCTTTTCTCTTTCTGCCTTTAAAATTCTATATTTTTAATTTTTGCCATTTTAATTATGATATGTCTTGGTGTGGGTCTCTTTGGGTACATTTTGTTTGGAATTCTTTCTGTGCTTCCTGTACAGTAAAGTCTGTTTCCTTCTTCAGCTTCAGGAATTTTTTAGCTATAATTCCATCAAATACATTTTCTACCCCTTTCTCTCTCTCTTCTCCTTCTGGAACCCCTATAATGCAAATGATACTATGGTTAATGTTGTCAGAGAGGTCCCTTTTACTATACTAATTTTTTAAAATTAGTATTTCTTTTTGCTGTTTTGATTGGATGATTTCCATTATTCTACCTTTTGAATCACTTGTGCATTCTTCTGTATCATCTAGTGTGCTCTTAATTCCTTCTAGTGTGTTTTTCATTTCAGTTATTGTATTCTTAATCTCTGACTGGTTCTTTTTTATATTTTCTAGTTCTGTATTAAAATTCTCACTGTGTTCATTGATTCTTTCCCCAAGTTCAGTTAGCATTCTTATTATTAATGCTTTGAACTCTTTATATGGTACATTATTTATCTTTGTTTCATTACTTTTTCCAGGTTCTTTTCCTTGTTCTTACATTGGAAACAAATTCCTCTGTCTTCGCATTTTGTTTACTTTCTCTGACTATTTGAAATTAGTTGGAACAGTTACCTATTCTGGTCTTGAAAGGGTGTCCTTCTGTGGGAGCATCCTTATGCAGTCTCCGTGTGCCCAGTGGCTTTGGTGGGAGAGCTGGATCTGAAGTAAGCATGGGTTACATCTTCCTCCCGGGGTGTGCTGGTGGCTACCATCTTGGTGGGAGGTAGGGTTGGAGATGAAGGGGCTAGACCCAGAGCCAAGTGCGAGCCTGGGCTTCTGTGCTCAGTGGCTGTCACCACACTATCAGGAGTAGGTTTGGGACCCAAGAAGCTGGAGCAGAAGCCCTGACGTTCAGATTCAAGCTGTTCCATTCCCCCCAAGTATGTGCTCTGTCCCTTGGCATCTTCACCTCCACCCTAGTGGAGAGCGGTGCCGATCAAGAGGGACAAAAGTGGGCACCTGGTACGAGCAGTGGTGTGATCTGGGATGGTCTCAGCATGCCAGTGGGAACCTCAAGCCATTTTTGATCTGCTGTCTCTGTTTTCTTGTATACAGTGGCTTCCCTCACTCCATTCAGAGGCAGGGCAGGGTCCAAGCTGGCTCTGCTTCTTCCAAGTACAGTCACCTCCCCTACTAATAGCACCTTTACCCCGGTGAGGAGCAGTGCTGGAGCAAGAGAGGCTAGGGCAGTTTCCCAGTGAGGGCTGGAGTGGTCTTGGGAAACCAGCCAGAGTCCCAGGGAATTTTCAGTCGGCTTCCTTCACTTTCTTCCTGGGAGTAAGCAAGTGTGTGTGCATGCTCTTATTGAGAGGAGTCTCTGTTTCTTACAGCCTTCTGGTAAGTCCCACTGGTTTCAAACCAGCTAAGGTCCTGATGTTGTACCCTAGGGCTGCAGTGCCCAATATTCGGCTCAAACCTCTCTCTCCTTAGGGAGGATCTACAAGATATCTCCATGATGTCCCTCTCCCCTTCTGTGTCCCCTGCTAGCGGTGTGGGTCCTGACCTGATCACATCTCCTCCCTTCCTGCCTAACTGTGTGGATCTTTCTTTACAGCCTTGGTTGTAGAAGAGCCTTTCTACCAGTCTTCAGTTTGTTTTCAGCAAGAGTTGCTCCACATGTAGATGTATTTTTGATGTGTTTGTGGAGGGAGGTTGAGCTCAGTGGCCTCCTACTCTGCTATCATGATCTTTGAAGAAAAATATTTTTAAAGAATATTCTACACATAGTTTAATTTTACATGGAAATGTAAAAATCACACAAATAATTTTTCATAGTCCATTTCATTATGTGATTCCTGGTCTACTTAAGTGAGATATGTAAAGGTGCTTTAGGTACATTCGTTTTGCATTTATTTTTAGCTTCCAATCAATTTGTGATGGTACACTGTATACTCTTGGTAGTGTGTTACAGAACATACTATCGTATTAATATAGTGATGTTCAAAAGGTCTTCAAACTAAGTCCTTTCCTGATTTGGGGTGAAATATTAAATTTATTTGGGGATTTTTGTGTTCCATGTCTTTTTATGTCCTAGTTTGGTGAATGTTTCTGAAAGTCCTTAAACTGATAGAATATTTCTACCCTATCTATTCAGTCAGTATTTTCCAGAAGCTCAAAAATGCAAGAAGGGGGTATCACTGTATAGAAAAAGAAAAAAATACAACACTTCTATGGAAAGTGCTGCATTTAATCATTGAATGGGGGCAATTTTCTCTTCTCTAATATTTTGACTTTATTTTGATTTATTGTATTAAATAATCAGAGGATGTTCTAAAGGTGGGCAGTGCCTACCCTCTCATCTTACCTATAAGGAAACTGAAGACAGATTTAATTTACTCAACAGAGTTTAATTTACTCAACAAAGGTCACATGGCTGGAAGACAGTAGAGCAAAGAGGAGACTTTGATTCCTGTCTTTGATTATTCAAATGCTTTTTTGACTAGATTATGTTTATTTTTACAGTAGAGACTACAGCCTCAGCAACTTAAAATCTAGGAGTGTTTTTGTTGATTTTTAAATTTTTTCTTTTCCTTCAAACTTGATGGGAGTAAAGGAAGGACCCGTGTTTTCTTCAGCTACATTTCAAAACAGGTTTACACACAATGCAGTTTTCTAGAAGTTATACTTTGTCATTAATTTAAATTTCAGGTAGGAGTTGGTGGAAGTAAAAATAAAAACAAAAGAAATATGGTTCTTTCTGTAATAAATATGGTTCTTTCTGTAATACCACAGTCTTTGTAATTTTCATTGTTAAGTGTGATACAACAAATGAATTTATTATTTCTTTAGAAAGACCAATTTATTCAAATGAAAAATGATTCTTCCTCAGTGAAAACTCCAGGAAATTTGATTGAGATTGAAGAAATAATTCTCTTCTATCAGAGGGAATTTCATAACCTCATCAACTCCCTATTTTGTGACTAAGCAAAGTCCACTGTACAGTTTAAAAAATCAGAACCTATTCATTGCTTTGTTCATTTAGTACTATAACCAGCACAAATTAAACCTATCTGTCAATTATAAGCAAATGAACAGCTTTTATTACCAAAGAGAATGACAATGCTATACTTTAATGAGTAATGGCTGAGGCCGATTGCTGCTTAATTCACAGATGACATAACATCCTTTTATTGATGCTCTCTGTGTGTTTCAGCCTGGAAGTTATCACTTACAGATTTAGTATGCCCCTAGTATAATGTAAAAGTACAAGTAAACCTGGAGCATTTAGCCAAACAACAACAAAAATGGCTAGGAAAAAAAAACATTTTGTTAAGTGTCAAGCATGTGGCCTTAACCTTAGCAAGATTCTGTGCAATTGGAAATAAAACTCACAACACCATGAAGACAGGGAGGAATAAAAAACAAATCAAAATTCTGCTAGGCTACAACTGTTACATATCATTTTGTTCATGTTTTTAAGTAATGTGCTAATAGAAATTCACACTTCCAAAGATGTGAACCAAGTTATACTGTTGATGTTAAAGAACATCACTATTATATATTGTACAAGGAAAAATAAAGAAGCACAGGAATGTTTACTTTTAGAAATTTACCAGTTCCTTTATATTGTTCTAACAAAGTTTGCATGTTATAATTAAGAAAATTTAGAGTTATTACTATCTGTTATGACAATTTTTAATAGCACCTGTCCTACTTACTAGATGGAAGGAACCTACATTGGGCAATAAAAGGTGTCTTACTCATGTCTAATTTAAAAATTTTTTTTTCAAATTATTTCACTCCAACTATGGGCAGTCAGTTCAAACTCAACTCCCTACCAGAGTAATTTGTCATTCTGTCACTTCCCATTTGCTCCCTACTCCCCACTCCTTGTTTAACCTCAGAACATTGAGAGACATATCTCTGAGTCTTCACCCATCTCACATGTGTCCTAAGGCTTTTATCTATATTAACAGATTTGATTTAATATTCACAACAAAGTAGATACTAATAGTTCCATTGTGCTGGTAAGAAAATAGAGCCTCAGAAAGATTAACTATTTATCCCTTTAGTGATAGCGAAACTTTATTGAGTGTGTGACATCTCACACACTTCAAAGCTCTATAGGTAATATACTATTATGTATGTGTTAAATTAACCCTCAAAAGCCTATGATGTAAATACACATATTATTCCCCCCACCTTTTTTTAAACATCTTTATTGGAGTATAATTGCTTTATAACAAAGTGAATCAGCTATACATATACATATATCCCCATATCTCCTCCCTCTTGCGTCTCCTTCCCACCCTCCCTATCCCACCCTTCTAGGTGGTCACAAAGCACTGAGCTGAGCTCCCTGTTCGATGCAGCTGCTTCCCACTAGCTATCTATTTTACATTAGGTAGTGTATATATGTCCATGCCACTCTCTCACTTCGTCCCAGCTTACCCTTCTCCCTCCCCGTGTCCTCAAGTCCATACTCTAAGTCTGCATCCTTACTGTTGTCCTGCCCCTAGGTTCTTCAGATTTTTAGATTCCATATATATGTGAGCATATGGTATTTGTTTTTCTCTTTCTGACTTACTTCACTCTGTATGACAGACTCTAGGTCCATCCACCTCCCTACAAGTAACTCAATTTTGTTTCTTTCTATGGCTGAGTAATATTCCATTGTATATATGTGCTACATCTTCTTTATCCATTCATCTGTCGATGGACACTTAGGTTGCTTCCATGTCCTGGCTATTGTAAATAGAGCTGCAGTGAACATTGTAGTACATGACTCTTTTTGAATTATGGTTTTCTCAGGGTATATGCCCAGGAGTGGGATTGCTGTGTCATATGGTAGTTCTGTTTTTAGTTTTTTAAGGAACCTCCATAGTGTTCTCCATAGTGGCTGTATCAGTTTACATCGCCACCAACAGTGCAAGAAGGTTCCCTTTTCTCCACCCCCTCTCCAGCATTTATTGTTTGTATATATTTGATGGCCATTCTGACTGGTATGAGGTGATACCTCACTGTACTTTTGATTTGCATTTCTCTAATGGTTAGTCATGTTGAGCATCCTTCCATGTGTTTGTTGCCAATCTATATATCTTTAGAGAAATGTCTGTTTAGGTCTTCTGCCCATTTTTGGATTGGGTTGTTTGTTTTTTTGATATTGAGCTCTCTGCTTGTAAATTTTGGAGATTAATCCTTTGTCAGTTGCTTCATTTGCAAATATTTTCTCCCATTATTAGGGCTGTCTTTTCGTCTTGTTTATGGGTTCCTTTGCTGTGCAAAAGCTTTTAAGTTTCATTAGATCCCATTTGTTTATTTTTGTTTTTATTTCCATTTGTCTAGGAGGTGGGTCAAAAAGTATCTTGCTGTGATTTATGTCATAGAGTGTTCTGCCTATGTTTTCCTCTAAGAGTTTGATAGTGTCTAGCCTTACATTTAGGTCTCTAATCCATTTTGAGTTTATTTTTGTATATGGTCTTAGGGAGTGTTCTAATTTCATGCTTTTACATGTAGCTGTCCAATTTTCCCAGCACCACTTACTGAAGAGTTTGTCTTTCGTCAGTTGTATATTCTTACCTCCTTTATCAAAGATAAGCTGGCCATATGTGTGTGGGTTTATCTCTGGGCTTTCTATCTGTCATTGATCTGTATTTCTGTTTCTGCGCCAGTACAATACTGTCTTGATTACTGTAGCTTTGTAGTATGCTCTGATGTCCAGAAGCCTGATTACTCCAGCTCCGGTTTTCATTCTCAAGATTGCTTTGGCTATTCAGGGTCTTTTGTGTTTCTATACAAATTGTGAAATTTTTTGTTTTACTTCTGTGAAAAATGCCATTGTAATTTGATAGGGATTGCATTGAATCTGTAGATTGCTTTGGGCAGTAGAGTCATTTTCACAATGTTGATTCTTCCAATCCAAGAACATGGTATATCTCTCCATCTGTTTGTATTTTCATCAATCTATTATAGTTTTCTACATACAGGTCTTTTGTCTCCTTAGGTAGGTTTATTCCTAGGTATTTTATTCTTTTTGTTGCAGTGGTAAATGGGAGTGTTTTCTTAGTTTCTGGTTCAGATTTTTCATCATTAGTGTATAAGAATGCACGAGATTTCTGTGCATTAAGTTTGTATCCTGCTACTTTACCAAATTCATTGATTAGCTCTGGAAGTTTTTGGTAGCATTTTTAGGATTCTCTTTGTGTAGTATCATGTCATCTGCAAACAGTTACAGCTTTACTTCTTCTTTTCCGATTTGGATTTCTTTTATTTCTTTTTCTTCTCTGATTGCTGTGGCTAAAACTGCCAAAACCATGTTGAATAATAGTGCTGAGAGTGGGCAGCCGTGTCTTGTTCCTGATCTCAGTGGAAATGCTTTCAGTTTTTCACCACTGAGAACGATGTTGGCTGTGGGTTTGTCATATATACCCTTTATTATGTTTAGGTAAGTTCCCTCTATGCCTACTTTCTGTAGGGTTTTTATCATAAATGCGTTTTGAATTTTGTTGAAAGCTTTTTCTGCATCTATTGAGATGATCCTATGGTTTTAATCCTTCAATTTGTTAGTATGGTGTACCACATTGATTGATCATGGTGTATGATCCTTTTAATGTGCTCTTGGATTCTGTTTGCTAGTATTTTGTGGAGGATTTTTGCATCTATGTTCATCAGTGATATTGGCCTGTAGTTTTCTTTCTTTGTGACATCTTTTTCTGGTTTTGGTATCAGGGTGATGGTGGCCTCGTAGAATGAGTTTGGGAGTGTTCCTCCCTCTGCTATATTTTGGAAGAGTTTGAGAAGGATAGGTATTAGCTCTTCTTTAAATGTTTGATAGAATTCGCCTGTGAAGCCATCTGGTCCTGGGCTTTTGTTTGCTGGAAGATTTTTAATCACAGTCTCAATTTCAGTGCTTGTGATTGGCCTGCTTATATTTTCTATTTCTTCTTGGTTCAGTCTTGGGAGGTTGTCCTTTTTAAGAATTTGTCCATTTTTCTTTAAGGTTGTCCATTTTATTGGCATATATTTGCTTGTAGTAATCTCTCATGATCTTTTGTATTTATGCAGTGTCAGTTGTTACTTCTCCGTTTTCATTTCTATTCTGTTTATTTGAGTCTTCTCCCTTTTGTTCTTCATGAGTCTGGCTAATTGTCTATCAATGTTGTTTATCTTCTCAAAGAACCAGCTTTTAGTGTATTGACCTTTGCTATTGTTTCCTTCATTTATTTCTGATCTGATCTTTATGATTTCTTTCCTTCTGCTAACTTTGGGTTTTTTGTTGTTGTTCTTCTTCTTTCTCTAATTGCTTTAGGTGTAAGGTTAGGTTGTTTATTTGAGATATTTCTTGTTTCTTGAGGTAGGATTGTATTGCTATAAACTTCTCTCTTAGAACTGCTTTTGCTGCATCCCATAGATTTTGGGTTGCCACGTTTTCATTGTCCTGTGTCTAGGTATTCTTTGATTTCTTCAGTGATCTCTTGATTATTAAGTAGTGTATTGTTTAGCCTCCATGTGCTTGTATTCTTTACAGATTTTTTCCTGTAATTTATATCTAGTCTCATAGCGTTGTGGTCACAAAAGATACTTGATATGATTTCAATTTTCCTAAATTTCCTAAGGTTTGATTTGTGACGCAACATATGATCTATCCTGGAGAATGTTCCATGAGCACTTGACAAGAATGCGTGTTCTGTTGTTTTTGGATGTAATGTCCTATAAATATCAATTAAGTCCATCTTGTTTAATGTATTATTTAAACCTTGTGTTTCCTTATTTATTTTCATTTTGGATGATCTGTCCATTGGTGAAAGTGGGGTGTTAAAGTCCCCTACTATGATTGTGTTACTGTCGATTTCCCCTTTTATGGCTGTTAGCATTTGCCTTATGTATTGAGGTGCTCCTATGTTGGGTGCATAAATATTTACAATTGTTATATCTTCCTCTTGGATCGATCCCTTGATCATTATGTAGTGTCCTTGTTTGTCTCTTGTACTAGTCTTTATTTTAAGTCTATTTTGTCTGATATGAGAATTGCTACTCCAGCTTTCTTTTGATTTCCATTTGCATGGAATATCTTTTTCCATCCCCTCACTTTCAGTCTGTATGTGTCTCTAGGTCTGAAGTGGGTCTCTTGTAAACAAGGTCTTGTTTTTGTATCCCTTCAGTCAGTCTGTGTCTTTTGGTTGGAGCATTTAATCCATTTACATTTAAGGTAATTATCAATATGTATGTTCCTATTACCATTTTCTTAATTGTTTTGTGTTTGTTATTGTAGGTCTTTTCCTTCTCTTGTGTTTCCTGCCTAGAGAAATTCCTTTAGCATTTGTTGTAAAGCTGGTTTCATGGTTCTGAATTTTCTTAGCTTTTGCTTGTCTGTAAAGGTTTTAATATCTCCGTCGAATCTGAATGAGATCCTTGCTGGGTAGAGTAATCTTGGTTGTAGGTTTTTCCCTTTCATCACTTTAAATATGTCCTGCCACTGCCTTCTGGCTTGCAGAGTTTCTGCTGAAAGATCAGCTGTTAACCATATGGGGATTCCCTTGTATGTTATTTGTTGTTTTTCCCTTGCTGCTTTTAATATTTTTTCTTTGTACTTACTTTTTGATAGCTTGATTAATATGTGTCTTGGTGTGTTTCTCTTTGGATTTATCCTGTATGGGACTCTCTGTGCTTCCTGGACTTGATTACCTATTTCCTTTCCCATATTAGGGAAGTTTTCAACTATAATCACTTCAAATATTTTCTCAGTCTCTTTCGTTTCCTCTTCTTCTCTGGGACCCCTATAATTCGAATGTTGGTGCATATAATGTTGTCCCAGAGGTCTCTGAGACTGTCCTCAATTCTTTTCATTCTTTTTTGTTTATTATGGTCTGAAATAGTTTTTTCCACTATTTTATCTTCCACGTCCCTTATCCATTCTTCTGCCTCAGTTTTTCTGCTATTGATTCCTTCCAGAGAATTTTTAATTTCATTTTGTGTTGTTCATCATTGTTTGTTTGCTCTTTAGTTTTTCTAGGGCCTTGTTAAACGTTTCTTATATTTTCTCCATTCTATTTCCAAATTTTGGATATCTTTACTATCATTACTCTCACTTCTTTTTCAGGTAGTCTGCCTATTTCCTCTTCATTTGTTTGGTCTGGTGGGTTGTTACTTTGCTCCTTCAACTGCTGTTTGTTTTTCTTTCTTCTCATTTTGCTTAACTTACTGTGTTTGGGGTCTCCTTTTCACAGGCTGCAGGTTCATAGTTCCTGTTGTTTTTGGTGTCTGCCCCCAGTGGCTAAGGTTGGTTCAGTGGGTTTTGTAGGCTTCCTGGTAGAAAGGACTGGTGCCTGTGTTCTGGTGGATGACACTGGATCTTGTCTTTCTGGTGCGCAGGACCATGTCCCGTGGTGTGTTTTGGGGTGTCCGTGACCTTATTGTGATTTTAGGCAGCCTCTCTGCTAATGGGTGGGGTTGTGTTCCTGTCTTGCTAATTGTTTGTCATAGGGTGTCCAGCACTGTAGCTTGCTGGTTGTTGAGTGGAGCTGGGTCTTAGCATTGAGATGGAGATCTCTGGGAGAAATTTCACCATTTGATATTGCATGGCGTCAGGAGGTCTCTGGTGGACCAATGTCGTGAACTCGGCTCTCCCACCTCTGAGGCACAGGCCTGACCCCCGGCCCCCTGACAAGACCCTGTCAGCCACACTTTTGGGAAGTCTGAGGTCTTCTGCCAGCATTCAGTAGATGTTCTGTAGGAGTTGTTCCACATGTAGATGTATTTCTGATGTATTTGTGTGGAGGAGGGTGATCTCTGCTTCTTACTCTTTTGCCATCTTGAAGGTCTCCTCTCTTTTCACTTTGTAGATAAAGAAACAAAGACATAGAAAGATTATGTAATTTGCCTTACACCATGGTGATATGTTTTAGTAGAACCAGTATTAACGCTCAGGCAGTCTAGCTCCAAAAGCTACACTATTAACCACAACTGCCTTTACAAAATTCATTGAAATATCACATATATAGATCACATAAATATCATAAAGATCACATAAATATCACATATATAGATCATCGCAACTGAAACTGAATCTGAATAATGGGTTGGTACTTTTCAAAGAACTAAAGAGGCAACAAATTATCTTGTATACCATTCCTCAGTGTCCATCATAGTATATACCAGTATAGCTAATAAGGTAAGATATGGTGTCTGTCACCCTTGCTTGCCCATGACTGACCAGCATCCCCAATCTCACTGTCTGTTACAAGAAGAGATCCTGTGTAGGCTTAAATAGTGGGACTGTTTTCCACTCACTCATTTACCTTATAAATGGTTTTCTACAACCCTGGCATACCAGTATGATTTTGTTGGAGGAGTTGAGGAGGAAACCAAAATGTAGGAATATAAATGGAGTTGCAGCCTGCCCCAAATTCAGCACCCACTTAATGGTGTCTTGCAGAGGCGGTAAGTACCATGAAAGTGAGGAGATTTTCAGTGAGTTTCACACCTGGTGAGCAGGGAATATATGGGAGACCCATCATTGAAAGGGGAGGGAACAACCTGAAGTGCAGAGACCACATAAAAATTTATCAGAAGAAGATGGGCATTAAAAGAGGAAAAGTGGCACTTGCATTATATGTGACTAATTCTCAAATTCATTCTTCAGCTTTCAGACCGTTTGACTTCTGGGAAGTGTTCTCTGATCATCCCCAAGTCTGATTTTGGTGCCTTTCTTATGGAATCTAATAATAAACTCTTTAAAATCTAATAAAATTATGGAATCTAATAAAATCTATATTATAAAATCTAATAATAAACCACTTTAACTCATTCCAAACAAATGTTAAAAATTATAGGGAATATTGACAAATGTTTTCACAAGAAGTTTATCTTGAAAAATGAAACAAAAATTTGCATATGTCTATCTGATATTTAACAAAATTTAGCTTAAGTGTAATGATATTCCTTTTCTTAAAATGAACAAAGAATGAAACACATAACAATAAAGAAATTAGCTTTGACTTTATATCTAACTTTTCTAATATAATAAAGAGAATCTAAATTTGAAGAATAATTATAATGATCAACCCACTATAATTATAAAGATAACCTAACATATGCAACATGATCATAAAAAGAAATCAAGAGCTTGTCAATTTTCCCTAAAGTCTGTCTTATCCTTACATTGTCACATAAGCTCTTTGAAGAGCTCATCTCTAATCCTTGTTGATTTTCTTTTTTCATTTTTTCTACCACTGAAAAGTGTAGTAGTATTTTTAACTACATTAATGTGCATTAACTATATTAAATATATTTAACTGCATTAATTAGTAGTTACCAGTGATTAATGCAGTTAATCATTACCAATGATGAATGTCGTTCTCCAACATCACTTTCAGGAATTTTGTGAAATCTTGCACTTTTTCCAAGATTTGTAGGTTCACTTCGCCATCACATTGCCATTGTGCTTACATTGTTTTTAGATGTTTACAATAGCTAACAACTGGTGAAAGACTGACAAATAAGAAATGAAGACGTGGATGCAGTGGGGAGGATGCTTGGCATTAGAATCAGGGCAGATATTCAGCCAGTAAATACCGCTGTGGCCATATCACTTGCTAAATTTTTGACATGCGTCCATACCTTGAAGTAAAATCACTACTTTGACACCCAAAATATGCCAATGGCTGCTACCCTCACTTGCCTGACTCTGCTCTGGGATTCCCCCGAACTTCCTCATAATGCAATAAGTGGAGTAGAAATCCCTGGCACAGCACAGGGTCCCCATGGCCCTGCCTGAGTGTTTTAGCAGACATCCTTTCTGATTGGTTAGTGACCATGCTGTCCCTGGACAAAAGACAGGTGGAACAGGATGTTTGAATTAAAATTATTTTTTAAAGTAGTCAGTTTATTAGTGAATATTCCCAATGTGAGATACTTTTGTTTCCCTAGGCAACACTGTAACTCAGAGATTCAGAAAATGAATATTTGGATATAGTGACTCCCATTCTTCCCTGCTAGCATGGTTTTTAGCACATTCTACTGCAAGTGTTTCTTCAACTGTTTTTTTTTTTTTCTTTACTAATCTGGATTTTCTGTGACGGTAAAGCACAGATCTGTATTTTTCAATGTTCTATCTAGTGAACCAAGCTTTCACTCCTCTCCTATGAAGTCTTTGCTTATTTCATACCAGTGAAGTAAAAGCTAAAGTCCTCACAGTGGTCTTCAAGGATCTTCATTGTCTTCCATCAACTGTGACCTGATTGCTTGTTACTCTCACCCTTCCTCATCCTGGTCCAGCCACACTGGCTTTCTTGCTATTCCTCAAATTTGCCAGGGTGCTGTCTCCAGGGCCTTAGTATTTGTTGTTCCCTCTGCTTGAAACTCTTTCCTTAGATATTTTCACAGCTCATTTCTTCAACTGCTTCCAGGTGCAGTCCTTCAGATATTTACTTAAAATATTTCTTCTCAGGGAATCCTTTTTTTTTTTTTTTTTTGCAGTACGCGGGCCTCTCACCCATGGCTCACGGGTCCAGCCACTCTGCGGCATGTGGATCTTCCCGGACCCGGGCACGAACCCGTGTCCCCTGCATTGGCAGGCGGACTCTCAACCACTGCGCCACCAGGGAAGCCTAGGGAGTCCTTTCTGATCCACTTATTTAAGTATTCATTCCTGTCAGTCCATATGCCTCTTTTGTGCATTATTTTTCTCTATAGATGTATGACTGTCTAGAGAAAATATTTATCTGTCTCCTCTTCTAAAATGTAAACCCCACAGGGGCAAGGACTTCTGCAGTTCTTTACTAATGTGTCTGTGGTCCCTAGAACAGTGCTTGGAACATAGTAGGTGCCCAATTAATATTTTTGGATTAAAACAGTGAATGAAAGCAAATTTTCCTTAAGATGTCCATTTGAGTCTCCACTAAGGGAAATGTAAATTAACATTTATTTATTGAAAATCTTCAGTGTGAATGATGCTTTCTCATTTGTCAAAATAATCTTGAGGGTTAGAAATAAATATTTCTTTCTTATTAAAGAAACACAAGTCCCAGAGTAGCTTACCCAAAGAGGGAGAGGAAGGATTCAGCCACAGGTAATGAAGGGTTCTGACGCCCATGTTACTTTTGACACCATTAGATAACCTCTACAGTACAAAAAGATTTCTAGAATATCTATTGTACCAGAAATTACACATTGTCAGAGGTTGTGCCATTAGTCACAATGGCCTCATGTATTTTGAATTTCTAATCTAAGTACTAACATGTGAAGATATGGCAAAGTGGGAAGAGAGGAAATTAAAAAAACGCTGCCCCTGCCCTGCCTTCTAAGCACTGGTTTCCATGTACTTTCCACACTCAAAGTTATAATTACAAAAATCTGTGTCATTATGCTTTATTACTCTCACACTTGGAACTGATCTCTATTTAAAAAACTGACAACTATAGCAATATGAAATAGAATCTTAAAAAACACTATCCCTTAGTCAGTCTGTTATCTTTTGTCAATTGTTTCACTTTAGAATATGTTTCATTTATTTGATTGTTAATGAGGAAAACAATACGAAAAATGTGGGAAAGGAAGTAGTGACTGACAGGGTGGCAGCAGGACTGAAGCTACCATGGACAGCGACAGCACAAGCTGGAAAATGATGCCTTTTCCTTGAGGCAACACCCTGTACTGAGATGATGGCTTGGCAAAGGAAGAGTTGGAATTTTAGTCTGCACTCATCAAATGTTTATTCCAAAATTTGATTTTCCATAGTCATATCAGCTGTAATATCCTGAAATCAAAATTCCGATATGAAACAGCTAATCTCCATTTGAGTTAATAACGAATCAGTCAGTTAACGCATTTAACTACCTTATAAGACCTGTTAATCAAGTAGCAAATTGTTTTTTATCAACCTGTGTCTTGTACGCAACTCTGTATCAAAACAATCTTATATATGTTTTCAGATAAATTTAAAATTTAGTGACTAACACCCTTCTCATGATCTTATAATCATGGATCTTTTTGGCAAAATTATTAACCGTCTTGATAACCATTCCTTTTCCAGGCCTAGATGGTAATGATGTTTGGTTTCTGAAAATCAAAGACATTGTCAAAGTATAGTGATTTTTTTCATAGTTGCTTATCCTTAAAATATATTGTAAATTTTAAAAATAGTTCCAGAACTCAGAATGGTGTTTGAAGCCCCAGCTAGATTATTGCAATAACTAAATAATAAGCCCCAACTCTATTCTTCATGTATTTCTCACTAAGTTTTAAAGAGGACAATACTTATTTGAATGTATAATTTTGGATTGTATTTGTTGACAATTGAATTATACTACTTTTTCACTTTGCAGAAAATTTGCTTTTTTTTCTCATTTTGTAAAGTGCTTCCTTTACCATTGAATCGAACGAAAAATAGAAAGCAGTAAAAAATACTACAATCTCTAATGTTTAAAAGCATATTTGGGAAGTGCTATGTTCTGCTTAATATAATTTAGTCAACAGAATATTAGTATATATTATGCTCAGGTTATCAATGTTATAGTCTTAGAACACAGTAAAATACATTGAACATAAAGGCAATTCAAAACATTCAAAATGTAAATTCATCTATTATTTTTGTCACTCTGAACATATCATAGGAGTTTTCAGGACATCAGGACTATTCCTACATATATTTTCATTGTCCTAGCATAGCTGGGGAGTGTTCATACAACACTGGATGAAAGAATGTTATACTCAATTTAAAAATTAGGATGATATTTGGAAATAAAATATAAGCATTTGCAGGGCTGGTAATTATTGATACACATATTCAGAAAGATTACAGGGCTTCCCTGGTGGCGCAGTGGTTGGGAGTCCACCTGCCGATGCAGGGGACATGGGTTTGTGCCCCGGTCCGGGAAGATCCCACATACCGTGGAGTGGCTGGGCCCGTGAGCCATGGCCACTGAGCCTGTGCGTCCGGAGCCTGTGCTCCGCAGTGGGAGAGGCCACAGCAGTGAGAGGCCCACGTACCGCAAAAAAAAAAAAAAAAGATTACAAAGAACTTACCAGCTATTACATTTGAGTTTCAATTATTCTTTAAATAAATGTGTACATCCTTTATCTAACTTATTTCATATGCAGTCTTAGTAAAATTTATATGTTTATACATATGAATTGAAGCTCCATTTTTACTACATGCTTTATTCAACTTTATTCAAACTTCGTTGGAGAGTTGACACTTTATCATTAGTGTTTCTCTGTCTCTAAAATATCATCATTCCTGCACACCCTCATCCTTTTCTGGCTTCTTTGAATAGAGCTTCACTTCTGTGTTTTCTTTCCCCCTTACCATTGTGTCCCTGAGCTTCCTCCCTCCACTATTCATAACAAGGTTACATTTTCTAGCTTAAACAACTTTTAGAAGGTTCCATTTTGATGAATAGTTTAAAACAATTTCAAAAACAAAAATCAAAACTAATTCACTGATGTCCTAAAATATTAATGATAAAACTGAAATTTGCTGATCATTCTATTTCTTTTAATATGTTTTTATGATATTTTGCCTTTTTACCCAGTCCTGTGAATCTTGATTAGAATATCCCTTTCTGTTGACTTGATGCTAATATCCCAATGCTAATTTTATAACAATTCCTGCAAATTAACCAAACTCAACAATATTCTGTTCATTTTTAACTTTGAAAAAAATATTATATATAATTTTTTGAAAAAATCTGACAAAGTGCATTATGAGATACTGAAATGCTTTATAAAGAATAAAAGGAGCAATTTCTGTATTGAGTTGAAAGTTGATCTGCAAGAACCCTTGCATTTTTAGCTTGCTAGTTCTCTACCTTTGGGACAAGAGAGGGAAATTACAATGAAGTCTCACAGTGCTTGCTGTTCTGCCAATAGTTATGCAGTTTACTTCTGATATTTAATTTTAAGCTAGAGTGAAATATTTCTTAGAGTATGATATTGCTTTTACTCTCTATATACCTGATCAGGCCAAAACTGATTTCTTACTCTATCCCAAATCCAAAATCAGACAAAGAGCCTCTAAAGCTGCCCCAAGGGATTCCAATCAGTACTGAAGTCATCCTGAAAATATTATAAAATCCCTTATCCAGTGCTTTCTTGTCTGTATATGTATGTGACCTATCAGCTGGAAAGAGAATCTTAAAAAGCTACATTTTCCACTATTATTTTGAGGTGAGAACCCAGTATTTTTCTTTTACTGTAATTCACTATTTAGATTTCACATGGTTTATTTATGTAAAAAAAATAGTCATATGTTCTATAATATAACAATTTTTAAAATATAGAACAAGAATTTAAAGGGAATTATAAAGCAAACATCAATGTCTTTCAAGATTTTGACTCCTCCATCAATTCTTTTTAGATGTCTTTCCTACATTTGATCTTATAGCAGCCTTTTAGCCACTTGATGTAGTCTTCCTTAAATATTCAAATTTAATTAATTTTCGTATGGATTATTCATTTTTACACTCTATTTATGTAGTTACAATGATACAATCATGAATGGAAACAAACTCTTTTGGCATGCAAATAATTAAGCCATCAGACCCAAAATGCATGGTGGTACTAGAGAGTAGTGTCTTATTATAAGAGAGTGTTCAGTATGATGTGTTTATCATACAGTAGGTTTTACAGAGGGAATGAAGAACATGCACAATGTAACAAATAGTTTAAATGGAGGTGGGTTAATAATACATTTATAGTACTTGTTTTTTTCTTAACATGTCAGGTCCACAGTTAAATGTGTCTTGTGAGAATAATTTTGCATTTGCTTAGAAGGAGGAAATGGGCAACCCTTGAGAAATTGATCTCAAAATTATATGCATAAGAATCACTTGGGACCCTAGTTAAAAATTCAAATTCTTAGCACTAGTCCAAAGACACTGGTTCTAGAGAGAAAACCCAAGATATTTTAAAAAAAATTGGCATCCCAGATGATTCTAGTACAAGTGATCCATGAATATATTTTGTGAAATAGTACACTATAATGTCCAGACCTCCCAGAAACAGGGAATAGTTTGCTTCCTAACACCTAATATGACTTTATCGTTATTTTTTCTGATTATGGAGGTGAGATAATCTCGTGTAGAAAATTTAGAAAAATTGCTAAATCAAATAATGAAAGCCACCTAGAATCTCATTTTTCAGATGTAATAGTTCAAAAATATTTTTCTGTATTTACAATGATTCATATATATACACTAACAAACACATTTATAAATTATATGAGAGGGAATTCTTTTCCTTAGAAAATATTTTCCCATCTCTATTAGTCAAGCTGTAGTAAAACAAAACATAAACCATGCCATTTAGAGTAGCATCAAAAATAATAAAATTCTTAGGAATAAATGTAACCAAGGAGGTGAAATGTCTACACCAAAAAAAAAAAAAATTGATTAAAAAAATGGAAGAAGACACAAATAAATGGAAATACATTCCATGTTCATGGACTGGAAGACTATATATTGTTAAAATATCCATACTACCCGAAGCAATCTATAGTTTCAATACAATACTGATAAAAATTGTTTTTTCACAGAAATGGAAAAACCAATGCAGAAATTTGTAGGAAGCCACAAAAGATCAAATATAGCTAAAGCAGTCTTAAGAAATAAGGGCCAAGCTGGAGATGTCACACGTCATGATTTGAAACTATATTATAAAACAATAGTTATCAAAGCAGCATGGTACTGGTATAAAAATTGATACAGACCAATTGAATGGAATATAGAGCCCAGAAAATAACTCACATATACAGTCAACTGTCATTTGATAGGGGGGGCCAAGAATACTCAATGGAGAAAGAGTAATCTCTTCAATAAATAGTGCTGAGAAAACTGGATACCCCCAAGCAAAATAATGAAATTAGACCCCTATCCTAAAACATACAAAAATAAACTCAAAATGGTTAAAAGAGTTAAGCATCAGACCTGAAAAGCAAATAACCTGAATAAAATATGGACAAAAGACATGAATAGATATTTTTCCAAAGAAGACATACAAATGAGCAACCTCCTTAATGCTGGTCTTGGCAATGCTTTTTTAGATTTGACATCAAGAGCAAAGGCAACAAAAGCAAAAATAAACAATTGGTATTACATCAAATTGGCAATAGGTATGTGAAAAGGTGTTCAACACTACTAATCATCAAGAATATGCCAATCAAAACCACAATGAGTCATCAGTTTACACATTTTAGAATGGTTATTGTCAAAAAGATGAGATTACATGTTAATGAGGATGTGGAGAAAATGAAACCCTTGTACACTGTTGGTTGGAAGGTATATTGGTGCAGCCATTATGGAAAACAACCTAAGTGCCCATTGACAGATGAATGGATAAAGAAAATGTGATATATATATCTATATATATATATCTAATATAGATATATATCTATAATATAGATATATCTATAATATATATATAGTATATATCTATAATATAGATATATATGTATATAAAATGGAATATTTTTCAGCCTTAAGAAAGAAATCCTGCCATTTGTGATGACATGGATGATTCTGGAAGGCATTATGCTAATTTAAATAAGTCAGACAAAGAAAGATAAATATTATATGGTATCACTTAACATGTGAAATCTTGAAAAGAGGGAAGAAAAGTAAAGTCAAACTCACAGAAACAGTAGAATGGTTGTAGCCAGTGGCTGGGGAGGGGAAAAATGGCTAGAGGTTGGTCAAAATGTACAAACTTTCAGTTATAAGATGAATAAGTTTGGGGGACCTAATATATAGCATGGTGCCTGTACCTAATATTATGTATTGTATACTTGAAATTTACTAAAAGAGTAGATCTTAAATATTCTTACCAAAAAAAAAAAGTGACTGTGAAGTTCTGAATGTGTTAGTTAACTTGATTGTGGTGATAATTTCATGATGTATACATAGATCAAATCATCACATTGTGCACCTTACAAATATTCTAATTTTATCTGTCAGTTATACCTCAATAAAGCTAGGGAACAAAAAGAGAAAAATGAAGTCCATCCACATTTTTGAATGAATGAATGAATAAATGAATTGCTGATAAAACTGTACAAAGTACAATTTTAAACAAATATAAAATTAGAAATAAATATGCAATATGATATGAAATTGCAAAACACATATAGTGCATATAATGTATACTATAAATGGAAATAGTTATACATAGCTTCTATATAGCATAATTCTTACATATATTTTCTTTTTTTTTTTTTTTGAATTGAGCACTTCTCTAGATGCTGTAGCTATAGCAGTGACTCATAAAGTTTGTATGAATGGAGCAGCAGACAAACAGATAATAGAGAATATGTCAGTTTGTGATAAATGCTGTGGTAGCAGAAAATGTTGGATTAGGTTATAGAGAGTGCTTTCAGATGTGTTAGTATCTAAAGAAAGTGTCTAGAAACAACTCTCTGATTTGTGCAGAGGACTGAATGACATGAATGGGTGAGAATAGGGTATTCTGGATAAGAGCTTTCCAGATAGAAGACAAAGGAGAGAAAAGTCAGAAGAAGACCTGGTCACTCTCAAAATGTTATTTTATTTTCATGTCAGACTCATAGCCTGAGAACAGATCATGCAAGACCCTACTGAAAATATCAAGGCTTTTGAACTTAACCCTGAGAAAGACAGAAAGCTATTGGAGGATTTTGTGCAGATAAGTGACTTGTTTTTAAAAAGATTACTTTAGTTGCTCTGTGAAGAAAAAACTGTACAGGCAAAAAGGTTGGGGCCTTTTGAGTCCTGTTTCTATATTCCAGGCAATAGATGATGGCAGATCAGATGTCAGTTTGAGATAGTTGTGGAAATGACACTGAGAACTGGTTGGATTCTA
Organism: Delphinus delphis; assembly: GCF_949987515.2. Taxonomy (NCBI): domain Eukaryota; kingdom Metazoa; phylum Chordata; class Mammalia; order Artiodactyla; family Delphinidae; genus Delphinus; species Delphinus delphis. The sequence goes on along the minus strand of NC_082693.1, from coordinate 14,164,184 downwards.
AATACTTTTTGACGGTAGAACTAACAGAATTGTTAGATAGATTAGATCTGGGATATGGAAGAAAGGTGACAGATGACTCTAAGGTTTTTGTCCTGAAACACCTAAAGGGTGAAGTCACCTCTGACGGACTTTGGGAGAAGCAGATTATTTTTTCCAAAATGACATATCATACTATGTAAGTTGATCTACAGTGTTGAGTAGGTTGGATGTGGTAAAACAATATGCCTAAATTTTATTAATTATAGATTATTCAAATAGAAAATATAGAAGGGGAAGATCTCAAACTGAAGAAGCATTATTTTACCATGAAAATGTACTACTGTTGTACAATATGATAAATAATAGAGATAATTTTCTCAATGCTGACTTTGACCAGCATTTCATGATCATACATTAAGTGAAAAAAGCAAAATGTGATTAGCAGTATGAACCCAATTTAAAAATATATCTCTGTGTATGTGTATATAATATATCAAACTATATATTGGAGTTTTTTGATACTAATGATTTTCATATTCATTTTAATAATTATTTCAGCATTTTCCAAATTGTCTGAAGAGAAAAATATACAGAGATAACAATTGAAGTACTGAATACTGGGGTAGATTAATGTGTCTTATTTTTAACTCAAAAGTTATTTCCATGTCTTACAATCACCTTATATGTTTGGTAAGTATTTTATAGTAATAGTATGATGATTTTTCCCTTTAAATAAGTGACCTCTATTATGTATTTGTTATTCCTTATGAGGACCCTATATCTACTAATTAACAATTCCTAAGAACATATTAACATCACCTCCTCACACATATCTAATACTTTCAGGTATAAGAAAATTTTCCAATTGTGTCACTTTTTTTTTTTTTTTCGCGGTACGCGGGCCTCTCACTGTTGTGACCTCTCCCGTTGCGGAGCCCAGGCTCCGGATGCGCAGGCTCAGCGGCCATGGCTCATGGGCACAGCCGCTCCTCGGCATGTGGGATCTTCCCGGACCGGGGCACGAACCCGTGTCCCCTGCATTGGCAGGCGGACTCTCAACCACTGCGCCACCAGGGAAGCCCATTGTGTCACATTTTAACAAAACAATCCACATAAAGAAAACTTTGTAGGATGTGGTGATGAAAAGTTTATATCACCTTCTCCACATATTTTTGTTTGTAAAAATGTGTGTTATATATACATGATTTCTACATTTATTGAGATTGATATATTTCATATTATTAAGATACTTGGCTATCAAAGCTTCAAGGACACTAAATAATGTTGAGAGGTTACAATATTGTCTTGGTATGAATAAAGTTTAAATGATTTATGTATGTCTACTCTAGTAAAAGAATAGAAAAACATAACCCTATAAAATTAAAATAAAAAGTATAAAACAAACATTGGTATTTAACTAAACTCAGTACATTGAATTTTACTAGTCAGTCCTTAATGTCTGTCTTTCTGTTCTAGGATACTATGCAGGCTACTACATGTACTCTGAAAGCAAATCCTCTGACATACTCTCCCTTTTTGTATCTTTAGCATCTTGTATAGTTTCTGGTATTTTATTTACTTATTTTTAATTATTTATTTGGCTGTGCCAGGTCTTCGTTGCTGCGTACAGGATCTTTTAGTTGTGGCATGTGAAATCTAGTATACTGACCAGGGATCGAACCCAGACCCCCTGCATTGGGAGCGTGGAGTCTTAGCCACTGGACCACCAGGGAAGTCCCTGGTATTTTAAAAGAACTTAATATTTGGTGAAATAAACCACACAGATAAACTAATGATTTCAGCATGTTTTCAGAAACTTTCCTGGCCCAGAATATCAAAATGCATATCTCTCAAAATTGAATAGCCATAGAAAACATGACACATTTGTTGCTGGCAGTAGTAAGTATTTAAGTTCTTTTCCTTCTACTTCTTTATCTGGATGACAGTGGATCATCATGGTAAATCAACTAGGAATTATATTCCAGATTTTGTGGAATCATTAAAGGACTGTGTGTTTGTGTCTGTGTGTGTGTGTGTGTGTAGTTTCCTTATTAGCTTATCCTTGGTTGGCTGTAGTTAAGAAACTAATCCACTAAAGGCATGCTCAGTTTCTCCTGGTTGCTCCAGTGTATCATTTTCATCTTTGTTCTTTTAATTATATTTCTTCCACTAGATTCCTACAGGTACAAACTAGAAAGATGAAAGATTAATAAACACTTAACTCTTAAAAATTTAATATATAATTTTCAACGATGTTGGGCTTATTCTTTGCTAGTTTAAAAAAAAAGGGAAAAGGGGGAGGAAGAGCAAATCAATTTTACTTTCCAGTTCTGTGAAGGTGATTTTCAGTAGCACTTAAGAACTAAAGGGGAAAAGGTGATTGAGAAGGTAATTAAATGATAAAAAGTATCAGGCAAGGATGCAGACAAAGTACAAATGGGGAAAATGATCAAATATGCTTGATCTTTAAAAATTACAGTTTCAAATTATATAAATTATAATTCTTGGAGCAGGAAAGAAATCTGGTTTTTGCCTATATTTTTTTTTCAATTTTTTAAAGCAATAACTGTGGTTATGCTTTCTCTTCCTCTCTTTTTCCTTCCCTCCCACTAGTGTCATGATTTTTAAACAAGGCAATTACTTCATCATCCATGTCACTTTTCCTGTTAGTTTTATGTCTTTTGTTCAGGAATCAAGAATTTAAAAAATACTAATTATCAACTTTCCTTGTTTTTCATAATCTTTCTGTGATTATTACAAGCATTGTGTAAAACTAACCACATTAGCATGGGGCAATGTGTAGTATCATACGTACTAGACAAAAAAGTAATAATCCTTATAGGTCATGGGCATCAGGATAGTATTTCTGATCTAGGTGAATCAAGACTGCAGTTACAATAGGATACTCTGTGTTATAGAGCCTTAGTGTCTAAATCACTGATATCAGATTAACACTTTGGGGGATGTAAGTCTTTCAGGTTATTAAAGTAAATTTACCAAATTGCTTTTCTAAATGCAACAATTTGGACATTACCTAATAGAGGTCAGAGTAATAGTAATTACAAAACATGAAGCCAGTCTTTAGTAATGACATTAGTGGCCTATGAATACCTTGAAATTTCTTGTACCTCTTTCTTTTTCTCCTGTTCTTATTCAGATTACCTTTCTGTTTCACTTTCAGCTCATGGTTCTGGTTTTCTTACCAAATAATTGCTTACTACTTGTCCTTCTGCATCATGATGTTCTGTGCTTTTCTGGGTAGGAAGATTGTCTTAAACAGCTGCCTGGAGCAATCCAACCCCCACAACTATCACTGCTAACGCTCTGAGGGGACTATCTTTAGACCTTATGCAAAGGATGGGTTTGGACCATGATTTTGGGGTACAAGGATGAGAAAACACATCAAAAATTTTATATGATAGTATCTGATTTGAGTTAGAATGCAAAGTACTGTGACAGGCCTTAACATCAACTTTATAAAAGTGACTAAATATATTTTAGATGTTTAAATTATATTCATATTCACTATATCTGCATTTCAAAACTATCTGAGATTAGGAAAAGATCTGAAAGAAAAAACTGTGTCTTGGTTATTAAGGGAAACCATTAAATACTGAAGTGTATTTAATATGCAAAGATATAAATAAATGTTACATATTTATTAACATTTAACAAATCTGATATTCCTTTGAGATTTTCCTCAACAGGCAAAGAATTGATGATTATTACAAATATCAAATAAATAATGAATATCCACAGGACTTAACAATACTCTCCTAGGTTTAGATACATTAATTTAAATCAATAAGATTTTTTTTTACTGAATACTTAAAGAAAAGCACTATTTTATACATTTTAGAAGTATTTTTAAAGACATGCTGAAATCGAGTGGGAAATACAGGTAGTCAGGAAGAAGAGTGAGTAGATAGACTGGGGAAATGGCTTTAAGAATGAAAGAGACTAACAACTAATGAACAGGACCCAAGACCTCCCTTCCTGTTTCCAGTGTTCATCCAGCTAGTATAATAAGTAATGCTCTTTGGCCAGAGATCAAAATTCTGAACCTTAGGATTCTACTTTGCCACTATCACTTCCCTAGAAATCTCTGAGAAACATTAGCATATAGCACACACACAAGATAAATTTGCAACTTTCTTAACATAAGATCTTTATCTCTGGCACCAACCTAATATTCTTAGGCTGGTTTAGGCCAGTGAAAGAAATTCCTTTGCTCTGTGTTAGATGCTTCCAACTTACCTTTTAAGCTAAAATTCTACCACCAGTATCTTTCCAAACTGGTGGTAAGAAATGAGAGAGAGAGAGGGAGAGAGAGAGAAGACACAAAGGAAAATGAAGAGAGAAAGAATTGAAAATAGTTTGAGAATGATTCTCAAGGTAAATGCGATCTATCCTCTTCAGGATTATTTTACATGTGAGCCTCCTTCTCCCTGCACTAGCCTGAGTGAGCAGCGAGGAAGCCCTCTCCTAGAGATCACATTTTCCAAGAGGGAAAACACCTACAGCAAAGGATCTGTAAGAGAATTGGTCTTCACCTCATTATCTCTGTACTCTTTGAATGAGGAATGAAAAGAAAGAGAATCCTGAAATTATTTTTTTAGTGAGTAGAATGTAAAGCTACTGAGGCATGTTGGACAGGAAAGTGATGTATGATATTCATTTTAAAAATATGGAAGAAACGGGAAGGGGAAAAATAAAGTTAGTCTGGACACTGGGAGATCGGTTTGGATGCTTGTTTATTTTTATGAGAATCTAAATTTAGGCAAACATATAAGAAGAGAGAGATGGGAGAGAGAAGAAAGGTCAAAAATTAAAATCTTCTAAGAACAAAGACAGTTTGAATTATGCAGGTTTCAAGAAAGTAAAGAATTTAGGATGATGCTCAGATCTTTGGCTTTGATAGCTGGAACTACTGGGAAAACAAATTAGATTACATATTTCAGTGTGAAAGAAAAAGGTAAAAGTGCTTAGATCCCTCTCACTAGCAATAGTTAATGTCTTATAGTGATTAGTGCTTCCTCAGGCTAAACAGAGAAACAACAGAACCTAAAACCTGTTTTAATGTACTAATAGCCTTGAATGAAGATATCAACTGTCACTTAAATAAGAAAATGATTAGGTTGTAAACATATTGGCCAATCAACTCATTTGCTGATAGTCATCAGGCATTAGCCGGTTGCCAGACAACTACATGTTCCAACTGGGAAGATTCTCTCATGCTAACCAAGGATTAGATTATTTGACATCTTTGGGGATCTTTTTATATAATCTAAAGTCCTTGCGACAGATGGCAGTAATTTTACCTGAAGATATCTAAAATAATAAATTAGATTGGATGATTAAATTATTTTTTTAAATTCCCATAGTTTTCTTGGATTTAAAGGACCGTCCATTCCAATTGGCTGTATGGTTGGATATAAATATTTGCTAATTTTCCTACATGGATAATTGTAAGACTTTTATGTTGATTCTTATAATTTGAAAATTGTCAATGTATGTGGGCCATTTTTATTTCTTTAGTTAATTTTGGATACAACTTATTGTGCCTTTTTGAACTTTATGTTTTCCAAAGCTCAGGAAATGGTATTTAAACATAATACCTTGGACTGTTCTTTTAGAATACTTTAAATTCTTAGGTTGGGCTATTTTCTGCTATATATTCTTATCACTTGTCAAGTTGTAGTTTATGGACAGTACAGCGTAGTCGATAAAAGTGAGGCACAAGAATCAAAAAGACTTGGGCTTGGATATCTGCCATTTACAGGTTCTGTAGCACACAAATTGTGTGTGTGACATACTGTTAGCAGCAAGAAACAAAACTACTGACTCGAAAAGTGTTCATCTGTAAATAAATTTATTATCTCATAACTAAGACAGTTGGTTTCCATAAGTGTCCCTCTTCCCTGGTTCCAACATTCCTTCAATTATCCCCTCATATCTTCCCAATAAATCCCTGCATATGTACAGATGTACAACAGCTCAGTGATTTCCTTAAGACCCAGTAATCTGCCTGTCCCTTAGGAACTGTATTCTTCTGGACATGAACAAAAAAATACATAGCTCCATTTACTACTGGAGACTATCTTGTAGCCACAAAGCAAACAGTCTTAGAATGAAGCCAACACTGAACTCTCTGTAGACCAGGAACAGAAAGATCTTAGATCCTTGAGGACATCACTGAGCTACAGATCACTGTACCTAGCAAGTTTCCTTCCCTTGAACTTCCAGTTATATAGGATAATAAAGTTCTTTATTGATCAAGTTGATAAAGAGGGCAGGAGTTTTTGTACTGCTATATACAAAGTGGCAGATCCAGAAATCAAAGCCCACGTTTATTTAACTCCATTCCTTTTACCTATGTTATACAGTATCTATAAACCATGATTAGAGAAACAGAAAGAAATACAAAGAGAAATTTAGCCCAAACATTAAAAATTTCTTTAGGCTAATTAAGTCATCTTTGGACACAAATGCACACTTGGACCAGTGTGAGTCAGCAAAGGAATGCCATGAGGTGCTTGTTTTAGACTCAGAACCAGTTCCTGGAACCTTGAAATAAGGTGATCTTCTTCCGAAATATATGGCTATATGAAGGAGTGGTGATTTTCTTAACATTAAAAAAAAAGTTCTCTTAGAAAGATTTGAGAGGAGTAGAGAAGAGATGTTGAGGAAGTGAACAATGATGTGTGATCCTGGACATATTATTTAAATTATCTTGGTCTTAATATTGATACAAAATGGAGACAACAGTAGTAGTAACAGTAGCCTATTTCTTTGAGTTCTTGTGATGATTGAATAAAATAATACATATAAAATGCCCAATGCAGGTACATTCTAAAACTTCAATCAACCCTAGTAGTTAGTAGTTAATTCTCCTCAACATTCAGAAGAAAATTCCATAGTGTGTAGTTGTGCTGGATTTCTCCAGATTCACTCTGCAGCCTGTCAGCCTTCTCTGCATCCTGTGATCTTGGCCCATCCTACCCACATCATTGAATTCCCTTGCCCTGCAGCTTCTGGCTGTTTGATCAGTGTGAGACATTGACAGGAAATGAGAAGAAGGGAGAAGAGAGAACTTGGAGTATTTATTTATTCCCCAGGTTTCATCTCTTTGAGTTGCTATGGATTGACTGCATTAATCTACCAAAAGTCACAGTTCTTCTCTGACTATTTTCAGCACAGGGATATCCTCTCCAGATTGCAATAGCCACCCTGTTTCTTTGCCAATTTGATCAAAGGGTGTTTACAGTTCCCTCTGTTGCTGGCCCTAGGGTAGTACTGGGTTATGCCTGTGAGTTTCCTTACACTTAACTACATCTTTGCTTTATTCAACTTTCCTCAAATTACACATTTGAGTGTACATTACATTTACTGGTGGGACTCTGATTGATACTATCACTTGTATTTTTCAATTTTCTACTCAATTCTGCTTTTATTGCTACTAGTGGTAATTTTAATTTTCATATTGCATACTTTTCTTTTTTTGCAGATCTTTCTGTATCCCAGATCAATTATCATTTCTGTAGCCTCTCTTCCTACAACTCTTTGCATCTTTTTTAAAGTTGTCATATTTTTCTTGTATCCTGTTGAGATCCACACAGAATCTGTTTTTGGTGAGAGTACCAGTAGAGGTTTCTGGCTTTTGGGCAGGAGCCATGGAGTTTGGAGCTCAGCATCAGCCATTCAAGATCTGATGTTTATGGACAGCTGCAGAGTCAGTGGGATTTTCACTGGTGCAGTCATAAGAGGTTGCAGGAATTGGCTCGTGGGTGATATTCTATCAATCCTGATTTTACTGTTTTGGAGAATCTGAAAACTATCTATTTTAAAAAATGACTTTCTTCTTATTAAACTGGTTCTTTTGTCAATCATGAACCCTGACCATTACCATAGGTCTATTTTTTAGTTCATGCCAGAAGAAAGATTAATCCTGCCAGATACTGGTTTTGGCAACAAGCAGATCATGTAGATCTGCTTTGGCTTTACTCAATACTTGGGCATTAGTAGAATTTCTCTTCTGAGATTTTTTGATCTGATGTTAGAATGACATGCCTATGTGCTAGCCCAGTATCTTTCTAATGCCTAATATCCATTTTTTCCTATTATGCCTTTCTGCTGATCAGAGTCAAAATATTATTGTACGCATCTTCCTGGTACTCTGGCACACTAAATTAATGAAATAACTTTAAAAATTATAATTCCTAGGATGCATTGATTTGAGGAAATCTTCCTTTCTCTTTCCTACCCTTGAGCAGTTTAGTTGTTAAACTATTGTATATCATTCAACATTTGCATGCTCCTATATCACAAACTCCTTGCTTCTTCCACCTCAACCTCTCCACATTGCCTTAACCCTGAAATCCCCCCTTCTCAATCATCCCATCTCTGAACATTTCTAATTTCCCCTCCAAGTTAGAATTTTGAATGAATAGAGAGAGAGTAATTTTGATGGCTGGCAGAAATAAAGGCGAATAGCCTACATTCTTAAAAATGTTTATAAACTTTTAGTTTTAGTTAGGCAATAATATGTGTTCCCAAGATAAGGTAAAAAAATTGAAGTAAAAACCAAATATTCTCCTACTTTCAGACCGATGACCTTGCTAAAAAGCAAAGATGAGTTTGTGCTTCTGAATTTCTCTATTCAACTTCGTTTGCCTTGAATTTATTGAAAATTCATTATAAATCTTACAGACACATTATATTTAAAATGTCCATTGACAGATGAATAGATAAAGATGTGGCATATATATACAATGGATTATTACTCAACCATAAAAAAGAATAAAATAATGCCATTTGCAGCAACATGGATGGAACTAGAGGTTATCATATTAAGTGAAGTAAGTCAGACAGAGAAAGATAAATGTCATATGATATCACATGTGGAATCTAAAAAAATAATGCAAATGAATTTATTTACAAAACAGAAATAGACTCACAGATACAGAAAACAAAATTACGGTTACCAAAGGGGATAGCGGGGGCGAGGAGTGGGGAGAGATAAATTAAGACTTTGGGATTAACATATAGACACTACAGTATATAAAATAGATAACCAACAGGGACCTACTGTATAGCACAGAGAACTGTATTCAATATTTTGTAATAACCTATAAGGGAAAAGAATCTGAAATAGAATATATATACATATATATGTATCTATAACTGAATCACTGCTGTACACTTGAAACTAACAGCATTTTAAATTAACTATACTTCAATAAAATAATAAACTCAAAAAATATATAGGACTGCATGTCTACCCATTAGTTACTTAGAGCTGCAATAACAAATTACTACAAACTGGGAGGCTTAAAGCAGAAACTTATTTTTTCACAGTTCTGGAGGCTATATGTTTGAAATCAGGGTATCAACATGGCCACATTTTCTTTGAAGGCTCTAGAGAAGAATTCCTTCTTGCATCTTAGCTTTTGGTTGTTGCTGGTAATCTTTAGCTTTACTTGACTTGCAACTTCTCTCACCCCAGTCTCTGGCTGTCCTTACGTGGCCTTCTCCCTTATGATTGTGTCTGTGTGTTCAAATTTCCCTCTTGCTTTGTGACCACCTAGAGGGGTGGGATAGGGAGTATGGGAGGGAGACGCAAGAGGGAGGAGATATGGGGTATATGTATATGTATAGCTGATTCATTTTGTTATAAAGCAGAAACTAACACACCATTGTAAAGCAATTATACTCCGGTAAAGATACTAAAAAAAAAATTTCCCTCTTCTAATAAGGGCATCAATCATATTGGGTTTAGCACTCACTTCACTCCCATCCATTATGATCTCATCTTGACTTGATTACATCTGCAAAGACCTTATTTCCAAATGAGGTCACACTCAACAAGTTCCTAGCGAATTCGTAGTGTCCTGGTGAATGTGAATTTTGATGGAACACTACTGAACTCAGTACAGCATGTAAATTTTGGTTTCTACCCCCACTCTGCCTTCATCTTATTTTCCTATCCTTATTTCTCTTTGTCACAATTCATTCTCAAGTTTGAAATTTTATGTAACATTGAAACATGGCTCTTTATAAAATGTAATAAACCATTTTTTATTTAAAAAATTTAAGGTGCAAAAGTAGACATAAAAATGTTTAAAACATCAATTATTTTTCAATCTGCTTTCAGATTCTTCCAAAGCATTGATGATAAACCACACTTTTGTTGATAGTATAACATGTATGTATGTATGTATGTATTTTTTAGTATTTTGGTCTCTCCATAGATGTCTATGAGAAAGTGGGGTTGGAATGTGCTAAGGACAGTTAGCCATATAACCTGCATTATTTTAAACTAGAACTTTGACTTTTTTTTTTTTTTTTTTTTTTGCGGTATGCGGGCCTCTCACTGCTGTGGCCTCTCCCGTTGCGGAGCACAGGCTCCGGACGCGCAGGCTCAGCGGCCATGGCTCACGGGCCCAGCCGCTTCGCGGCATGTGGGATCTTCCCGGACCGGGGCACGCACCCGTGTCCCCTGCATTGGTAGGGGGACTCTCAACCACTGCGCCACCAGGGAAGCCCTGACCACTTTTTTTTAAAAGGAATGAAAAGTTTAAGAGCCAATTATGATGAGCCTTGGGAAGAAACAGTAATACTTATACCAAAATGATGCAAGCAGAAATGATTGAGATTACATGAAAAGCCAAAGATGAAATTCTTTCCAGATGTTCATCTTCAGCATACCTGTCCCTGAATAAACTGTCACAATTTCAGAGAACTGGATCAAGATAGGGAGGCAGAGGTTGACTCTACTACCTGTAACTTTGAGCTGGTGATTTAATCTACCTTAGTTTTAATGTCCCCAGTTGTAAATTGGGAATAATATTTACCTCACAAGTATGCTTTTACTTAAATCGTATAATGAATGTTAAAATATGTTGTCCAGATTTTGTCAGTAGACATTGTATAAATGCCTTTTCAAGGTGAACCACAAAACCTGACTCCTACAGACCTGTAAGTCCTCAGTCTTGTGTGTACAACCATCTGTTGTTCTGCCCAAAACTGTCAAGTGTGAAAAGGCCAAATCTGTTTCTAAACATTACACCTACACCATTTCTTGATGTACTCAGTTTCTGTGTTGTCTCTTTTTGTCAGCATTGCCTTGGAATATTCAAATTTTCTTTTTTACTGATATAGCATCCATTGGTATTTACCAAATTGGAATTTACAAGTGTCAAATGCATAGTGTACAGTGGAATAGCTTACCTGATTCAGATTAAACAATCATATTCTCAAAGACTTTAATTAATTTCAACTGAAAGAGAAGAAATACATGTCTATAGCATTTTTAACATTTTAGGGACATTATAATATGTATATATAAGAATTTTGTATATTATATATGTGTGCATATATGTATACACATATAATGTACAGCTTAAAAATAGAGTATTAACAGTAACTTTTAAACCTGCTCTGAGCTTCTCCCAAATTGTATTTCCTACCCACAAAGTAAGTAATATTATTAACTTTATGTTAATTATTCCTTGCTTTCTTTATAGTTTTTCCACATATGTGAATTATTTTCAGGTTTTTTTCTTTTAAAATTTTATGTGAGTGGAATAATACTGAATGGATTCTTGAGTGGCTTGTTTTATCATATTGAACATATTATTGGGCTGGCCAAAAAGTTCGTTCGGGTTTTTCTGTAACATGTTATAGAAAAACCGGAACTTTTTGACCAACCCAGTATTTTAAAGAAGAAAATCTATGTTGACTCATATAGCTATAGTTGATTCATTTTCACTATTATATAGTATCCAATTGTATATTTTCATTTTTATGTCCACTGTACATTTATCTTTCTGCCTACCAAGAGATTTTAGAATTTTTTTAGAATGTTTTAGAATTGTTTTCTTTTTTTCCCAAATTTTTTGCTATTTCAAAACAATGCTGCTTTGAATATCCTTCAGTATGTCTCCTGATGCACATATGCATTTCTTTAGGGAGAATTCCTATAAATGGAAATTCTGGGTCTTTGGGCATACACATATTCAAATTTACTAAGTAATGAGAGACCATTGAAAACTGATTTTGCCAGTTTACAGTTACACAAGCATAGGTGTTCATATACAACTTCCTATATTGTTCCACATCTTCAGCAGCACTTGCCATTTCCCAGTTCTGTTTTGGTCCATTCGATGGATATTAAATGAAATCAATGTAAATCTTATTTTGTATTTTTCTGATTAATAATACAGTTGATACATTTTCATTTGTTGTTTAGCAATTCAAACTAGGTCTTCTATGAAATGCTTTTTGTGGTGGTTTTTTGAGGATTTTTTTTGGCAATGTGTCTTATTCATCTGAATTGATTTTATAGATATTCTGGATGCTGGTCTTCTGATGTTATGTGCTTTACTATTACTGTTTCTCTTTTAGTAATTTTTCCTCTACTGTCTTTATAGTATCTTCTGATGAAGATAAATTCATAATTTTAGAAATACTTTATTTGTATTAATATTTTATGTTGTGATTACCTGTTGGTGGGAATGTAAATTGGTGCAGCCACTGTGGAAAACAGTATGGAGGATGGAGGTTTCCCAAAAAACTAAAAATAGAATTTCCATATGATCCAGCAATTCCAATCCTGGGTATATATTCGAAAAAAAGCAAAAACACTAATTTGAAGAGATACATGCACCAATGTTCATAGCTGAATTACATACCATAGCCAAGATATGGAAGCAACCTGAATGAATGTCCATCAACAAATGAATGGATAAAGAAACTGTGGTATACATATACAAAGAAATATTACTCAGCCATTAAAAAGAATGAAATTCTGCCATTTCCAACAATGTGGATGGACCTAGAGAGTATTATACTTAGTGAAATACATCACACAAAGAAAGACAAATACTATATGTTATCATTTATATGTGGAATCTAAAAAATTAGAACAATTTTATATAATAAAATAGAAACACACTCACAGATATAGAAAACAAACAAATAGATACCAATGGTGAGAAGAATGGGGGAAGGGACAAGGTATGGGACTAAGAGATACCAACTACTATGTATAAAATAGAGAAGAAACTAGAATATATTTGTACAGCACAGTAAAATATAGGTATTATTTTGTAATAACTTTAAATGGAATATAATGTATAAAAATACTGAATCATTATGCTGTACACCTGAAACTAATATAGTATTGTAAATCAACTGTACTTCAATTAAAAAAAGAAAGATTAGGGGACTCCTTGTGCTAAGGAGACTTTGACAAGGGCAGTGCAGGTCAAAGAGTTCTCTCTTCATCTCCTCTGATCTGAGACCTTGATAGCTGATTCAAGGATGGCTCAAGCTACCCAAACTCGCATGCCATAAATATAATGTATTTATTTTAAATAAAGTGTGTAGCTTACTAGGGACTGGGAAGAAATTATATAAGACCATTTGTTACAACATGGTTAAATACAAATGAGATGTGAGATCAACGGAAGGTATATTTCTCTTTTCTGTTTTCCATTTTATAAATGAACCTGGATTCCCAGGAAGAAGGAAGATAGTAGAAACAGTCATGTGTCATACCTGGATTCTTCAGCTACCTCCTCTATCTTTATCCCCTCTTAGCACCAGGAACTGCCATCTATGGAAAGGAGAGGATAGGGCATGCTTTCCAGGAGATAACCCAAGAATGAACTAAACCCTGTGGTATAACCAAATGTGACATTTAGAGTAAGGCTGAGTGTCCTGCTAAAACCCGAATATGAAAGTATCAGAAGAGAATGAGAGCTGAAAGAATATATGTTAAAATATACAGCCACTATGGAGAACAGTATGGAAGTTCCTTAAAAAACTAAAAATAGAACTACCATATGACCCACTAATGGGCATATAACCTGAGAAAACCGTAATTCAAAAACAGTCATGTACCACAATGTTCATTGCAGCTCTATTTACAATAGCCAGGACATGGAAGCAACCTAAGTGTCCATCGACAGATGAATGGATAAAGAAAATGTGGCACATATATACAATGGAATATTCCTCAGCCATAAAAAGAAACGAAAGTGAGTTATTTGTAGTGAGATGGATGGACCTACAGTCTGTCATACAGAATGAAGTTAGTCAGAAAGAGAAAAACAAATACTAACACATATATATGGAATCTAAAAACAAAAAATGGTTCTGAAGAACCCAGGAGCAGGATAGGAATAAAAACGCAGATGGACAGAAGGGACTTGAGGACACAGGGAGGGGCAAGGTTAAGCTGGGATGAAGTGAGAGAGTGGCATGGACTTATATATACTACCAAATGTAAAATAGATAGCTAGTGGGAAGCAGGCGCATAGCACAGGGAGATCAGCTCGGTGCTTTGTGACCACCTAGAGGGGTGGGATAGGGAGTGTGGGAGGGAGATGCAAGAGAGAGGAGATATGGGGATATATGTATATGTATAGCTGATTCACTTTGTTATAAAGCAGAAACTTAACACCCCATTATACTGGAGCAATTATACTCCAATAAAGATGTTAAAAAAAGGGGGGGGGTGGATAGAAGAACACAAAATGAGAAAACTGGGAACAGTCATTCAGACTTGCCACTTTCAAAAGTGGTAACCTCTTGGTTGTTTTCACCTGCAGTCGTTTGCAACATCTAGTTTGCAGTTTTATATAGACACCAAACCTAAGCAATAGAATTATTCTCCTGCTTTTAACCCAAATACAATTGATTAAAGCTCAATAAGAGCTACATACAACATATGTAATAAATGCAAATCAGAAAATATATACATTACAGAAAATGAAACAGAAAAAAGAAAGTGCTTTCTTTGCAAAGCTAATAGTCTCTAACTGGATGCTATATTGAGATAAACAAGAAATAATCACAGAAAAAGAAAAACTACTACTAAAATTACAAATTTACATTAAAACTATCATGTAAAAGAAAATATCCAATTCAGTGAATTATTATGCATGAAGTCTTGGGTTCTTGACAGTCTGTTTTTGGCAAAAATATAACTGCTTTTCTGTAATTTTTCTAAACCTACACAGGTGATACAAAGGACAAAACTTAGCAAACTTATATGGGAAAGAAAGATAGTAGAAATTTTTATAAAGTGAGCACGTGAAGTAAGGTCTTCAGAGGATACATGTTATAAGCAATGCAGTGTGAACATTATTATATTGCTCTTTACAGAAGTGAAAATCATTTATCACCTACCATGTCATTTTTGATACAGAATCACACTTCGCCTTATTCTTTTTGACTCAAAAATAATTATCTCCTGTGTTTGTTACAGTAATAAAGATAATCATAATTCGCTCTTCTAGTGTACTTTTCCTCCTAAGAGTTTAAGCACTTTAGAGCAAACTATTACACTTGTCTTCATAAAAACCCTGCAAAGTAGGTATATAGAGATAAATGGCCATAGAAGATGAATAGGGGAAAATGTTTTAACCTGGAGAGTTGGATTCTTATTCATCTTGGTCGTTTGAGCCAGAGAAATGGAGTCTGCATCATGAATGTAGATTTGAAATTCTCCCAAGATACCAAATATTTTTTCCTTGATCTCAGAGGTAAATGTGAACATTTTTTTTTACTTGAAATTTTGGCCTAAGTTAAATTGAGATATGTTGTCAAAGTTTCCATCTAATGGAATATTACTGAAGGAATAAAAATACATTTTTCCAAAGAATTTTTGGCACAGCCCGTAGCAGCATCCTTAATTAACAAATATAGGCTCATTAAATATGTATATGTTTCATGTACAGTAAGTTTCATGTTAAGGCCAAGAATTAATATATGTACCAAGCTAATGATTTAAGGGAATTTTGTATTTAAATACTTCCAAGGAACCCATACAGGTAAGATCTTTTATAGGCAATGCCAAATCATTTCTAGAACTAGAAAATAAAAATGGTCAATCCTTTTCCTTCTAAAAGAATAGTTAAGAATTATTCTGATTGACTCTAACATGTGTTTGATTAATCCATCCTGAAGCATGAATAATTTAACTAAATTTTCTGGAATTTGAAAGAGTTAATTTTAGTCACAATTTCTAAACTTTGGGGAATATGTTCAAATATGGGAGAATCCAAGATTGAATGGAGTCTGCTGAATCCTCTTTATTTTGTTCCATCTTGTGAGATGTAGTAAATCCTATTGTCTTCTTCCTATAAATTAAAATAGGAGTATCTCAGTCACCTAGCTAAGTTATATGAAAGAATATTGAAAATGGGTGTTAAAAATGTGTCATTTATAGCCAGCAAAGTTAAAGTCTCTCTCTTTTTTTTTCTTTTACTGTTTTGAGCCAGTGTGTTATTTGGACTGTAACATTTTGTATCATCATCATTAAAATCCATACAAATGATTTTAGAAATACCAGAATTAAGTATTCTTTACATGCATGCTTACTGATCCTGTCTTCATAAAGACATAAATGTAAAAAATAAGGTTGTTTCCACACTGGCAAAATGCAGTGTACTATTTTGCAAAATGCACTGCACTGTTTGCGTATTTGACACTGTTACAGCTCTCTTACAAAATGGCATTCATTACACCCATGCTGCCAACTCTATCAATTCCATTTGATGGTGAAAACAAACCCAAGGTTTATTGTGATGATATGGAATCAGGTACAACCATATTCCAAATTGCCAAAAAAAAAAAAAAAAAAAGCAGTTGGAGAGTATAGGACTCCATTCCTTCCTTTTTTTGTACAATGAACTGACTCTTTATTGACTACATTTAGATTTTAATATCTTATTTGCCCTTTGCCCCATTCTTTATTTTCTATCTCACTGTATTTTCAATTGAATTGTAGATATTGGCAACCTATTTCTGATTCCATGTGGTAATAGATAAATGTGCAGATGAATGGATAGATACATAGGTAGATACATGGATAAGTAGGTAGGTAGGTAGATAGATAGATAGGTAGGTAGATAGGTGATGGATGAATACCCTCAGGGTGCATGAGAGTGGGAGGGAGGGAGGGGGGAGAGAAACAGACAGACAGACTGACTGACTAGACGGAGGTAGGGAGAGAGGAAAACAGTATAAAATTTAATCTGAAGAACCATAATAGAAAAATGTATTGCTATTCCCATTTTATAAATTGGGGAACTGAAACTCACAAGCGTTAAGCACATCACCCCGCATCACACACTGATATGTGGTGGAGTCAGGTCTATGTGCAGATCTGGAGAGGATGAAGACTGACAAATAGATTAATATTTAGATTGTTGCCCATACTGAATATGGATAAGGATCACTAAGTATATATGGACTGGAAACCAAAAACTTATTTCCCACACACTTGTAAGTCATAGAAAAATATTGTAAAATACCAGAAAAAAGGAATTTCCAAATGAATTTAATGAAGGAAATAACAGCAGGTACCTTCCAAAACTTGAAGACTGATAGACAGTTTTTGTGACAAGAGTTTTAAAAACTGATTTACTTGTATGTTCTGTTTCATTTGATTTGTAAAATTGTTCATCTGCTACCCAATCATATTGACTAGAAGGAAATATGGCTTTTTAGCAGCTCTTGCTTTCAGCGTCTGGAAATTGTTTTAGATTTTTATAATCCCTTTTCTCATTGTTGAGTCTAACTCATGAGAACTTCTCTCTTACTGTTAATTTAAACAACCTGCGATCATACAGACTGAGGTTCCCTGAGACTGTGAGTTCCTCCATTGTAATACACTTATTTCCTATTCATTTCATTACAGTGGGTTAAGAATAGTTACAAGTGGGGAGTTTCAGGCTGTCACATAGGATGTGTAGCATTCTAGATTTCTGAATGAGAACATCAACTATATGAAGTATTGTAAGTATTTCTATCCTACACCATGAAATAAGAAATCTATCCAAGTAAGAGTGTCATCCATCTATATGTTTTGCAAGTACGGAGACTTCATGAAATTGGACTCAAGTTATAGGAAGTACAAAGAAAACCACTTCTCAGGTGGCATCGTAGCTTTTATGTTCTTAAGCATTTATTTTTAACTTCGACTATTCTAAAATAGCAAAATGTTATGCCTCTATTTCCAAATCTTAAAAATTCCGTCGATTATTTGACTTTATATGTTAGAGTTGTAAACTAGATACAATATTTAGATTTCAAGATGATGTCTGCCATGATAATAGATTGACACCTGGGTTTTATATACTGCAAACAGAAATAAGTCCATATTTAATAAACAAATATAAGGTCTCAATAATACGCGGTAACTTTTGTATGGAGTTATCTTTTACATAGTCACTCTTTTAGGATGATAAACATATTATCAAGTTATCAACAATTTATAAAATTGTTTATGTCACAAAGATAAAATTAGGCAACAGTCTAGAGTGGTCGATTCTGTGAACTAACCATTATAATTAGCCATTTTATTATAATATTTCTGTATTATATGATATACAGCATGAAGACATAAAAGCTTATCAATTTAAAAAAAGTAAGTTTCAAACCAAAGAGAAAATTAGAATTTTGACTCTAAAAAATTCTGGTTCCAAAGATTCAAGATCCAATGACGTTTTGTGTTTAAAACTATGTAAAAGAAGCACAGGAAAAATATTAAAAAATAAAATTACTGCAGCTAAGTCAAAGTTCTCATTTAACTCTAGGCTTTATAAGTCTGCTGTCTGTTTACAGACAAAGGTTTCTGGCAAATGGGAGGAACAGTAAATGGTAACTACTGATGTTCTTTGTAGAAGGCCTTTTTATCACTAACCAACTATATAAAAAGTTTATGTGCTCATCACATCATGGCACAGATGAAAATCAACATTTCAAAGAGCCAGAGCCATTGTTCTCTGAATTTACCCTGTTCAGACCATCATCCAAGCAAGAGAAATAAAACAGATTAAGGGGTTCAGCAATTTTCAACATCACAGAGTCCATTCCAAAGGGGATGTCTGCTCTAACAAAGATCTGGATGTCATGTTAGCCAGTGCATCAATTGTGCTCAAAGAGCCACAATGCAACCCTCGGCTGTGGCTATGAGATAAGAATTCTGGTTAATAAGAACAGTTCTAGGACAGGCACAAATGAGATTACAGGACAGAGACCCAAGTTGTGCCAAAACTCAAGATGATGTTTTTGTCTTTAGCTGTCACAGATGGGATGGCTTAAAACATTCACACCACATCATCTTTTAAAGAGAAAATTGTGGGGGGAGAAAAAAGGGTTTTCAAGAACTAAATGTGATAAAATGACAGAGAATTTGAACTTAAAGGAAAAAAAAAAAGCAGAGAACTAACCCTTTTACAACACTGGCACATTACTGTTGAGGATTTTGGCAGAACATATTTACAACAGATTTCATGTAGGGGATAGAATCCAAAAACTACTCCTCCCCTAATTTTGAACTGAATTCTCCCCCTCTTTGAAAAAAAAAATACAGGAAGAAATAAAAATAACTTCATTTTTGGATTATATGGAAATTTGAAAGGAATCAGTCCAGCAGGATAGATTACCAACTGGAAAATTTGGAAGGAAAGTAAGGTCTGGGATTTCCGGCTTCAAGCTGGTGGACTCAGAATTTGTCACAGAGGTTAGTTCTCTCCAAGGGAGAGCCAGCCATACTATACAAGAGTACCCCCTGTTGGTTGGCTGGCCAGAGAACATTGGCAGTGCCTGCTGTGGCAGCTGCTCATTTAAACTTCTACCCTGAAATTTGCTAAAAGGAAAACAAGAAAGGTTTGAGAGGCCAGGGAGGAGAAGGGAAGCAGGAAGGATACCATGTGAGGAGGGAAGTTTGGGATGCAGATTTTCTTTAATTCTTTTGTTAAGATAGAAAAATAATCAAAGGCAATTACAGAAAATAGGGGGACAACACTGTGACCAAGTTTTATCCAAAGACATTAAGTCATTGTCAATGCCAATGTGTATCTAACTATGGCTTTTTTTTTAAACCATAATTGTACCTCTGAATTATTACAGTGCAAGCCAAATCCTCATCCTTCTCCAAAACACTTTGGCCAGGTGATTCAGAGGTCATAGAATATATTTGTATTCCAAAAGAAGATAATGATAGTATTTTATTTCTCTGAATGATGCAAGTAGGGTCCAAAAACTTCCTCACCCTTCCCAATATTTAATCAATGTGAGGAATAAGCTGAAAATGAACAGAATTCTGAGATAAGTACAGCTATCCATTAAAAACATGACTGTGTCTGAAATGGTATCAGATGCAAAAAGGAGACCTGAAAGGAAAACAAACAAACAAAAACCCCAAAACTCTATGGTGTGTGCTGCAAACTAGTCCTACTGTTTTAGTTTTAACAGTAACATATAATTGTATTGAAAATAATTCTATCATAAGAAATATACACAACACTGTGCTGAGTTGGAGTATTAGCAAAAGCTGGGAAAGTCTGAATCGGGTTTGTTGTAATCTTTAGAGCAAGGATACACTGGGGTTCTAAAAGGTTAATGAACCACTTGTGGTAGACCTTTCCTTCACATTTTAACTCTGTTTTATTCCTGATAGAACCATTAACTTCTACACTAACCTTTCTACTTGTTACTATTACACACATTCTACCCACTAAAGCTTTCTATTGATTTTTGCCAGTGAGGTTTTGTAAAATGTAGCTCTAAATACATGGTTTCTGCAATTGTGTTAGCATCAGCCAGTGTTTGTGAAGACAGAGATTGTCTCTGGTTTTAATTTTTTTTATATATTGTGATTCAAATACTCTTTTGTTATGATTGTTTTCGCCAGAAATCTTCCCTAAAGCTTTCACATTTGTACTTTTTACATTGTATGGCAAATAGAATTTTATTTAATTTCTTATTTTTAAATACTATGTTTATCCTAAGTATGCTAGAAAGTATATAACTTTAATTTTCTGTTGTTCAATATAAGTTTTCCATTACTGTGAGTGTGTGTGTGTGTATGTGTTTTGGAATGAAAGATTAAGAACAAGAGATAAAAACAATGCATATAAGTAGATATACAAATAGTTATATCATGTGAATTTTTATTTAAAAGCTTACATAATTTGCTGAAATGAATGCATGATATTCCTAAACAAAAATATTCAAGACTAAATTTAGCTCTGTGAAAATCATGTCAAAAATACAAGTTCAGTATGCCTTAAGTAAGAATACTATGAAGAAGTTAGCCCTGCAATTTTAATATGAGTTCCCTACTTTGTTTTGAGTATTTTAAAATGGTTGTATTATTTTTCTAATTTTAAATATCATCTTCTAAAATCAATATCCTTCTTTTAAAATCCTTTCAGTCTATTATTTGTTCAGTTTGAAAATGTCTTCTAATTTAGAGGAGTGACACATCAAAATAGCTGGTAAGAAGAAAAATAAATATTAATCCACATATGTTATCTCAACTCTGAGATGAAGTTAGAATATGGTTTGATCATTGACTGTCTCCTCACTATATTATAAATCTGAAGTTTGGGAAATATCCTGACTCCCTTTAAAATTTAAAATCCTTGCTCAGAACTTCAGTACTTTATTTTAAGATCTCAAATACTAGAACAGTTGCCTGATGATCCAGAGTATGTTAAATCAATCATGGTAGTTAACAGAAATGATCAAAAAGGCATGGTTCATTCTCAGTAGTAAAGGAGTTCAAAACAAGTCTCCCCAAAATGTGTCACTTTGGCATGTAGACTATTTTGAGCTGGAGGCAGGCAAGACCCAGCAGACTCAAGAAAAACTTTTACCTCTCCCTTAACTGCCTAAGAGAATTTAGATGGAAGGCCTGGTCCGGGAAGAGAACCATCACCAGAGATGACTACATAGAGTAGGGGCTAGGTGTGCTAAGCTGTTGGGGAGCTCAGATGGGCCTGGAGATCAAAGTCTTCTCTGTGTCCCATTGTCTCTGCATGGCATGGCAAACCTTTGTTTACCAAACGCTTGCTCTTCCCATCTTCCTGTGACTTGTCTTCCTTCCCTTTGAAGCCCCAGACATCTACCCACTTTTCCTTAGCTGAGAATAGAATATAAGCCTCAATTACCTGACTGCCTCTCAGTCTCATATTCTTATGGGACCCTTGTATGTACATAGTCAAATTTGGTTTTCTTCTGTTAATCTGTCCTATGTTAATTAATTATTAGACTAGCCAAAGAGCAAAGAAGTGGAGAAGAAAAATTTTTCCTTCCCTACAGTAGCAAATATCTAGACCTTTATGGAACTCTTATATGCATTAAATAAATAAATATGTGTGTGTAAATTTTATTTTGCGAGGAATAATAATTAAAGGCTATTTTTGCTCATCTGTCTTTCAGTTAGCCATTCTAGGTGGAAAGCTAAATTTTTCAACCAAAAGATGATAATGTATCTATAGTCAACAAAACATCTTGATCTAACTGAAGACCAAGTGTATAAGAAAATACTTGGGGTTTTGGAAGTTGTTCTTACTAATCAAACCTATAAAGGAATACAGACAGATAGTCTGAAACACCAGCACCATGGAAGTGTTAACTCATTTTCTTTAAAGGAATACATTTTCACCATAGGACAATGGATTTTAAGTGGTCAGCAATTTTGTTTTACTTCTGGGTTATTTGATATTATACAGCAGCTGGACATTGCTAGTTATTAGATGTCATTTCTCTCATGTCTTCTCTCATGTCTTTCATGTCTTCACAAACACTGGCTATCAGTCTTTCTACTGACAGAGAACTAGCAGTAAAATTTAACAGCTTTGAAATATA
Organism: Delphinus delphis; assembly: GCF_949987515.2. NCBI lineage: Eukaryota > Metazoa > Chordata > Mammalia > Artiodactyla > Delphinidae > Delphinus > Delphinus delphis. Next base: position 14,141,534 of record NC_082693.1, on the reverse strand, counting down.
AAATTATAGCATTGATCAGTTCATTTATGTCAGGCCGTTGATCAGGAGATCAGAATCACCTGGCGTGATGACAGACGTCTTAAGGTGTAGAGGAAGACAGGATGCCAGTTGACAAAGTGCACTTTGGGTGGAAAATCCAGAAAGTGGGTGGGTGACAGGAAGCAGGAGGTCTACTAGAGAGAACATGAATGTCAAAGCAGTGTTATTGTGTATCTTTATTTTAAAAAGGCAGTCACAGAAGAATGATCTGGAACCTGCATTGCACTTGATATCATCTTCCTTTCAATTCTAAGAAAATGAATAACACCCCTAGAGAAGATCATAAAGAAGTTATTGTCCTTAGGAGAAAGCCAAACTTTAGGTAAGACAAGGTGGAGAAAATTTCGGAGAGGTAGTTGACACCTATGGCCTCTTTTGGTTACAGAGTGCACAATGAGAATGTTTGGGCAGAAGGGGAGAGAAGGAAATTAGCAAAGTAATAGATAGATTTCCAGACCTTTAAGTGGCCGTGTGCAGTGAGGCCTGACTGTTTTAAGCCCTTGAGGTTACTTAAAGTACTTCAGATGCTACCTGAAAGGGGGTCTGTTTGTTAGGATGTGTGGACATAATTGCCTTCTTCTTAATCCACACATCAGCTACAGAGGAAGAGGCTGTGAGTGTCAGAGCTATCTGACATGGGGGTATGGACCCTCCCATGGCTGAGAGTAGGTAAGGGGCAGTCCTCCCAAGCACAGTATTTAATCTCTGTACGTTGGGGCTCTGCTTGATCAGGGGTCCCAGGTCACTGCCCTCATGGCTTCACATAACATGAGGGATCTGACATCATTGTGTGGTAATATATACTTTGTAGTGGTATTTGGGAAGACAGCTGTGGCATTACTTGCATTGCTGCTAAGTTTGCAAATCCTCTTTCTTAGGAATAAACAGATCAGCTCCCTCACTTTAGGGCATCTTTTGGCCTCACATGACCAGGTCACAGCTAAGGTGACCCTAAGTAGAGCCTCCAAGAGCTCATAGGGACTCTATGTGAGAGCATTCATTGCTACCATGAAATACTGAAGGCCACTAAATATATCATATCACTTAATTAAAATTTAAGCTGTAATTGATAGAAAAATATGCAGTTGTCCTTGGAAAGGGGAAAACATGTCCATACTGTTACTCAATCCTTATCCCAGCCTTTGTGCCAAGCACTGGAGGGAAAAACAGAGCAGGAAAAAAATGTGTCCCTTCAAAGAGCTTATTGTCTAGTTGAGATGACAGATAATTTTATTTCAGTATGATATGTGATACTGGTTGGTGCAAAGTACAGGAAGATCACATAGAAAGTAGACTTATTTCAGTCTTGAAGGAGTCAAGAAAGGCTTCTTAGAGAATTGTATCTACTCTGAAACATGAAGGCTGAGTAGGCATTAGTGAGGCAAAATGGGATGATAGTCCCTTAAGTTTAAGAATCAGCCTTGGCAAAGGTATCTCAGGAGATGACTGAAAGCCTGACACATTAGCAGAGCCAATATAGGCAACGCACCAACTTAATGGGATTCAACAATGTCAACTAGTTTTTCATTACTTTCACTTCTACTACTACTGCTACCACTGATAAAAATAATGATAATTCTAGACGCAAATTTCCAGTATATAGATGGAGGGAGACAGGCAGTTTTGAACATAATTTAAAATAAATTAAACTGGTATAATCTACATCACTTAGTATCATGTTGCTGTTAGGTGAGAAGATGCCATTCCCAAAGCAGGAAATTTAGAGAGCAACTGCTACTTTGGACAAGAAGATCATGAGAGGTTTCCAAATGTGATATATTATTGTTGACTGGAATCATTTTTTAGATACATATTGCAGGTTTTCTCAAGTAGAAATACATGATGGAAGATTAAAAGGCTTTCCTACCTCCACTCCCAAAAGTATTTTCCTACTACATAAATCCTCTCAGAACAGAGATGAAACCCTGAAAAAGGAGTGGGGGGCCCTAGTTCTAAATGAGATTAAGTTTCCACCATCTTGGTGGAATGGGGCTTCACTGTAATCAACAGATACTTTAAACAAATAAAATGGAAGTATTTGTATCTGAGTTCATGAACACACACATATAATAAAATAATTATGGTAACTTTTACTATTATTTTATCGAGTACGCAAGTGGTTTCTCCTACTAGGAACAGTGTTCCTTGAGAGCAGTTAAGTGAAGCTTCATCTTCATTTTAATGTTCCTTATGTCCAGTAAAGTACTTTGTTCATGGAAGGTGTTCAATAAAAGTTGTATAAATAAATAAACTTACGTGCTCTCCAAGAGTCTGAAATTCTAAAAAATATTTGGCATAGTATTTTAGAATCTAATTTATCCCAGAGATAAGATTAGATGTTTGGCATTGGGTAGGTAATTGTGTAATAGAACATAGTATTGGTGACTACTATGCCCATCTAACTCCGGATACCTAAAATTAGAAATACAGGAAAATTGGGTCTTAGTATTTAAATGTATGCCATACAGGGAAAACAGTAGTTTGAGGAATAGTTTTCACAAACACATTTACTGCTATAACAGGCCATAAACTATGCATCTCTCTTCCTTTATCTTAACTACGTGAAGTCATGAAAGCAAATATGTTTCTTAGACTCACCTTCTCCTGAAGATGATTTGTCAAGTCATTGCCCTTAACTTTTGACAACCCAATGAATTCACAAAAATAGAACTGATCCGTATGCCCAAGGCTTAAAGAAATGTAAATCAGGTAGTGTATTAAAAAGGAACATCAATCCCTTTACTTGTTTTTCATGACAAGCTATGTCTATGACTAAAATCTGAGAATATTTGCTAAAAGATGGATCATATTTGTCATTTCTTTAGTAGAGTGAAAGATAATAAAGATGGTAGGAATGAATAAAATGGCTAAGGTAATTCTAGTGATTGTACACACATTAATACAATTTTTACTAGATAAAGTTTTTTGTAGATCAAATGAACTTGAAAGTGTTTAGCAAAGCAGCTTGGAAAATTTCCCAGGGCATATGTTATAATGCCCTCAAAGTAAGATTCTGTTCTCTAATGAGAAATAAACAGCAGTATCTAAGTTCTTTAACATTGTCCAGAGAAATGGTAATCTATAACAGTATTGTCCACATATTCAAATCTTATTTAAATAGAATTTGAGGGGTAACATGAAGAATGAATCAGTACAAAATTAGTTAGGTATTGATGAGATAATTTCCATCTTTCAGGCATTAACAGTCTTGAGAAAAATCCTAAACCAAAAAAAGCAAAATCAAACACAAAAACCTGAAATAAAACATAGGTGTTGTAAGTGAAATTGTGAAAAATATAATGCAAAATGTCACTTAATTCCCATTTTTATGTAGAAATTGATTGCAATAGATGTAGAAAAATAAATTTAATTTTAGGACAGTATAGAGTTGAAAATTTTTGATGTTTATAAAATAAAAGGAAGGAGTTACAAAACATATATGAGACTTTTAGAATAATTGAAAATTAGATCATTGTCCCTATCAATAAAGAATAAGAAAAATAAAAGCAACAGAATAGAGGCTAAATTGAATTTTCTGAATACACTCTTCAAAGTTTTCCCATGAGGTGCTAGCAGTTTTGAAAGTACTTTTAGTGTACTTAAAGTATATTACCTTTTCCTAAGAAATCATCTGTATGCTAGTAATTGTCAGTGAGAGTTCTACTGCACAATCCTTGTCATCTTGAATATATTTTAAGTAAAATATCTTGAAGAAATACATTATTACCATTTCATAAAACTGTTCTGCTTAGGTCCATACAGGAAAATGATCAAAATAATCAAATGTTTAGCATTGCTCTGACCCCAAAGTCCCGTGACTGAAAACTGTAGTCCTTTCCAGGCAGATTTGTGCTTACTGGAGGTTCTCATTGATATAATTCTTCAATTTTTCTCCTCACTGCATTCAGATGGATAGTTAAAAATTTTTCAGTAATGTTTCCTTTGATAAGAGTGTCTCTGTTTAATGTGTCATAATGGAGGTATTGAGTGTAGATATTTTGTTGGTAATACTGGTATTAAATATACATTTGAGGAAAAGCAAAGCCAAGAAACTTTTTAAAAAAAATTTTAAAGATTTTTTTTTGATGTGGACCATTTTTAAAGTCTTTATTGAATTTGTTACAATATTGATTTGGTTTTATGTTTTGGTTTTTTGACCCCAAGGCATGTGGGATCCTACCTTGCTCCCCAACCAGGGATCAAACTCACACCCTCTGCATTGGAAGGTGAAGTCTTAACCACTGGACCGCCAGGGAATTCCCAAAGCCAAGAAAGTTTTGCTGCACCATTTTCCCTCAGCCCTTGCCCACCTTGGAACAGGGCTATGTAGAATTGGTTTTGACACTTTATGTCAAAATTCATCTTGACTTGAAGGGCATTACCAAAATATCCTCGTGTTAATCTTTTTTATCACAAGGAATACAATTGAGGATTTCTTCTCAAATTAGTCTCAAGTACTATCTTTTATGTAAGTCTGAAACATGGGAAAAACAGTTTTTATTGGTAAAAGAATAAATTAAATGTAAAGGGAAATGACCATAGGTAACAAAATGTAAAAAAAGGCAGATATGGAAGGGATAGCTTATACGTGATTGAGTCCAGTTTCCAAATATCTCCTTCTTCTAGACCAATGATGCATGTACAAATTTTTTACTTAAAAAAAAAATGATTTGACAAGTACAGGATGTGTGAAGACCTGAATTAACAGAAAATTACACAAAAGAGTACTGATAGTTTAGTTTTCCACAAGTTCAATATAATCCCACAGTGTTTTGTGGCTGCTAAAAAAAAATCAAGAGTCTAAACTTATAGCTGTGAAGGGAAGTGAGATCAGAATTAGTGGACTTCCAGCTAGAAGAGGCTATGCACAATGGGAAATAAATGACATGCCTCTCAATTTATTCTGCCATATGTAGCTGAATGGGATGAGAGCCATGGACATAAACCCCTACCTCCACCTGTGACAATCCATCAGCAGTGCTCCTCCATCTGGGCTCAGTCTTAGGTCTGGTGGAAATTTGGATCCAACATACCACAGCTTGATCCTTAAAGCCACCAATTGTACTAAGTCTCTAATAACTTCAGTCTGAGAGTAGGACACCAAATCAAAGTTCCATTAGGTATTACAGTGAGTTAGGGGGAAAGGGCCATTAGATATCCCCGTTGAGGTAAGCCCTTCATGCACTGAGTATAAGTATTAGTCATCAGTTGAAATCTCAGAAAAATATGATCTTATCAGTAGCCTTAATCTGGAGCTAAGACATATGCTTAGAAAAGTTAGGAATTACAGGGACTCACAAAAGTTTATTATGTAGGGTTCATTTAAAGACTTATTGAAACAAAAATACAGATATCAGTCATTGTATTCTCGTTCCTGTATGGGTCAATAACTTTGCCCTCTCTCATATCCTAAGTATAATATTTATGTTCATTCCAATCTGAGTAGGGTCACAGAAATAGACCTCAATGCTGCTAGAATGGGTGTTCCAATAACCTTGTAGCAATAGTCCAACCTACTTAGCTAAAAGAAAGACATTATCCACCCAAGAAGTTGGCGCAGATTGGCTCCCTGAAAACCTATAGTTTACTGTGTCATAGTATAGTCATCTCTTAAGGAAGAAAGAGAATCTCCAGGACTGGTGAAGTTTTCTAGGTCTAGCAGCTACAATAACACCAGTGGTTGGAACATTCCTTCCACTTTGAACTCTGCATTGAATTAGATCCCCAACCTTTAGGGGGAAATGTTTTATGCATGAACCCTCCAAGAACCTGCAAATGAATTCTTAACTGGAAACCTTCTGTGAGAAGCCAAAGTATGAGACTAAGAAGAATGTTAAGGGCAGTCAGAAGAGATACACTCACCAGCTCAGCAATAAAGCCTTCACTGTGCTTGAACTGGCCATAATTTGCCACAGATATGAAATCTCAGCATACCTAAGCCACCATTCTGTTAAGGCCCAGAGACAGAGGAAAAATGAAACCCCTGGGACATGGAACTCATGAAATATTCAAAAATCTCTCTGACGGCTTCCCTGGTGGTGCAGTCCACCTGCCAATGAGAGTCCACCTGCCAATTGAGAGTCCACCTGCCAATGCAGGGGACACGGGTTCGTGCCCCGGTCCAGGAAGATCCCACATGCTGCGGAGCGGCTGGGCCCATGAGCCATGGCCGCTGAGCCTGTGCGTCTGGAGCCTGTGCTCCGCAATGGGAGAGGCCACAACAATGAGAGGCCCGCGTACCGCAAAAAAAAAAATCTCTCTGAGAAAGCCGCATGTCTGACCTCTGATTTGGGTCAGATACCTATAACCAGGTTGGTGTGCAACTGGAGTGGGACTATGTTAAGACTATGGATATGTGTGGAGGACATGGCAAGAGGGGCCAAAAATATTGTTTAGAGGTGAAGTTGAGCCAAAGAAGGGAAGAAACAGTAACACCCAAGCTTCTAATCCCATGGAGACCAGGCCTAAAAAAATATGACAGAGGCCAAAGTGGGGAGAAAAGGGTGAGCAGTGGAGAGAGAGAATGTAGAATAGAGAAGCATAGAGATTTCTGGAAGTGCTAATAAGTTACATGGTGGGAAATAATTAAAGAGCAAGCTCTTAGCTTATTAAAACTAATGGGCTATAAGGCTTGGAAACTAATAACTACCATAATATAAAAAAGAAATGTGAAAAATAAAGATTTATTTAAATTACAGGACCTCTTTGGAAATTTAAGGGAGCAAACTAGGACAAATGGCTTCAAATAATCTAAGAGCTAAGAAGCTATGGGAAATCTGTCATGATTGCTTTAGAAAATAATCTTTGGCCCATTGGTTAAAAGAGGAGAGAGACTTCTCAGCCTTTCTTCGAAGGATCAGTTTCCCTCATGTTGCAATGAATTCCCCACTCTTAGAGTTGTTCAGACAGAGCCGGGAGGTCACCTTTCATAGACTTATAAAAACTCTTTATTTTCATTTCAAGCCACAAGCCATATGTTCTATAACATTCTAAAAATATTCATTGGTATACAAAAAGTACCAAATTAATATGGCAATTCATCTCTTCACTTTTAAATTCCTAGAGCATAGAATTTATACAGAGCTCTTTGTAAAGGGCTAAGTCTAGCATGATGAGTAGATAATTTGTAATTATTTTTCTGACAAAGACCACTGCTAGAAATTTTTTTAATGCTGTGCTTTATTAATTTTTCTACTTTTACAAGTATTGTAAAAAAAATCACAATGATATAATTGATTTGAGTTTAGCACTCATTACAATATGCACCTTAGGTATAGATAGAAGACCCAATCAAAATCTTTTTCTCTAATTAGTACATATAGAACATGTCTAATAAATTAGATATTTTCAAAATTCTAAAATGTAAGAAACAAAAGTTTAGTAAAGGGGAGTCATTCTGCATTTATGATTCACTCTTATGAGCATATTTTGGAGTGATAGAAAAAGACAAAATTGTTTTATATTGGTTTCTGCAGGTATTGACTTAATTTTTTTAAGGGTTTTTTTTTTATATGGACCATTTTTTTTAAAGTCTTTATTGAATTTGTTACAATATTGCTTCTGTGTTATGTTTTTTGATTTTCTGGCCATGAGGCATGTGGGATCTTAGCTCCCCGAACAGGGATAGAACCTGTACCCTCCTGCATTGGAAGGCAAAGTCTTAACCACTGGACCACCAGGGAAGTCCCTCTGTAGGTATTCACATTAAACTTAGGAACAGATAGATTAGTAAATCAGGTTTTGTCAATTTTAATACTTTTATTATCAAATATTGAGTTTTTTCTACTCAGGTTCCATTTTCATTCTATGAAAATTTAAACACTTCCAGCAATTTCATCCATATTTCCCCTCGGTTCTCAATTATTTTCTTAAACATTATTTACAGGCTTTTGAAATTTCAGTTGCATTTTGTTTACCCACACATTGCACTAAAATTTAACTTTGAAAAAAATTACCTCTACGCAAATATCATTATTATGTAAGGGAACAGTGAAGGAAGGCGTTGTTAGTTATATTTTCTTAAGCATTGTGGGAAGTTATTTGCTGTTGTAAAGCAATACACACATCCATGCATACACACACACACACACACACACACACACTTTCACACAGAGTTCTTCTATTATGTTGGGAAGCTCACGGGCAGATTACAAAATAACCTTAAATTGGTAAATGAGTCAAGTGGGCGGCATTATCAGTTAGTGCACATTGTCAAATTGCAATGTGTTGGACTTTTACAATTGCATTTCATTCTGGTTAAAGGAATTGTTTGGTTTTTTTTTTCCTCCCAATTTGTAAACCCACAGTCTCCTTGAAAAATAAAACTCTGCACTTGACATTTTCAGATTCTCCTTATCCCATTTCCATGAAAGACAAGTCTGACTTTGGGAGCACTAAGAATTTCAGAGAATTGAATTCCAGAGAGAAACTCCTACTGGAATAAAGTCTGCCTATCCAGGAACACAAAGGACAGCTTTTTCTCGCCCCTTCTAATGAAGAGCTAGACTAATGTCCCCTCTTGGGGTTTGCAGTAATACTCTCATGGAACATTCATTTGCAGAAGCTGCTGAGTTAACTCCAAAGTCCCCCTTTCCCATAGCAAGTTGTCTACAAAGACAGTGAATTTAAGGGGTCATGATAATGGTGTCTCCCAAGACACCAAGTAAAATGTTGCAAGTTCTCACACCCCATTTCAAACTCTCCTATGGATTGTTGATGGCAAGATGTGCATATCTTGAAGAGGTCACCTCCAAGAAGTTTCTACAAAGCAACTGATACACAGACTAGATAACTGTGGCAATAAAGGCACTTTTCTGAGACTCTCCTTTCTGGAACAATTAAAATAGATGTTGTCACTGTACACTGCAACAGAATTAAGGATGTAAGACCCCACGTTAAAGGTGAAGGCTAGGGCTTCCCTGGTGGCGCAGTGGTTGAGAGGTCACCTGCCGATGCGGGGGACGCGGGTTCGTGCCCCGGTCCAGGAAGATCCCACATGCCGCGGAGCGGCTGGGCCCGTGAGCCATGGCCGCTGAGCCTGCGCGTCCGGAGCCTGTGCTCCGCAACGGGAGAGGCCACAGCAGTGAGACGCCCGCGTACCGCAAAAAAAAAAAGAAAAAGAAAAAAGGTAAAGGCTAATAAGTGAAATTATTAGTATAGGCTCTTTAAGGAAAAGAAATTTAGCTTTCCATAATACTTCCCAGAGCTTGGAATAGGGCCTTTCATAAAGGAAGGAAGGAACGAAGGAAGGGAGGAAGGAAAGAAGAAAAGAAGGGAGAGAGGGAGGAACGGAAGAAGGAATGATTGAACAAATAAAGGAGTAAACAGAAAAATTTATATTACAGCTAGCTAATAGGTCAAAGAAGTTATAAAAAATGTTTTGTGCCCATGTGCATTAGGCTTTTATTTTTTAGTTGTTTGATAATATTCAGGAATTTTCTCATAATAAATGTTTTATGGGACTAAAATACAAAACAAGATCCTGTATATGAGAGGAAATTGAATTGAAGCAATCTCTATTGTTGGCTGTTAAGGGTTTCTTTGTGGTTTTTTGTTTGTTTGTTTTCTCCTACTGAGTACTTTGTCATCTGCGGGAGGTCAATTTATGGTCTCTTTAAAATGGGTAAATCCAACATTTTTCTTTCTTTTCTGCTATATTTTTTAAACTTTCCTCAGAATAGTGAGAACAAACTTAATATACGGACTTCAAGAATGATTTTCTCTAAAGAGGATGCTTTATGCCCAGAAGTGGATCTCTCACTGATACTCATTTTCTGGGGACTGCTTTGTGACTCTGTGTAACACTAGCTCTTTTAATAGCCACAGGAAGAATTAGTTAAAAATTGACTTTGAATGTAATTCATTTGCTACAAAGTGGTCTTTTACCTCCTGCTCTTCTCTTTCACTGACATCCACATTTTCGTTTCTAGTCCTTTGTTAAAAAATGAACTACACAGCAAAAGCATGTGAGGATAAGGATTTCTGAATACCATCATGCACACCATGGTGTTCCCAGCAGTGAGCCATTAATGCATCACTGTTGTCCTATGCTGGATGAGGGGGGAGAGAGAGTTAAGAGGAGAAGCTGGCTAAGGAGAACCCCAGGGATGAGCTTCCAGAGATCCTTACCTGGAAAGAAGAAAGCAACAGCCTTCATGTCTGCTCCTCTTGGCTTCCTGCACTCAACTCCCAGGGATTGTCTTGTTGCTAGACATGCCACTAACTACTATGTCAATGAACACAAACTCAGCAGAGATAAAACTGAAAGGAAAATGCTTTCCTTTTTTATCTGCTCAAAGTTAAATTAGTAATAGTCTGGGGCAAATACCTTGCAGAGCTAATTATAAGTACACATTTAAATTGGGCAAAATTGGTTTAGGTCTAATTGTTACTCCCCACCTCCTTTTTAAATTTACTATCTCCTTCTGTCTAAAATTCCACCATGCATGCCAAGGAAAGGGAATGTGCTATAACTTAATGAACATTTAAATCAGTGTTAAGATCCTTTAAGCTTCTCTTAAGTTAGAAATTAAAAGGTCTTTGCCATGGGTAAAGGGAAGAAGAGGGGTGGAATCTTTTGGATCACTACAATATTTTACTCATAAATAAATATCTACACCTCCCATAAGCAAATCATTCTGATACAGCATAAACTGAGCATTGGTGAAAAAAATATATTTTCAACTCCTATTACAAATGCTTCCCAATGCTTATAGAAAGAAAATACGATATCCATGATTAGCTTCCTAGTTTAGAAAATGCTAGCATTTCCATTAATAGAGCAAGGTCTTCATAACCTTTGAAGCCTTTGACATAGGCTTCATAACCTTTGAAGCCTTTGACATAGGCTTACCTTTGCCTATGTCATCTATATGGTATTCTTGATTACTAGGTCCTCATTAGTAGATATAATGAAGAAGGAAAACAGTCCCACCATTCAGCAGCTTTTGTAAGAAAGAAAAATTTTCCAAAAAAATGCAATCAAAAGATACAGATTCAGATAAATACTGCATCTAACATTGATTTTCAATAAATATTCATTGTATTCACAAAGTAGCTGAAAGTATAACTTCATGATAGTAAAGTAAACATCTTTAAAACTTATTTTCTACTAGTGTCTTCCTTCTCAGGAGAGTGCGGTATGGTAAAAATCCCTTTACTTAAGCTAGTTGGAGTCTCCATCTTTCAAGTAGAATGTTAGATAAAAACTCACATTTTAATCCTATTGTAAGAGGTATTTGTCAATAAATGCATATTTTTGGTATAAAATCAACAGTTTATGCAGAGAAAAAAAATATTAACTTGTATAATACTTCAGCTCATGCCTCAGAAAACATATCAGAGCTTTTAAAATTACATAGTAAGTTAAACTCCAGTTATACAGGATCTAAATTCCTTAAGAATAATCTCTAGGAACAGAGAAAGATAGTAATTTGAAGATTGAGTCACACAATGTAAATCTCAATGAAGGAGTTGTTATTAGAGAAATAAAATTACAATGTTTCTGACATTTAATTTAATGTAAATAAAACAAATGTATAAGGATTCAGGTAAATACATTTAAAATTCTAGCTATGATCAATTGAAAAGCATTATAATTATCTTATGTGATATTATTTTTAGATTTACAGAAGCCAAAATTCTATTTATGATTAAATGAGGTATAATGCATGATAAGCGTCACGTTTGGTACAAAATAATCCCAAATATAACACACCCCACCATCACACATTTATTACTTGTACAGCTCTTAACCTATCACAGGAACTCAGAATAACAATGATTGTATTGATGTCAGTAAAAAAAACTACACCTTCAAGAAAAAGGAAAACTTAAACTCAGAATCTTAAGTTTTCTTGCAAATAGATTAATCCAAATACATATGTATAGCTTTAGTCGTCTTCTGAAGCTTCAGATCCATAACTCTAATTTTCTTCTGGACTTCTCAAATCAATGTTCCATTTTATTCAAAACCAAACAATAATCTCAAAGCAAGTTCACCATCTTCCAATGCATCCTTTTGGCTATTGCAGTATGTCAAAAGATGCTATATTGTAGATATGCGAAGTGTGAGTGGGTGTGTGTGTGTACAGAAAGAGAAAGAGAGAGAGTGGATTCCCTCAATGGGGCCCTACTACAGGGTCTAATTTTGAAAAAATAATTGAAGTTGTATAGATCTTAAGGTTAGTGAGATCCAAAATGCTGAAATACTGGTGAATATTCAAAGTCCATGAAATGGAAGAGATGCAGGAAGTAAGACCAGGTTTTTAGTTATGTCCATAATGTAGATGTTTACATTACTAAATATTATGATAGGATAGAAGATAAGAAGATATCCTTAAGCAAGATTTTCAACTCACCAAAGAAGGAGAAAGAAAGCAATGAAGAAATAGTGAGAATGTTGACTTAAATTCGTGGTGTATGTAAAATGCGTAACATAAAATATAAAGTAATTATTAATAAATGTTAATTATTTTTTGTGTCATTATGTAAGTCATTGGAATTTTTATGAATGAGGTTACCTTAAAATATTTATACTTTCAAAGGTATAACCTATGCAATGGAGATGTGAATCATGGTAAATACGTAAGGCATGGAAAAGTTCCTATTTGAAAGACGGCATGCTCCAGCTTGCCACAAATATTCTGAAGAAAATCACCACTTACAGAAATCACATCTGATATAATTGGCCACATCAAGAATTCTTTAAAATTGTGGAGGGGGTCAGTGCTCTATTTCTAAATGGCATTTGGTTGAAATTTAAAAAGAAAAAATTTTGTTATATATTGATGTTCCTCATTATGGCAATATTGTAATTTGAGTTAGAAATTTCTTCTGGAAAAATCTTCTCTTAGTAAACATTTACTGCCTACTTTGAAAATCTTATAAAATATGACTAAACAAAGCATTAAGAATTATGCCAATTAAAAAGATAGAGAAAAGGTTATATGGATTGTGAGTTATCTCCATTTTGGTAATTCTTAGTTCTCATTTAATGGACATATGTTACTGTTCAATAAAATAATAAAGCAAACTATAAATAAAGGACCAAAAGTGTTATAAATAGTTGAGAACAGAGTTAAAAATACTAAGCGCAAAATGAATAGGGCCTCTGAAATTCTTTTTAAAAAAGTGTTAACTGAACCCATGTTAGAGTATAATGATGAACACAAATGGGTAACTTCAGTACTTGGCTGACATGACTAATATAAGCAAAACTATTTCATACTTCAGTGTTGTTTGTAAAAATGTAAAGTAAGGTAATATAATGCAATGTTTTTGATAATGTAAGTAAGAGAAGTATAGGAGAAATCTGTTTTATGCCAAAAGGGAAAATGAGGAGTAATGGATAAAATTTATGAGAAGGTATATTTATTTTAACCTAGGAAATATAAATAATAATATTTCAAAATTGAATAGGGGTTCCACTTTCAACCATGATGAAGTAATGATACTCAAATTGCTATCCAGCCATAGTCAACTATAAAACTGGAAAAGTTTTATGAAACGACTGTTTCTATTCATTTGAGAGTAGGCAGCAAAGAATTGTGAACTGTAGAGAAAAAAACAAAAACCAAATGAGCCCTATTAATGCCCTGTATTTCTGAATGGAGTTAATTACTGGACCCTGGCACAAGGAGAAGTGGCATAAGCATGGCTTCGTAATCATGCTGAATTGAATACACAGAAATTGGAGTTTAGCAAGGCTTAGAGAACTGGTATTTGGAAGGCAGAGTACTGACCAAGAGAAGGCTACTCAGAGAAAGAGCTCCAAAGATCTGCAAGGGTCACCTTGATTCTTTGGCTGAATACTAAATTACCATACATAGAATGACTCCACAAGGCCAGGCAAAGAATAACTATTAAGGAAGTACAACTACCACAGAGCCATAAGATGGAAAACGTCCAGAACTCTCATAACATTGGGAAAGTGTTGAGTTTAACTAACCAGATTGGAGGAACCTCATGAAACACACATGGCATTTTGCAGAGATGCCAAAAGGGCCATACATCAGGAGTGAAACTAAATTAATCATCGTGTAGAATTACTCTAGACCTTACCAGGGATTCCTGGAGTTGTTCTATAATGACTAAATAGACAGTTCTTTAAGAGGATAAAGCAATACTGAATGTGTGTGCACCTAATAATATAGAGTCATTATACATAAAACAAAACTAACAGGAAAAAAACAGATAAATATACAATTTTGACTAAATCATTTCATCTTTTCTCAATATTTGGTAAACTAATTACAGAAAAATAAGCAAGGAAATTTGAATAAGCCTCTCCACCAAAATGATCTAATTGACATTAATAAATCTTTACATCCAAAAACAGTGGGATACACATTTTTCTCAAGTGTACATGGAACATTAGCTAGGAGAGTTCATATACTGGACCATAAAACAAGTTTCAATAAATTTAAAATGACTGAAATCTTTTAAAGAATTTATTCTTCCCAAGAGAAATTAGAAATCAATAATAAAATATCTTAGAAAAGACTCAAGTATTTAGAATCTGAACAAAATACTTCTAAATAACCTATGTATCAAAGAAATAACGGGGGAAATTAGAAAGTACTTTTAACTTAATGGTATTGAATATAAGGCATTAAAATTTGTGGATGTAGCCCAAACAGTGCTTATAGGAAGCTTCATACCTCTCAATGATTATATATATTAAAAAAGAATAATAATCTAAAATTGTATGGTCTAAATTTTTACCTTAAACAGTTTGAATAAGAACAAATTAAATTTACATTTAGTAAAAGAGAGGAAAGATAAACATAACATTAGAAATCAATAAAATAGAAAAGAGGAAAACTTTCGGGAAAATCAATGAAACCAAAAGCACTTTCTTTGAAAGAATCATTAAATTAATAAAAATCTAGCTACACTGATGAAGGAAAAAGTAGAAAAAGACCCACAAGTTACCAATGACAGAAATGAAAAGTAGGACATCACTAGAGAATCTATAGATATTGAAATGATAAGGAACTATTGTGAAAAAGTTATGCCCGTTAATTCAACAACCTAGATAAAATGGGCAAATTTCTTGAAAGACACAAATTAACAAAAATGGCATAAGAAGAAATAGAAAACTTGTATTACCATGTATTGACTAAATGATATGTAATAATAATTTAAAACATTGCCAGCAAAGAAAAGAAGAAGAAAAGAAAAAACTCCAAGACAAAATTCCTTTCCTAGTCAATTCTGTTAATTTTTTAAGAATAAAAACATATTACAACTCTTATACAAACATTTTCAAAACATACAGTGGTGGGGATATTTTCAAATTCTGCCAAATACATTACAAGAAAAATGCTAATATTATTCATTAACACTGGTAAACCTTAACAAAATATTAGCAAATCCAACCAGCATTCTATACAAGGAACATATATTATGACCAAGTCAGTTTTATCACAGGAATGTAAGGCTATTTTAATATTTGAAAATCAGTCAATATGATTCACTAGACTAATGCACTTATATTCAACATCATATTAGAAATTCTAGTAAGTACAGTTAAAGGGAGAAAAAAAGAGATAAAATGGTATACAAAAAATAAAATTATCTTTATTTGCAGATGGTATGACTGTGTATATGGAAGAATCCTAAAATTTCCTAGTAACATTTTTAAAAAAGGAACTAATAAGTGCAATTAACAAGGTTAAATGACACAAGGCCAATATACACAAATAAATTTTATTTCCAAGCAAAATTATTTTGAAAATGTGAAACCGTTACAAGAGTATAAGCAACAGATATAAGGAACAAAATACATGCAAGATAACATCTTTTTATATACAGGAAAGTCACAAAATATTGCTGAGGGCTATTAAAGAGAGCCTAAATCATTGAAGTTATATGTGATGATCATGTGTAGAAAGACTCAAACTTTTAAAGGTATCAATTTGCCCTAAGTTGATCTATAGATACAATGAAATTCTAACACATTACTGCAACTTTGATATATAAATTAATGGACTCATTCTTAAATTTATATGGTCAGTGCTAATAATCTAGACCAGGCAAACCAATCTTGAAAGAGAAGAATATATGCAGAAGACTTACATTTTCTGAGTTCAAAACTTAAAATAAAGCTACAGTAATTAAGACAATGTGGTTTTAGGATAGGATATATACAGATCAATGAAATGGAATAGAATAGTGTCCTGATAGAATCATGCACAGATATAGCCTATGATTTTCAACAAATGAGCAAAGGAAATTCAGCAAGGAAAGAATAATCTTTCAACAAATTGGGCTGGAACATTATGAATGTCTTATTGAAAAAAAATAGTAAAATTTTATCATTCATAAAAAATCAAAATGAATGATGGTTCTAAATATGAGCTAAAACTATAAAAACCTAGGAAAAAAAATCTAAGAGAAAATTTATATATCTTTGGGGTAAATTTTACAACTTTGGGGTAGAAAAATATTTCTTAGCATGAAAAAAACTAACCACAAAACAAAAAATGATTAGTTTGACATCTTTAAAATTAAAAACATATTTATCAAAAGGTACCTTAAATAAAATAAAAAGACAATCTATAGACTAGGAGAAAATATTACCAGTCCATATATCTGTCAGAGAACTTCTATTCATAGTATCTAAAGAAATATTAGACCTAAATAATAAGAAATCAAATATCTTTATAAAAAAGGGCAAAACATTTGAATAAATGCAGCATAAAAGAAGATATAACAAATAAACATGTGAAAAGGAGCTTAATATCTTAGGTGGTTAGGGAAAGGTAAATTAAAACCACAATATGGTACTACTACACATATACTAGAATAGTTAAACTTGGAAAGATTGACTATAGCAATTGTTGGTAAGGATTAGAGCAAGTGGCACTCTCATACTTAGCTGGCGGAGTGTGACAAGGTATAATCACTCTTTCAATCTTGACCACACTTTCCTTCCATATTCCCTTTCGTGTTTATCTATCTTCTTTAAGTTATAAAATTAGCTCTGAGTATGAGAGAAATAACTCAATAACTGAGAGTTTATGTTTGAGTAAATCAATGTATGGGCACTCTAGGCATGGGAATAAGGTAAACATTATCTTAAGATATTCAGTGACTTTTTGCTGCCTCTCCCTCTGATTGTATTTTTTATTTACAGAAAAATTATGATCCAGAGAATGTGAAAGAAGTGTCACGTTAAAAAAGTTATTAACACGAAAGTTTACCAAGGATGCCAAGAGGAATATTTCTATCTGGAAATGATGACCCAGCTGGACAGAGGTGAGTCAGAACTGATGATAAATCTTTTCTCATAACAGCCACATGTCAAGAACACCTGATTCACTCCAACAGTGAGTGTTAATCTCAAAGTTGTTTCTTACTTTTTTATGTCCCTGGTTGAAACCTATTTCACATGGTACAGATTCTAGGCTGGTGGGTTTTTTCTCTCAACATTTTAAATATTTTGTACCACTCTCTTCTTACTTGCAGTTTCTGAGGAGAAGTAGGATGTAATACTCTTATTTTTGCTTCTCTATAAATAAAATTATTTTTCCCTTGGTCTTCTTTCAGGATTTTTTCTTTATATTTTATTTTCTGTAGTTAAAATGTAATATGCCTAGGTGTAAAATTTTTTAATATATGTATCTTGCTTGGTGTTCTCTGAGCTTCCAAGATCTGTGGTTTGGTGTCTGACATTAATTTGTTTCAAATATTTCTTCTGTTTCTTTTTTCTCTTTCTGGTATTCCTCTTATGCATATGTTATACCTTTTATAGTTGTACCATAGTCCTTGGATATTGGTTTTTTTTTTCTAAATCTTTTTTCTCTTTGCTTTTTGTTTTTTTAGGATTCTGTTTATACATGTGCTAGCTTAGATTTTTTTTTCCTCCACTCTGTCCAGTCCATTATAGGCATTCTTCATTTCTGTTACAGTGGTTTTGATCTCTAATATTTCTTTTTTGGATTTTTTTTAAGATTTCCATCTCTCTGCTTACATTGCCCATTTATTCTTGCATGCTATCTACTTTATCCGTTAGAGCCCTTAGCAAATTAATGGTAGTTGTTTTAAATTCCCAGTCTGATAATTTCAACATCACTGCCATGTTAGGTTCAGATGCTTACTCTTTCTCTTCAGATTGTGTTTTTTGCCTTTTGATATGCTTTCTAATTTTTTCTTGAGAGTCAGACATGGTGAACTAGGTAAAATGAACTATTGTAAGTAGACCTTTAGTAATGTGATGGTGAGTTGTGAGGGCAGTGGAGGCATTTTATAGTCCTATAATGGATTAGGTCTCCATTTTTGAGTGAGTCTATGCCTCTGCATGTGAATTTCACAAGAGTTTCTCTGTTTGTATATTTGTTTGTTTTTTCCTCACCCCTTAGGTGGGGCAGGATAGTTAAAGTGGGCTGGATTTGGATATTCCCCTACCCCAGTTAGGCTCTGGTAATACCCCAGCTGATTAGGCTCTGGTTAACTAGTTCCCCCTTAGGGCAAGCCTTGTTAAGAACAGAGTACTCTGGATTACTTCAAATGGTTCCTTTCTCCTCTCTCTTGCCAGAAGCAGGAGAGAATTTTTCTCCCATATTTACCATGGAAAATTGGTTGAGCTCTTGGAGGTAAATCTCACAATGTTGTGAAGCCCATGCTATGACTAGGTCCCCTTGGAGTTTTTGACTCTTAGAATTGTCCACAGTGAGTCTTCAGCAATTTGTTTATTACAGTTCAGTTTCCTACACTGTTTAATAAATTTTTAGATGATTTCTTCATACTATGACATTCAAAATCCTTAAACCAGGAAGAGTTTGATATAATAAATTAACAATTACTTGAATTTTGAAGCAGTATAATCCTAGTCCTAATTCTACTACTCCTTGACCTTAAAAAGTTTTTTATTTCTGTAAAATGGACATGATAGTAATTTTGCAAGGAACAATTAATACAATATTGATTATTCTCAATTCAACATACAATGCAGAGCAGATACTTATGACTATATGAGGGTGTCACAGTGGGGTGCTATCTTAAAATTATCTTTAAATTGTTATTTTATTAATTTCAGCATCAATTTCTTTTGAAAAATAATAGGAGGAAAAATATATCAGAATTGGATGAAACATAATATATTTGAAAGAAAATTAAACTATCTGGAGTGGGGCTGTGTGGTGTTAAACGTGTATGCAATTTGCAGTTGCACTGGAAATAATCAAGTTTTATCTTTTAAAAATAAAAAGTAAATTAAGAAAATGTAAATTAATTTGGAAATTCCATTGCCTTCCAGTGTTATTTCAATTTTTATGATGCTTGTTCTTTAAAAAGTCCTTTGGAATAAAACTGTTTCACAACTTGTAAAATATTACAATTCAATTTCGCTGTTTGGCTTGAGATTTTCCCATCACTTTTGAATTGTCTTTCTTGCTTCCCAAGATCTCTTGGCTTTTGACAATGAGAATAGGAGATTCCCCTGGGTGAAATTCACACAGCCCACATGTCTTGACAATTTGAACTGACTCTTCGCCTTTCAACTTCTCCTTCCACCTCTCTCTTTTATAAATCCCCAGGGTTGCACAAATTTCACCTTCACTATGTGAAGATGTGTTTGGAGGAAAAGAGGAAAAGTGCTTTTCACATATAGTTGAACATGACCAAATTATACAATGGAATTTATGAGAAATGTAAAAATAAACTGTTAAGAGATAAATCTTACTCTGCTTTTTGTGGAAGAAAATTTGTATGGCTACTATATAAAACTCCCCACTATTTATCTAAGATCATTTTAGCAACCTTAGAAATTAGTTTAGTTGTTGCAGAAGCTGAGAAATCATTGTGAGAGAAAATACAAATATTTTTTATCCTCACTTTACTAGTATTCATTCCCTTTTTCATTAGAAGCAAAACATAGTTGGGGTATCAAGCTCAATTTTTTTTCCTAGCTCAGAATGAGAGTTGGAGAGTATTTATTGCATGAGGTAAATAATGGACTAATTCTCTAAGGCTGATTTTGGACTTGGACCTAAAAAAAAAAAGTATGTTTGTATTATTTATCATCTTCATCATTATTATCCTCATCAGCTGACCATTATTTAATACTTACTTTACCTGAGGTGTTGTTTCCAGTGCTCTGCACCTATTAATTTATTTAAACTTTACATCATAGACTTCTGTGTGTTAACTTACAATACCATCCTTTTCTTCTGGCTTTACTTTATTACACAGTCCCTCTAAGTGCCCTTATCTAAGTCCATGGCTTCCCCAGACATTTAGACATGATGCATTTTGTAATTCTAGCCCAGACAACATTTCTGAACTGGACAATTTCTAACAAACTACCTAGTGAATGTCTCCACCCGGATGACATACTGCCATCCCACCTAAAAATATCCCCCCTGTTCTCTATATCTGTTATCTTATTACTTGGACAACACACATCAAGTCACTCAAAGAAGAATTACATCAGTTCATTCTACATGCCTCTGTCTTTTTAAGTTTTAACATTAGTCGTTCTTTAACTTCAATTAATTCAAATTAATACCATCTTTTTTGCTTATCCTTGAGTTTCCATCCCCACTGTAAATGTTTTAAGCAAATACTTATCCTTCTGCACCCTGGAAGCAATATTATCTAGTCGTTAAGTGTGACAATGTTGGATTCAAGCCATGCATGCTTCCAAATTCCATTTTCATGCTGCCTAATGTGTGACCTTGGACAATTTCTTAACCTCTATAAGAGGGGTATAGCAATCTTTATCAGTCTAACAAGATGTAGGAAAAGTGAAAAAAGTCAAAAAAATAAATTGAGAGTAAATAAGAAACATAAAATGAGATGCTAAAGTAAGTCCAAATATATCAACAAATAAAACAAAGGTAGGAGACTAAATTTAGTTTTAATAAGTCAGAGATTCTGAGACTGCATTTTAAAATATTCTTGCTTACAAGAGACATGCCTAGAACAGAATGAAACATAAAGGGATATAAACACTACACCGTGAAATATCAACAATAGAATTGTTGAATTGTTGCTGTATCCCCATAAATACCATTATAGAATCCTAAATCATGAGTGGAATTTAAAGCTTTGTCTCTCTTTGTTTTCTATATCAGTCAGAAATTTCTGTGGGAATTTATAGATACCCAATTGAAAATGTCTTACATAAAACAGAGAAAGTATTGATTTATGTAACTGGAAAGTTTAGTCATGGATTTGGCTTGGACATGCCTATATTCAGAAGCTTAAATGCTGGGGTCATTCTCTCCATCTTTAGATCCATTTTTCTCTTCATGTTGCTTTAATGCAGCAGATAGATTATTTCCACATGGCAGGAAAGATATCCACTGTCAGCCCCATTCACAACCTGCCAGCTTACTAATTCTAACAGGTAAAAAGGAAAAGAGACTTTTTCTTCCCATGTCCATATAGCAACCCTGGAACACACTCTGTTTGGACTTGCCAGAGGTAAGTCTATGGATTATTCCTGACTGGGACACATGCCCAACTGTTTGATCATAAGTGAGATGAGGCACTGTGATTGACAGAACCACTTGGATCGTGTGTATTTTGTAGGATGGAGTACTGAGTAAAAAAAAATGTTTACACTATACATTTTTTTATTGACTATGGTTATACTAAGGCAGTAAGTGCCAAGACTAGTGTGTGCACCTGTGAAAAGGATCCGGGAAGCTCTATTTTTAAAATAGTCCATAGGTCTGTTGGACAAAAGAATACTCCTGTGGCTTATATAGGCCTAATCTAATCCACAATGAATTATTTAAATATAAAATGTTAATTTATCATTCCTGTAAGATTTTTTTTTTTAGGATCCTGTGACAACATTAGGCAGATGACCTCTAGTTTATGACTATCTTCTCCTTAGATTAATGACTAAAAGAAGTTTATATTAATCTCTCCTGTATAAATAAAAAGCTTTGCTGGCATAAGAATCCTGGACTAGAAATCAGTTACAAAAAGAAAACTGGAAAATTCTCAAATATATGGAGATTAAACAACAAGATACTGAACAACCAATGAGCCAAAGAAGATATCAACAGGAAAATCAAATGATATGTTGAGGCAAATTAAAATGGAAATATAATAACAAAAATTTGGGCTGCGGCAAAAGCAGTTCTAAGTGGGAAGTTTATAGTGATAAATGCCTACAATAAGAGCAAAAACTCAGAAAATAGTCTACCTCAAGAAACTAGAAAAAAAAAGAACAAACTTAGCCCAAAGTTAGCAGAAGGAAGGAAATAAAAAGATCAGAGTGAAATAAAATGAAATAAAGACTAGAGAAACAATAGAAAAAACTCAATGTAACTAATGGCTTTTTTTAAAAAGATAAATAAAATAGACAAACCGTTAGCTAGACTCAACAAGAAAAAAGAGGACTAAAATAAATAAAATAGTAAATAAAAGAGGAAACATTACAACTGATACCACAGAAATACAAATGATAAGAGAGTACTATGAACAGTTATACACGAACAACTTAGATAACTAGAAGAAATGGATAAATTTCTAGAAATATATATTCTGCCAAGACTGAATTATTAGGAAATAGAAAATCTGAACAGACCAATTAATATATAAGGAGACTAAATCATATGAAAAACTTCTTAACAAAGTAAAGACCAGGACCAGATGGCTTCACTAGTGAATTCTACAAAACATTTAATCAGGAGTTAATACCTGTTCTTCTCAAACTCTTCCAAAATATGTAAGAGGAGGGCACACTATTAAACTCATCTATGAGACCAGCATTACCTTGATACCAAAACAAGACAAGAGAATACAGAAAAGAACACTATAGACTAATATTCCTGATAAACACAGATGCAAAAAATCTCAACAAAATATTAGTAAACCAAATTCAGCAAAATAAGATCATACACCACATTCAAGTGGGATTTATTCCAGGGACGCAAGGATGTTTCAACATCCAGAAATTAATCACTGTGATATAATACATCACATTAACTAAATGAAGGATAAAAATTATACAATTATCTCAGTAAATGCAGAAAAAATTTGACAAAATTCAAATTTCATTTATGACTAAAAACTCTCGACCAACTGGGTATAGAGGTAATGTACCTGAACATAATAACTACTGTTCTGAAAAAAATATTCCTCTCAAAATATTACTGCTCATTGACAGTGCACCTGGTTACCCAAGAGCTCTGATGGATATGTACAAAGAGATTCATGTTATTTTCATGCTTGCTAACATAACATCCACTCTGCAGCCCATGGATCAAGGAGTAATTTTAACTATCAAGTCTTATTATTTAAGAAATACATTTTGTAAGACTATGGTTGCCATAGATGGTGATTCCTCTGATAGATCTGGGCAAAGTCAATTGAAAAGCTTCTGGGAAGGATCCACTATTCTAGATGCCACTAAGAAAACATTCTATATTCATGGGAAGATGTCAAAATAGCAACACTTGCAGGAGTTTGGAAGAAGGTGATCCCTCGTGGATGACTTTGAGGGGTTCAAGATTTCAGTGGAGGGAGTAACTCCAGATGTGGTGGGAATAGCAGGAGAACTAGAATTAGAAGTGGAGCCTGAAGATATGACTCCAATTTTGAATACATAAAGAAGATATGATGTATATGTATAATGGAATTTTATTCATCCATGAGAAGGAAGGATATCCTGCCATTTGCTACAACATGGATGGATCTTAAGGGCGTTATGCTAGGTGGATATAGCCAGACAGAGAAAGACAAATACTATGTGATCTCATTTGTATGTAAAATCTAAGAAAAAGTCAAACCTTTAGAAATAGAGATTTAAAAAGTGTTTGGCAGAGACTGGGAGGTGGCAGATATAGGGAGAGGTTGAAAAGACATACAGATTTTCAAAATAAGGTCTCTGGATCGACTATATAACATGGTAACTATATTTGATAACGCTGCTATGTATAATTGAAATTTACTAAGATAATAGAACTTAAATATACCACCAAAAAAAGATATATATGTGAGGTGATGGATTTGGGGGGAAAAATAATGTAAATACTTTAAGATTCTAAAAGCATATTAACATCCTTAGTAGAACAAGATGTTTTAATCCCTCTTAAAAGTCTTTGTATAATTGTTATGCTAATTACTTACTATTTTATTATTTTTATAAAGCAGGTCATTTGGAAGTAATAGAAACTTCTAAATGAAGTGGAAATTAAATGGTATTAACTTTGAAATGATTTTTTATTTGAGACCTTTTGTTCATTTTAATGAGTCCTAATGCACAGATTCTGACTATAATAACCTTTGCAATTGAATCAGTGATTCCCAACCTATGTTCTCAAGAACACTGGAGTTTGGTGAGAGGTATATAGGAGTTCTGTCACACACAATTTCTATGATAAAACATTTTTGCAAAGTGGCACAATATAAAGAAATCACAATGTGTATTAACTAAGCCATAGCCATAAGAATCCCATGGTGAAGAAATTTAGTCTCACATAAAACAAAACCAGACAAAAGAAAACTAAAAAACAGTAAGAGGGACTTCTGCTTCTGGCCAAGATTGAATAATGGGTACTAGACTAGCCCTACTGCCTTTAAAAACAAAACAAAACAAAAAATCCTAGAAAAGTAGATAAACAATATTAAAAAAAAGTCTCTTCACAGATATTGGACAACAGACAACACAGAGCTGGAATTCTGAGAGAAAAAAAAAATGAAGTACACCCTACATTTTCCAGGCTTTATTTCTGGAGCACTGTCCAGACCAAAGTTCAGGGAAAGTCCAGGCACAGTAAAGTCTTACTGAGATAAGAAAGGCTAAGGTGGTTAGAATTTGTAGGGCAATATACTATGAAGGATGGCTACATGGAAGGGAAATATATCCAGAAATTTTTAAAGGGGTTCAATTAATCCTCTGGATGAATATTAAACTGAATATAAAAAGTCTGACACTCTATGAAGCCATACAAAGAAAATCATGACTAAAGACCTATAAGGGAACTATAAATTAAACTAACATCTGAGCTCTCAAGCTCACACCCACTGAGACATGTTTCAGAACCCACAGATTTAATTATACTTCATCGAACACCCAGGAAATTCAGGGGACACCTCAGAAATGCCATGCCTTAGAACAAAGATTAAACTATAGGAGACATAAGTCAACTCTAGATGTGCATTAACAAAGCATAAAATCAAGATTCAAAAAGATTAAAGTGATTTACAAGTAAATTAATGGCTTGCCAGAACAAAACTGACTACTAAAGGAAGTTACCAGGATCAGCAATATTCAATGTCCAGCATTCAATCAATAATTACTAAATAGGCAAAATTTGAAAAATGTGGCCTATAATAGGGAAAAAATTTAGTCAGTAAAACAGAACCAGAAATTACAGGTGTGATTGAATTGTCAGACAAGGACTTAAAAGAACTACTATAAATATGTATGAGTATTTAAACCAAAGCATAACACAGTAATAAGAAAAATGGAAACCATAAAGAAAAGTCGAATTAAACAACATTTGACAGTATTCTGACATGGATTGGCTTAATTGGGGATTGGCTTTTCCCGAAGAAGACATACTTGAACTTGATAAAATGGCATAAAAGCTATCCAAACTAAAACATAAGGAGAGGAAAAAATAAGACTGAAAAAATTAGAGTCTCAATGATCTTTGGACAATATTAAGCAGCCTAACATAATTTTATGTGTGTGTGTGCACGTGTGTGTATAACTGGAATCTCCTAAAGATGGGAGGGAGGGGCAGATAAAATAATAGCTGCAAATTTTCCATATTTGATAAAAATATCAATCCAGAAATTTAAGAAATGGTAAATCCCAAGCAGCATTACACCAAGACACATCATAATCAAACTGATGAAAACTATTAACAGAGGAAAAAAATTAAAACAGCCAAAGATAAATGAAACATTACATAAAGGGAAAAAATGACCACTGAATACACATTATTCTGGAGTCAAGTCAGAGACAATGAAAGAAAATATTTAATTTACTGGAAAATAGTCATACTAGAATTCTATACATAGAGAATATTTGTTTCAAAAATTATGGCAAAACAATGCCATTTAACAACAGGCAAAACTTTACAGTACAAAACAATAGCCAACCTGCACTACATGAACTTCTTTGGGATGAAGGAAAATGCTTTGTGATGCAAACTAGTTTAAGTTATATTTACCTGTTATATGTGCAAATATAAAATATTTTTATGTTTTCTTTACATTTTCTAAGAAATAAATTACTGTTTTGATAAAAAAAACAATGCCAAGATATTTAGTGAGTTATGTCATATGTGGAAATAAAATATGTGACAGTAATAACACAAAGGACAAGAGAAGTAGAAATGCACTGTTATATGTGCAAGTAGTATAATATTATTTGAAAGTAGATTATAGTAAGTTCAAAATATGCAGTGTAAACGTAGCAAGTAACACATCAGAAAACAAAGTGATTTAACAAAACACCAATAGAGAAGATGAAATGGAATACTAAACATATTCAAGTAATTAAAAAGAAAAAAAGTAAAAGACAAAAACAAGAACAAAGTAGATGGACTAAATAGAAAGGGAATAGCAAGATGTAGACTGAAATACAATATCAATAATTACATTAGATGTAAATGGACTAAAAATACTAACCCAAAAAGAGAATTATCAAACTGCAGTTTTCAAAAAATCCAATTATAATACTATCCACCACAGAACACACTTTAAAATGAAAACATTCAGCAGTAAAAAGGAGCAATCCACTTACACAATGAAACGGCTTGGATGAGACTGAAATATTTCTTAATGAACACATCCAGACACAATTTGTGCATACTCTATGTTTTCATTGATATAAAGTTCTAGAATAGGCCAAAAAAAAAGAAAAGATCAGATAAAGTAGTTGGCTGTGGCAGGTGCAGAGTGGAATTTACTACAAAGGAGCATGAGGAAACATTTTACCATGATGGAGATGTTCTATATCTTAATTGAGATGGTGATTATATGGATTATATAAACACACCAATATGTACACTTAAAATGTAAGTGTGTTTTATGTAAACTGTACCTTGATAAAGTTCATGAACAAAAAGAAAAAAAATTAACAACTGGGAAATAGTCTAGAGAAAGAAATCAATTTAAATATTGATTTTTCTCTCCAATTTATCAATACTGGTAAGTTGAAAACCAAGTTCTTTCCATAGTCATTTGTGGCAATTGACCTAATCCAACTTGTTGAAGTCTGAAGTAATGAGGGTTTAAAATTATTTTAATGACACCAAAACAAATAGTTTATATAGTAGAGCCCAAGATATGTCTACTAGTCATTTCTATATAGTCTACAAGCTTGGTAATATATAATTTCACTTCTGAATAATAGCTTATATACATCTTACTGTGTGGCTCTCTAATTTCTCTGTAGCATTGTCTTCCAGAAATCATGAAACATATTGACTTACGAGTTGAATGAATTTGTTTATATCAAAGTAAAAGTTTCACTTGATTTTATGTTCAGTAAGGGCAATGGGCTTCAAGTAAGAGAGGTGATATAAAGGCTATAGCTGCTGAACTTCCAAGGTCCTCTGCCATGAAACTTGCTTTTTATAAATTACCAAATAAGGTATCTTATTCTTTTAGTTTCTCATTTCACATCACAAAATTATACCTGAGAATGAATTGTCATATTTACACCAGAATATGTGTTACTTGATGGGGAGAAGAGAAGTTAAAAATCTATAAACATGATTTAAAGATAGCTGAATAGATCTAAAAGGAAATATATTTCCAACAGTGTTATTATTAGATATTGCATTAAAGAGCAGTGGTAGCTTTTCAAGCTTGAATCAGACTGGTATTTAATGCTTATGTTGGTGAGAAGAACAATGAGCAGGAGACCCTTCTTTGGTGGTGGTGGAAGGGTGGCGGTGGGGGGAGGAAGAAAGAGAGAGAGAGAGAAAGAAGAGAGAGGGAGATTGATTTAAAGGAGTTGGCTCTCCGACTGTGGAAGCTGACAAGTCCAATATCTGCAGGGTAGGCTGGCAGACTGGAGACTGAGAAAAGTTGATGTTTCATTTGAGTCTGAAGGCAGTCTGCTGACAGAATTCCTCTGCCTTGGAGGGAGGTTAGTCCTTTTTTATATTAAGGCCTTTAACTGATTGGATGAGGCTCTCCACTCTGCTTCCAAAGTTAATACTATCTGCACCTGGGTAGGGTGGGCGGCAGTAGAAAGAGGTTGTTAAGTTATTGATTCCCCTAACCCATCCTTGGAGAATCAAATTGATTTTGTGTAGAGTGAAGTCCTGCATATTTCTTTAAACCCCCTGGGTGCTTCACATAGCCAGCCAGAGTCAAGAACCAGAAGGTTAAGCAAAGTTTTATGACAATATATTATATAGCCTCTAAGTTGTTACAGTGCATTTTGATACAGGCTCAAGGTGGAATATGTTTAATTCAGAGTTTAGCAAATGTATTTTACCAGTGAACCTTAATTCATACATGATCTGTTAACCAATGTTTCTTGAAGTAGGTTGAGATCTGCTGCTCTAGACCAATACTGTCATTTACGAAAGAGAAGATGAAAGGTCAAGGAAGTTAAGTCATTGCCCAAAGTCACACCTCTTAACAACAGAATCAAATCTAAAACTTGGGTCTCCTTTCTTTGTCTGATGCTCTTTTCCTTCTTCTTTATAAAATAACTCAATATTTATTCCTTCTGACCCTCCATTCAAGTTTCACCTGTGTCTAGATTGTTGCAATCAGAATCATTGCAAATTTAGTTGGGGAGTTTTTCATTGCTATGGTGGGTACAGTTTACTTCAAATGCACTGTGACAGAGAATAATTTCTCTCTCATTACCTTTTCCTTTAAAACACCACTTTAGGGGCCTGAAAGTCAGCTTCCTAGTCAATGTTGACTGCTGAGGCGCTGACAGAATGACAGTCCTGAACTGGCTAATCAGAGGGTGTAAATGATATAAAGGTGACAGTCACTACTCTATTAGTGTTCCTATCAGGAAGCTAAGAACCTCTATCCATGATTCTTGGAAAAGTGTTATAAGAACTAAGGTAATTTTTCATGATTTTAAAATAAAGCATAGTAAGAAGAGCAAATAATGATACTTCATGGCCTAAATGTTCTCTCCATTGCTGCTCGAAGATAGCAATTCTCATCTGAGGTGTGTTTTGCAGGATGGTTTGTGTGATTCATTATGGAGTATCTTAAATAAGTTCCAAATAAAATATACATTTCCAAGTTTGCAAACAAATTACTTAAAATATACATTATATGTGATACAAGTTTATTACTAAATTAATTATTCCTCTCACTTGTACTCAATATGATTCCCTGAAGGAAAGAAAAAGGGGTAGATTTTCTAGGTCAGTACATGCAAGTTTGTTACATGGGCGATTATCATGTAACAAACTGATAAAAGATGGAGAACCATACATAGGAGGTTCTGACAAGTTTTTTTTTGGGGGGGAACATGCTACTCTCAATCTACTGACTTGTGAAATTTTACACACTTACACATCCCCACACACATCAGGTCTACACACACAGGGCCACATACACAGTTCTAAAACTATAAATTGCCATTGGGCTGTCTACATCTCTGAAATGTCTCATTCTAGGTTTGAAATTCTACAAAACAAAAAACAACAAACAAAAAACAAAAAACAACTATTTCTTCCCTAAGATATAGATGTTTCTAATGCCGAATAAATCTACAAAGGAATTGAAATGACCAAGAAACAAGCCAGGATAAAATAAGTGCATTTTTTTTTTTCAGAGTAGAGCAGGCATAATATGGAGTCTAAGATATGTATGCTGCAGTATTTACTGGGATACAAGAAGGTCCCTTGATGACCTAGACACAATTTTCAGAGTGCTTCAAACATCTGCTACTTCAGTAATAATGTGTTTCACTATATTTTCACAAAGTAGCAAAGAGTTCCAGAGCACCTCCAAAAGAGAAAGGATTGAAAGCTGAAAAATTCTGGGTTGGGACCAAGGTTGTTATAGAAAAGGTTTCTTCCCTATTAAAAAGTTTTAATTTAATATAAATTAAAATTTATATATTCTTTAACATTAACATTAAACAATGGGAAATTGGTGTATGAACAAGCAAGTCTAAATGTCTTCTCATCATATGGTTTTGCAAGGGCGTAACTAAACTTCACACACCTCATATATGAAGATGATTTGCTGATTTTCTAGAGAGCTTCATCCTTTATGTTACTGAAGCCAGAAGCATTGTACCTGCAGTATCAAAATCAACCTATCCATGCATAGACGTTGATCTAAATCAGCTTGGTCGGGTAATAGCATTTCTCTTGTGATGTCGTTTAACTTTTTACCATAACATAGATTCACTCCAACTTGGAAAGCATCCAGTGTTCAGATGGCTAAAGAGAAAAAAATACTGAAGAAGCTACTTGGACCCATAGGCTACACCTACATATTAAACTTACTGCACAGCCAGCTTGGGTGAAATTAGAGAGAAAACTGCCCAAGCATGTCAAATGTTTAAGCTTTAAGACCCTGGGTGGAATGAAACAAAAGAGGAAGGAATCCAGGGGTGCTTTAGCATAATCAAGCTGCCTCATGACACTGAAGTCCCACAGCTGGGACTGAGAACTTACTGCTGTGAGGAAACTTGTAATTGTATTCCAGACCCACAGTCACCAGTGGACATGTGGTGTATGTCTGTGTGTCTGTGTGTGTGTTTTAAATTTTCCTGCTAAGAACAAAAAGAAAGGGAACAAACAAATACTACAGAAACTAACATGTTTCTCATTCCTTTTTTACAAATGTGTAATATCTTAAATATCTCCTTGCTCCCCACTCCTTCAACTTTACTTTTGACTTACATAATTCTGGTTGGTGCCTATCACTTTAAGACCCTTTTATTCAGTCTGAAGTTTATTAGATTACATATTCCAAAAATGCACTAGAATGTAGTAATATTATACTTGAAATGTCTTATTTTTATGCAATAAACTCATTGAAAATGAACATTTTTTTGTTTATATTTAGTGTCTTTATTGCTGGGCAGAGGTGCTATCCAGCAATCCAAAGCACTGGATTTAAGCTCAGGTATTAAGAAAGCAACATTCTACTTTGTTTCCCTACACCCCCATGCTCCCATTTTAATGGCTTGTCAATCCATTTCCATTTGCTGATTTAGCCATTTTGTAAAACTGACTGACAGCAAAGTATGGCTCAAAGAGGAGATTTTGATGGTATTTTTTGGAAATAAAAATCTGTTCATAGGATCTAACACCCACTGATACATCACATATCTACTGACCAGATACATTTACATCTATTGTAGAAACAGGAGATAGAACTAGGAAGGTGGAAGGGGCAAAAAATTATACACTGAAAGAAAGGGAGGTAAAAATATCTGAACTTCTTTCCAAAATTAAACACAAACGCACACACACAATACCAGTCTACAAGAACAAACAAGTTCCACATCAAATATTCTAGGAGAATATTGCCAAGCTATTTGGCCTACTTCAACCCAAGTTACACCAAAACAGTATGTGCTTTTTAACGCTATGACAGATGGTTATCTAAACAACCAAACTCAGCTATGTTATATATTAATCACTGTAAAAGAGGTATGATTAAATGAATGCTATTCTATAATTTTCCAGTACTATTCACAGACATGGCATACTTATATTTTGTATACTTAGACTATATAAGTATAGACATACTTATATTTTGACCTTTTGCCCAAAGACTGAGATCTGATCATTAAGGGGCTAGTATAATTTCTAGTGTGCTTAGAATTACTCAGCTCCTCTTCAATTAGCGGAGCTACCCATGACACTGTATATGAAAACTTTCCTACTAGAGAAGTAAATATAATATAAATAGTTAAAATTACTTGGATGATGCTGCATCTCTAGAAGTGGATTTCAGTAAGTTTTATTACTAGGCAGATGTGAGTTTAAATTCTGACTGTAGGTTAAGCAGTTAAGAAGAGTTGGGCATATCTAGATTTTAATGCCTCAATTTGCATATTGGTCAATACTGCCTACTTCATGGAGCTGTTCAAAAAATGCATGCCAACCTTGAAAAATATAGCTGCTGGCACACAGTGAGAACTTAATTAATATAAGCATTTAAAAATTTATTGTTATCGTGACACTATTATAATTAGAGATGCTTATTAATTTAAGAATTATTTAACTAGTTTATTTATCCCCTGCTCTATAATCTGTTTAATATGCATAAAATACCTAGGATATGTTAGTAAATAATATATTATGTACTAATATAGTAATACATGTGACTTCTCAATTTTCTCTCCCTTCAAAAACTACAATCTCAGGAATTCTTCTTAGAAGTTGTGCATTAGGTTAAATGAACTAACACTTGAGTTATTTCAAACCCATATGCATATCTAAAGCCAATGAACCAATTAATTATTGTATTGCAGCCAGATCTACTAAGATTTTTTTCAAATGACTGATTTAATGTTTAAATTTTTGAAATTACTAATTAGGGAATGATTTAAGTTAGCATAAAAATGTCTCATGTGCATTCAGATGCCCAGACCCAAAGCAGTATAGCCTATGTTGTAAGCAGCTGATTTTGTTGTGGGACAGACCTGGTTCTAATCACACTCCATCACTTACCAACTGATGATTTTGGAAAGAAAGATTGTATCTGTTTGTTCCCCTTCTGTAAAGCAGGTATAATACTAGCAACTGCCTCGCTTAAAGATTGTTTAGCATATCCTTGTTGATAATAACTGTTCAATACATATTATTGAGTATTGTTGCTATTGTTATGTGTGTGATACATCAATCTACCTGAAGTTACACGAAAACAACAAAAAAAGGCATTTAAAAGTTTGATTTAATAAATTTGTAAAAGCTATATTTAAAATTACATTTAAATCAATTAAAATATTTTCTATGTGTATACTCAGAAATATGCTATAATTAGGATCTCTTTTAATTTTTTTTTCTGTTTCTTAAAATTTTTTTTATTGACAGTTAAT
Source organism: Delphinus delphis (assembly GCF_949987515.2). Taxonomy (NCBI): domain Eukaryota; kingdom Metazoa; phylum Chordata; class Mammalia; order Artiodactyla; family Delphinidae; genus Delphinus; species Delphinus delphis. Next base: position 14,108,521 of record NC_082693.1, on the reverse strand, counting down.
TTGCAATATTGTGTAAGATTCAGGTGTACAGCACAGCAATTCAGTCATATATATATACATATATATATATACAACTGAATATATATATAAAACTGAATATATATATATAACTGAATATATATGTATATTGTTTTCACATTATTTTCCCTTATAAGTTATTATATAATATTGAGTATACTTCCCTGTGCTATACAGTAGGTCCTTTTAGTTATCTATTTTATACATAGTGTGTATATCTTAATCCCAGCCTCCTAATTTATCCCTCTCCCAACCCCTCTTTGGTAACCATAAGTTTGTTTTCTGCGTCTGTGAGTCTGGTTTTTTTGGAAATAAATTCATTTGTGTCTTTTTTTTTTTTCCTTTTAGATTCCATATATAAGTGATATCATAAGATATTTGTCTTTCTCTGTCTGGCTTACTTCACTTAGTGTGATAATCTCTAGGTCCATCTGTGTTGCTGCAAATGGCATTATTTCATTCTTTTTATGGCTGAGTAATATTTCATCATCATTCCAAGATGTAATACCACGTCTTCTTTACCCATTCTTCTGTCAGTGGACATTTAAGTTGCTTTCATGTCTTGGCTATTGTAAATAGTGCTGCAGGGAACATTGGGGTGCATAAATCTTTTTGAATTATGGTTTTCTACAGATATATGCCCAGGAGTGGGATTGTAGGATCATATGGTAGCTCTATTTTTAGTTTTTTAAGGAACTTCTATATTGTTCTCCATAGTGGCTGCACCAGTTTACATTCCCACCAACAATGTAAGAGGGTTCCTTTTGTCCTCCACACCCTCTCCAGCATTAATGATAGACTTTTTGATGATGGTTATTCTGACTGGTGTGAGGTGATACCTCACTGTAGGGTTTTTTTTGTGTGTGGTTTTTTTTGTGATACGTGGGCCTCTCACTGCTGTGGCCTCTCCCGATGCGGAGCACAGGCTCGGGACGCACAGGCTCAGCGGCCATGGCTCACGGGCCCAGCCGCTCCACGGCATGTGGGATCCTCCCGGACCGGGGCACAAACCCCTGTCCCCTGCATTGGCAGGCGGACTCTCAACCACTGTGCCACCAGGGAAGCCCACTCACTGTAGTTTTGATTTGCATTTCTCTAATAACTAGCAATGTTGAGCATCTTTTGATGTGCCTTTTGACTAACTGTATGTCTTCTTTGGAGAAATGTCTGTTTAGGTCTTCTGCCCAGTTTTTGACTGGGTTGTTTGTCTTTTTGATATTGAGCTGTATGAGCTGTTTTTATATTTTGGAAATTAATCTCTTGTTGGCTGCATCATTTGCAAATATTTTCTCCTATTCTGTAGGTTGTCTTTTTGTTTTGTTTATGGTTTCTTTTGCTCTGCAAAAGCTTTTAAGTTTAATTAGCTCCCATTTGTTTATATTTGGTTTTATTTCCATTACTCTAGGGGACAGATCCAAAAAGATATTGCTGCAATTTATGTCAAAGAGTGTCTTGCCTATGGTTTCCTCTAGGATTTTTATTGTATCTGATTTTACATTTAGGTCTTTAATCCATTTTAAGTTTATTTTTATGTATGGTGTTAGAGAATGTTCTAATTTCATTATTTACATGTAGCTGTTCAGTTTTCCCAGTACCACTTATTGAAGAGACTGTCTTTTCTCCACTGTATATTCTTGCGTCCTTTGTCACAGTTAATTGACTATAGGTGAGTGGGTTTATTTCTGGGCTTTCTATTCTTTTCCATTTTTGTGCCAGTACCATACTGTTTTGATGATGTAGCTTTATAGTATAGTCTGAAGTTAGGGAGCCTGATTCCTCTAGCTCTGGATTTTTTGTTTTTGTTTTTGCGGTATGTGGGCCCCTCACTGTTGTGGCCTCTCCCGCTGTGGAGAACAGGCTCTGGACAGGCAGGCCCAGCAGCCACGGCTCACAGGCCCAGCCACTCTGCAGCACGTGGGATCCTCCCAGACCGAGGCATGAACCCACATCCCCTGCACCGGCAAGCAGGCTCTCAACCACTGCAACACCAGGGAAACCCTGCTTTTTGGGGGTTTTGTTTTGTTTTTATTCTTAAGATTCCTTTGGCTATTTGGGATCTTTTGTGTCCTTTAACTTTCATAGTATACTTTTACTATACCATGACATTAACTTTTTGCTTTATAGCTTTAACTACGTCCTTTGGACAGTTGGGCAGTTTTATTTTCTTAAGTTGACAAGTTAAGCATCAATAAAGTGTCTGATCAGGTTTTTCAGTTATTATAAAAACTTGTTTTCCATTTCTTTATTTTTCTCTTCCGCATTTATTGGCATTTCATGTACTGTTTCTTTTGTTTGTTTGTTTGTTTGTTTTAATTCCCTGTCTCCTTCAATAAAATGTAAGCTGTGAAATGAAAGGGAAATGCTTTGCTCACTGATGTGTTCCCAGAACTTAGACTATTATCTGGCACTTAGTACATTAAATAATTATTTGTGGAATGAATGAATGAATTAGATAATCATATATAATAGAGTTACAGTTAATAGAACAAGGACTAAGTGAAAAAGGAAAGAGAAAGAATTTTTATCTCTACATATTATTCCCTGGTCATGTTGCTACCTTTACTTTTGAGTAGCAGATACATATTTTCTTTAAATGAAACAAAAAATATAAGCACATCTAAATTTTATTATAAAAATGTCTCATATGCATTTAAAAGAGAGAAAAATATTCATAATATCACACATGCCCCCATCTAGAGAGAATAATAGCTAATAACACTTATTACACTCTTGCTTAGTGCCTGGCCAGTGCAAAACACATCATACAGTTAATCTATTTTAAACCCCATAAAACTATAAAGTAAGATTATTATCAATTTAGGAAAACTGGGATAAAATAGTGTAAGTAACCTTCCAAAAACATGTAGTTAAAGTGGTGAGGCTAGGTTCCAAACCTAGAATATTTGCAAATCTTATCTCTTAACGTTATACTCTATTGTTAAAACATTTTTGTCTGTTTTACTCATATGCAGACTATTTCATACAGTTTATTTTAGATGTTTTGTGTTTTCTTATTCTATTTTTATGACACTAATTCTGAGATTTCCCTTATGCATTACATATTCTTCAAAATTTTATTTTTAAATTGATGACTAATATATCACAATTCTCCTTTCTGGTGGATACTTAAGATTATTTTCTCTTTTCAGTTTTGTAGAGAGGCACTGGTTAGATTATCATGATAGCATGATTGAATCAAGACTGTTCAGTATAGTGAAGTTTATGAACATTTTGAAAACCTTAATTTTTTTGCCAAATTTTTGCAAAATGTGTAAATTTTTACTCCTAAAAACATTGTTCAGAATACTTATTTTAGATGCCCTAATTGTCTTTTGGCATTAGCGTTTTCTTTAAATTCTATTTTGAAGGTCTCAATATTTCAACTTTTATGTTTAACATGATTTTTACAATATTAATTACTGTTTGATTCTCACAAAGAGTGAAACAGTAATTAAAATTGCCTGTTTGTGTCCTTTCCTCAGTTTTCCTTTCCTAGTTGTTTTCAATTTCATTTATAACCTTAACATTTCTCTAATCACATATATTTAAAAGACTTAATTCCAGCTTAATTTTGATTTTAATTTTATTATATTAGTGAGATACAGAGATTTAGCTTTTGAGCAGTTCCATTTATCATTTTTTTCCTATGCTGTCTCTTAGATAATTTCCATAATTAAAAATTCTTTTCTAGGACAAAATCAATTCTTCTCCTTTAATTTATGTCTAATATATTTATTTATTCAAATAATATGAAATCTATTTTAGTACAAATATAAAATTATTGTTGCTAATTAACTAATTGTCACATCACTGTATATTGATTTATATTTCTATTCCCTAAAGAATTTTGAATCTTCTTCATCTGTATAATTTTATATATGTGGTTTTCTGTTTCTGGACTATTTTCTCCTTTTGATCTTCATGTCAATTCCTTATAATTAATACCTTCTTATTATTATAGCTTTGTATGATTTATTATCTAGTAGGGAATGTTTTTTATTTTTACTCTTTTTTTCAAAATGCTAATGGCTGGTCTCATTAAGTTTATTTTCCAGATGTTCTCCAGAATTATTTTGCTAAGACCCAAATAATCTCTACTAAGTTTTTAATCAGAATTGTATGCAATACATATTCTAACCAAGAAAAATGGACACCTTTAAAATATTCAGAATTCTTTTGTGCTTTTTCAGGAAGATTATATAGTTTTGTTCATATTGTTTCTGATCTTTCACAAGATTGGACCTGTGTATATTATGCTGAAATATGTTTTCAAGACACAAGCTGGAATCAAACTTAAGCTGTGGTAAAACTCATAAGGTCTCATAACCATGGATGCTACATCATAACTATGGAAGTGATGGCACCAAGGATTCAATTAGATATCAGTTTACTTATATGGTAAATCAGACATAAGCACCTTAGCCTCCTCACTCACCCACCACGCACACACAAACACATGTGCACAAACACATGCACACTCATATACAGTCATTGGTTTAGACCTAAATCTATAAAATAGAAATCATTTTAGTTTTATCACTTTTTCTAATCCCCATGGAAACAGGCAGGGTATCAATTTTAAACAATAATTAATAGATGTGAGGTTTGTCATGCCAGAGTGGAATATAGGCTGTAAAATGTAGTTTGAATCCTACTCTTACTTTTACTCTGATGCCCTTGAGCAAGTTACTTCATATCTGTAACACAATTTTACTCATCAGTAAAAGTGGAAAAATAATAAAACTTAATTTATAAGATTATGGTAAGGATTAAATGAGGTAATACTTGTAAAAGTATTTAGAACAGAGGCTGGAATGTAGTAAATGTTTGATGCAGGTTGGTTATTATGTGGGCATTTAGAGAAGTAGAAGGGAATACAAAGACTGTAATACCTTTCTTTTTAAATCACAGTTCTAATGGCTAAACTAAGTAAACATGCAGATAGCTGTCAAAATGGTAACCAGTATGAAGCATCCTTTTGCAAAGAGTTATTTTAAGAACATAGCATATCATTCTATTAACGTGAAAAGAGAACAAAGAGAAAGTTTTTGCTCTGAGAAGTATTTCTATGTCTCTTCCTATTTGATTAGGTCTTACCTATTGGGTTTAAGGTGGGGAGAACCCTCAACTATCAAAGATCCATAGGCACAGAAAAACTTCTAGCCATGAGACTATTATGACCCAAGGTAGCCAAGTACATAATTTTTCCAGCTTTTGTTCTAATTTTATAAAATTAGGAGTAGAATCCTAGAATAAGAGTCTTTGAACTTTGTGGATATGTACACAATTAAGGAAAATAATTAAATTTAAAATTAAACTTAAACATGCGTATTTAAATATATATACATATATATTTGCAAGTACATATGTGTAACTGTACTAATAAAATATACACATATGAAATGTAAACATACAATTTAAAATAGAAAAGAAACAATGTTTTTAGATGACTTTCAAATCATCATCCTTCATAGTATTTTTAGTTAATAACTCATAGGAAAATATACTCTTAATATGAGTCATTTTTAATGATAGTGAATTCAAATGCATATTTCCAGTAGACTGTGATATTCATAAAACAATTCATTCAAGATTTTTTTTGGATTTGATCAGACCATCATTTTCTTCTTCTTGCTTTTTTTTTAATCTCTTAATGTGGTGACAGGGAATTCATATTCAAAGTAAAAAAGCATGTTAGTTCTTCTGTTTTCTTACTGTTCCCTTGTGCTAAAATATTTAGTATTATCTTATTTCTGTGCTGTCTTGCTAAAGATTTTCCCCAGGCATGTTTGTATTTTGTGAATTTTTTTAAGTTAAAACCACATGCTATAACCTGCAAATTTAAATTGGGACAAATTATGATCAGCTGAAATATGTTAAAAGTAGACTGAAGAATGAGAGCCCGCTGATTAACCTCTGCCCCCAAGTAAGAGGGATGTCCGCTCTTCCCTCTTATGCACTATGCTGTATCTGACATTCTAGCCAGATGAAGTTACCAGTGCCCGTCCTTATGTTAAAAATTAGGAGTGCTAAATTGTTTTCTTATTTATTAGTTAAAAATAAATTTTAGCTAAAAATAGAAATTTTCATATTTCCTATTCAAATCCTAACAAAGCATTGCGTATTCCAGAATGCTAAAAAAATAATTAAATTGTCTATTTATTTTAGGCCATTCCTCAGAATGTTAAAGTTTTTAAGTTCCATAATTTGCATTCAGATTTAGAAATTAAGAAATTCGAGCTATGAGCGATATACCTCCACTTGCAGGCTGCGTGTCTGACTAACACAGGGAATGCGTGGCAGATGGGAGCAGAGTTCCCCCCTTCTGCCCTTCTTCCAGAAGCTTTTCTCACCTCCAGCTCTTCATCTCCATTAAAACATATTCAAACATAATTAGTGTAACATTAAAATGGAAGAAATTTTGTAATTGCCAGTTGTTCTGTAGCCATGGTTACATCCAAGATTTATAGCAAGTAACTCCAGGCTGGGCACGAACAAGCAGTTAGCAGGAACAGCAGTAAGAAAATGTTTGTGTGCATGTGCAGGTGTGCTGATGTGAATGTTTGCCAAAAAAAAAAGGAAAAAGAAAAAAGAAAGAAAGAGAGAATATTCGGTGACATTTAAGGTGCTAATATCTGGAAGTCAACCTTTAATTTGACAGCTTTTAGTGCTAGTTAATTTCATTCATCCAGGCGAGGTGTAGGAAATTTGCAGCACCTTTAAATTATCACGTTTTTCCACACTGCCTCAGGCCTATGTGGAATACCTGAACCATACATTTTTTTTACCTTTTTTTTTCAGGTCAGTTGAAGTAAAACTTTCATTCCCTTTCTCAGACAATTAATCTTTAGCTAATTGAAGCAGGGATGCTGCAGGATGGGTTTCACTGGGGCCTGTAAATCTCATTTAGCAAAGTGAATTCAAGGCACACGCTGCACCTAATGATGTGACAGGTGGACTGCACCGCAAGACAGCAGCCTCGGAAAAGTTGATTCTCATTAGACCTGCAGAGTCCTGCAGTCAGTTTTCTGATGGCTGAAGAACACTAATCGCATCTGTTTGCTCCTGGGGAGGGGTGGGGGGGAGACAGGGAAGTTGTGGGCTGGGGGGTGGGGGAAGGGAAGGAAAGAAGAGGAAGGGGCAAAATGCTCTTCTTTTCTTTCACGAGTTAATATCCTTGACTCCTGCCCAAAAACCCAGCAGGTATACCTCCCACCAAGCGATCAGCCTCCGTTCTGCTGACTCCAACAGGGTGCACCCTTTCCCTAATTAACTAAAAGGGCTATGGAAAGCAAAGGAGGCCTTGTGTTGGGTGAACCAATTATTTTGAAGGGTATTAAGTCATCAGATTTACTTTTATCTTGATTGCATTGTGGAAATCGTGCATAATTAATGGTGGGAGCTTATTAGGAAAATGATTAGGCAAATTACACAGGTGTCGGATGCATTTTTTATGATAAATTTGCTAGAACAATCCTGCAATTCCATCTGTTCAGCTCACATCAGAATGTCACTCTGAAGAAATTAATGGTGCAGAGTTATACAAAGTTACTAGAGGCTTTGGTTGCAGATTTAGGTAAGATATGTGTAAATATATAAATATAAATACATAATAACTAGCAGTTTACTAATAAGTATTTGATGTTACAGTTCAATAAATTTCTTATTTAGTCTTGAGAGTAAATGATAGTCAGATGGAAACAAAGAAGTAGAACAAATGTAAACCTCATCTAATCAGTTTGATGTGTATGTAGATAAAAATAAGCACTAGCTATAATAACTCTTTGCTTTGCATGATGACTGCAAATGGGCTACCAGCTCACTAGTGTAGGAATCCTTGTGTTTTGTCCCCAGATCTTACCTGCAACCATTCCCATTTTCAGTTTCCTTTCAGTTTTAAATAGAATCACCTTAAGAGTCACACTTTATCAGAAGCTCTTGTACAAGTAGTATATCTAGTACATATAAACCAATTATTTACTATCTGAGGAGCCAACTTCCTCTTTGACTGCCAGAAATAAGTCAAGGAGGAGAATTGTTAGGAGTTTTCATTCCACTCGGGCATTTGTTAGCTGGGATCATGCTTATTCTCATCAATTTATATATGATCAAGTAATGCTGTATATTAATATTCTCTAAACTTCCTGATACTATGAACTGATGTAAATCTTTGATCTGAAATACAAGTTTAGTAATATTTAGAGAGAGTATTAATTATCAATAAAGGCAATATAGAATGTCTTCTTCAAAAATGTCAGGTCTAATTTCGTTGTTCTATAACGAAAAAGTAGTTCATTTTTAAGTAGCATTCAAAATACGTACATACATCCAAAGCATCAGAAAATGCTTTTAGCTTAAATTACTGGTAGTACTGCTCTAAAATAGCTAACCACTCTTGCTGTTTGTTATATAATGTCATGAAAAGAACTATTGTAATCTTGTGTCTTTGGTCTCTTCAAACTGCAAAGCAACTCAGAATAATTATTAATGTTGACATTGTAGGTTGGCCAGCTGTGTCATTCACCAAAGCAATATTTTTGACTTATAAAAACATAAAAGGTGATCAAGGTGTATAGAAAGAACCAACTTCCATATTCTATATGTACTTTGTTTAAGCTGAGTATTTTCAACTGCCTGCTACACTGCTGTCTGATTTTCCTACAAAACACTCAAACTCAACAAAATAAAAACTAAACTCCTTATCACTACTTCCAAAATAGGTTCTTTAACAAATGCCATTAATCCCACTTAATTAACCAGATTTAAAATTTGGAAACCATCTCTCTCCTCAGTTTTACTCCAGTGTCCAGTTTGCTGCAAAGTCCTGTTATTTCTACCCTAGAATATCATTCGCTATCCTCACTTATACCACCTCAGTTCAGCATCCATTGATTTTCACTGGTATTAATTTGATATCCTCCAAACTTGCCCTTATGCCATTAAGCATTTTACATTGCTACTGCAATTATTTTCTAAAATGTATCACTCAACATTACTACATTGCCTATGAGATAAAATCCATCTTTAGGACAAAGGCCATTCATGATGTGACATTGTGCCTACTTTTGCAGCCTTATCTTTTGCCACCTCCCCACAGTCATCCTGAACAGCCTGTGATTCTTTGAGTACAGCATGCATTTTGGTGTCGCTTTGCCTTTGCAAGTGTTATTACCTCTGCGAGGAATCCCCTTTCTTAATGTTCTGCTGTCTGAATATTCTTCCTCAATCATCAAGTCTCAGAATAATGTCACATCCTGTGTGAAACTTACCTGAAACCCATAGATGCAGGTTTTACCTTTTCCTCTGTGCTAATACAGTGTTTTGTATTTAATTCAGTATTCCCATTTCCTTCACTATGTCTGTGTCTTCCGCTTAGACGTGAGTTCCTTGAATGGAGGGATCAAGTCTCACTCACCACTCTACAGCTACTGCCTAATACATTTTCTGTAATATAGTACATAATGAATGATTGTCCAGTAAATGAATAAATGAAAATATATGTGTAGCATTACATGGCTGAATAGTAATACCCCAGTCTGCTTTAGCCAAAGAAATTGGTTCATGGGTAAATGAAGTTTTGAATAATAAGTCAAAGTATTTTATGCTAGCACTTTTTTCGGAAGTCATAAACCAGGGTAAACTATCATTTTCTTGCTTGCATCCCTCTCTCACACACACAGGAACACAAACACATATTTGCTCACTTACCACAGGAAGCACAGAGAAAATATACTCTCTGGTAACAGCAGCAAAGAGCTGTGTTGAGGGTGCATATGATCTTGCTACCCAGAATGTATACCAGGACCAGCAGCACTGACATCTCTTTGTTAGAAATGCAGACTTTTAGGATCAATCCCGGACCTCCTGAATCACAATCTACATGTTAGCAATATTACCAGGTGGTTTGTGGTGCTTAGTGTTTGAGAAGCCACAGCATTAGAAGACACATCTTTCACAGACTCCAGGGCTTTATGTAGTAATAAATAGACATGCTAAAACACTAATAGATGTAACAGTTCAATACATATATATAGTGAAATTTTTTTTTTTTTTTTTTTTTTTTTGCCGTATGTGGGCCTCTGGCCTCTCCCGTTGCGGAGCACAGGCTCCTGACGAGCAGGCCCAGCGGCCGCGGCCCACGGGCCCAGCTGCTCCACGGCACGTGTGATCCTCCCGGACTGGGGCACGAACCCACGTCCCCTGCATTGGCAAGCGGATTCTCAACCACTGCGCCACCAGGAAAGCCCATATAGTGAAAAATTTAAATCCAAACTTTGATCAGCAGCGAACAGATACTAAGAATTTTCTGCGTTAGCCATAGGACCTCTTTTTACACAGGGGAGTGACCTCTCTCTCTCATATTTCTGTAGAGTGTGGATCAATATTAAAGGAGAAAAGTGTGAGCATGCATTGCAGAACCAAGGAGGACAGAAAATAAGGATCTGTGCAGGATCATGACATGAGTACCATCTATGCCCACTTTGGAGCAAAGTTCACGCCAGTTCCTTAAAGACAAAGATTGGAAGTTAATACCCTATTTCTATACCTATGTGTGTGCATAACATAATATATCCACAGAGAGTCACACACACACACAAAATCGATAATGCTCAAGTGAATATTTTTTACTACTGGTAAATTGTTTTCTTATTATGGATTCCACCATTGTCAAATAATCCTTTTGTTTTCTTCCTAAAATTTCCAATAAAAAATAATTCTTGTCAATATTACTAGGAGTACCTAAACCAGATAGAACTAAACTATGCAGAATAAATTTACAATGTGAGTGGAACCCTGATGAAATAGTGCCTAAGCAAGTTATATTTCAGTCTAGGTGTGTCTGAAAGCCACAGCCCAAGGTCAGGCCTACCAATCAAAGGAAAAATGGAAGCTTTGGCAAGAAAGTGAATAATTCTGACACCAGATGCAATCTTATTTCAGTTAACCAAATATCCAAGACAGATATTTGCTTTTATCCTCTCGGAATGCATAGGACAATGTGGCTGAGAGAATTTAGCTTAAAATTAATATTCCATGTAATTAAATTAATTAAATAAATATGAGAAGGTAATCTTGGAATTAAAAACTGTAAGCATAAGATTATTCTTTACACCTAAGAATTGGATGAGTTCTTTAGACATCATTCAGATCTTTCTGAATATTAAACTTGTCTTTATTTCCTGAAAAATATAACTTTAAATAGAATATGAGAGGAGGGCAAATTTTTATGAAACTTCTTTTTTTTTCAGAGATATGTAAGGAATTTTGATTATCCTTATCAACTATTGTATTATGATTAGTGTAGAGTGCAAAATTAAAATTTCTTTGTAATTTTCCAAATATTTTCTAGTATAATACTGTTTTATTACTATTATACATTTCCCTAGCCATAGTCCCATATTTTGAATCTAGTTGGTTTACATTATTCAATACAGATTATGACAATAATAATCGTAATTAATTTTGACCCTCCTAAATTTTCCAAGATTTTTTGCAAGACATGAAAATATGTAGTGTAGAGTGAAGCATAAGTACTTTATTGATGTTTTAATACAGCAGAATGCATCAAATACTTAAATGTATTCAAATGTCAACTTATTTCCAACCATCTTATTTTCCTGCCATCAACATAATTTTTAAAAATCAAACATTTTCGCTACTCCAACTATGATAACTCACCAAAAATTCAGATCTTGTTTCCAATTCAAAGAGCTCAACTGTGTAGTTTCATCACCAAGGAGAACTGCGCAAACACATACAAACAATGCAGTGGGAAAAATCTTATTTCTCTTTTACTGAGATTTCAGTGCTTATATAACTATTCATTTAATTGTAACAATGAAGAACAATAAAACACAATCACTAAAGTGATTGGGTTCTAAATAATCAGTGTCTTTGTAAGCACCACAAAGACCAAAAAGTGATCATCATAGGCTATATATCCAATGAATGCTGCATTAAAGATCACCAAATCTTTAAAAGATATACCTAGTATTTCACAGAATTGTATGTTCTAGGTCAGTATGAAAACCTCAAGGATTGAGCCATATAGTAATTCATTAAATTGTTTCAAAGTCATAGACATCATGACTAGGGAGTAAGAATTTTCTAAAAATATGTTGGTGAGAGAGAGAGGTGCTATTCCTGAAGGTTTTTCTGGCAAAATGACCTTCTGTATAACAAATGAAAAGCATGACCAAAAGAGTTCACTAGATACTAACATTTTGAAAGACAGTCACTACTAGAAAAATACATCCCAGATTGTCAAGATTGTTCTGGTTATCCATTTTGAGATGCTATACTACTCCCAGGAACCTCTCCCTTATTTACTCCTGTAGCATATCGTCATTCTGTTAGATTCAGTTCTTAGTGAATTAGAGAGGCATCAAATAAGGTATCTTCTAAGATGCACTTAGAGGATAAACAATTTCCTATATTCTTGTATGCATAAAAAATGAGAGAAAATACTTTTGTGTTGAGCATAGATGGTGCATATGTTTCAAATGTTATTTCTCCAAGTTCATTAGTTGTTATCTTCCATGGTCAATCCAGCAGCAATTCAATTCTTTATTGACTGTGAGACCTTGGAGAAATTTGTTTTTTAGCCACAGTTCCTCATCTATAAAATGGGGACTCCTATATTCTAAAATTCTTTTGAGCATTGAATAAGATAATACACATAAAACACTTAATCCAATGTCACTTAATCCTGGTGCCACCAGCACCAAAATAATGATTCATTGATTATGTCAGATTGAGGAGAAATGCCCATTCTCCTAGTGCTCATACTTTATTAGTTTAATTTCATCTTTATCATGACTACCCCAAAGTTCAGAAAAAAATTAGCGCGAATTTTCTCTCAAGTTTTTCTGTCCTTTGTTTACTTCTGTCCTGGTGTTCAGCATCAATATTAATGATATCAAGTGCTGGAATTGAGTTGTGCCTTCCATAGTTCTGAAAGATAAATGACTTGTGGGATTATTTTAGCATTTGGCACCTATGTGATAAAAGAATGTGCCTTTTGCATTGTGGTAGGAAAGATCCATGGCTAGGCATAGAAACCAATGTTCATAGACAGCTCTTATAGAATTGGAGTAACTTGGAAGCAATAACAGAATGTTAACAACGACAAAAACAACAAAAAACCCTTAAATTTAGGAAGGAGGAAAAGAGAAGCCAACAATTTAAGGAGCTCCAGTAAGGGATTTCAGTTACCATTAGGATATGTTCCAAAAACAAAGTCCCCAGGGAACTTAGATTAATCCATCATTTATCTTACCCACGAGGGGGATCTGTAAATGACTTCATTGATCCACAGCTGTGTTCAGTACCTTACACAACAGTGGATCAGGCAGAAATAAGATTGTGTGGGCAAAGGGACATTAATAGAAAAGATTGAGCTGGAATTAGCTTCTCAGATTCTTTGCTAGTGTGTCCTGACAGCTTCCACCTGTTTGGTTTTAAACTTGAAGGAAATTTCTTCTTATGTGATTATTACCATAGGATGTCATTCAAGGTTGGGACAATTCCTTTCATTTTTCCTTGGTTTAATAAAAGAGATTCCTGCAGACTTATGCAATCAAATCATTTTCTAGCCACTGTTCTGCAAGGTTTAAATAGCTCAGTGGTACTTCTAACAGACTTTATAACTAGTCCGTAAAATAAAAAACTTAAACAAAGCAACTCAGCTCAGAGACAACAATTGGAAAGGGGTAATATTCTGTGTGAGTAAATCCCAGGGAGGTCATAGTTAGCACAGATTCACATCTCACAGAATTCAGAACATCTTCCGAATACTATCTCCCTGTTCTCTCAAGGTCGGAAAAGGAAACACATTGGCATTATGTTCAGTTCATAGTGAAAGTAGTGTGTGTTACAGAAGCAGCGACACAAGGTTGTTACAAATCCTTGACAATACTGTCTCACCCATGAGTGGGTTTGTTACTCTCAGAACAAATCCCGCTGGCATACATTTACAGATATCACCTGAAAACATTACTGAAGCACTATGTTTAATGTGTTTCAAAGTGAACTCAGTTTTGGTTCTGGAATCGTAGTACTAAGAATCAGCCAATTGAGAGATCTGCTTAATTCCCCATATTATTCATTCAGGACAAATTTTCAATGAAAGGCAGTCTGGTTTTCCAATAAACAGCCAAGGAAGATAGAGCAAGATTTCCATTCTGTCAACAGCTGAATTTATTCTCTTCCAAAACAAGTTTCCTGTTTACATATTAATCAATGAACTTTCAAATTACTGTTCTTTGTTATAAGAGAATTGGGACATGACTCAAATTTTGACTAGACTTGTGTCCCTCTTACCACCAGATGTCAGTTGGTTGCCCGGGATGAAATTTCATCTGAATGGCTACTTGCAAGGAACTTACATTGGTATGACATCTCTTCGTTTTATTAGTTAGCAGAGATCACCTTTCTCTCCTGAACCACTTTGTTTAAAATGCTTACTTGGTATGAGAAATGAGAGATGGGTTATGTGCAGAGTGAAAGAAAAGCTACACGTTTATAATTTGAGCATCCTTTTAAAATGTAAGAAGAGGGCAAAAAAGTTACTTTGAGAGTTCAGGAGGGAGGCATTTATTTGGACAAACAGCCCGATAGTGATTTAAGGAAGGTGAAGCTTTTGGAACAGAGTTGGGAATAGAGGAAAAAAAGGAAGTCAAACTACCCTGCAGATGAAATGAATAGGAATTAGGAAAGGCAGAGAGCAAAAAAGAGAGAGAGAAAGAAAAGAAATGAAAAAGCAAGAACAAAAGCAAAATCTGGACAGTATGTTAGAAAGTTCTAACATATTGGGAAAAGGTGACAGGTGATAATTTCCTGGCTGCAGTGCAGACCACATTTTGTCACTCCACACCATTAAAAGCTTGTTACATATATGCGCCTTGTTTGAGAGGGCTGACTGAAATTAAAATAAAAGCCTGAGTTACACGTCGGAGTAGGCGTAAATGAAACAAGAATCATTTAAAGTGAGATAAGGGAGGCTAACAGATTAACAGAAAAAATAGAGACCTTGAGAACATAGATTGGTAGGTTCTTGGGAGAGACATGGCACTCTCAGAAGATATTGAACAGAGACATCTAGCCATTTTAATTTAAATCTCAGAGTATGAGAGGACATGCACTGATATTTGGTTACATAATTTTTTAAATGAATATATTTTCTTTGTATAAATGACAGTTGTAAGCATTTGGAGTGCTATACCCATAGGTATAGCTATACCATAGCCCTCCAAAATGAAACCCAAAGGCAGCAGAAAGGCTCCTAGTCTTTTTATTCCATTTTATATGAGGAGTTGAAATATGCACTAAATATAACATGTGTAAAAGTCAGGACTATTTCAGTGCAAGTGACTAAAAGCAAACACATATCAGCAGATATATGAAAACAAGTGTATTGGTCTCTTTATCTGATAAATTAAAGAGCTTTAAGATCTGATAGTTCAAATAAGGTCATTGGGTTACTTATTCTTTCATCTGTCATCTTTGAGTGATGCTTTTCAGTCTGTTGGCTTGATTTTAAGGTAGACTCTCCCCATGTTGTGGTATTGATGGCTTACCTGCAGCTCCAACTATCCCAAGGAGAAAATAGTTTCTTTCTTAAAAACATCAGCAAAAATACCATTGCTCAGTTTGGGTTATGTGTCCATTCTTAATCCAATCAGTGTAGCAAAGTAAGACTCAGAAAAGAATTTGTAAAAGTAGATAGAGTCAAGAATGCTAGAGTCAACTCTTTTTAAGTTAGTAGAATCTAGCTCATTTATAGTTATGCAGATATGAATTTTATAGTTACTATCCTCTATTCTAAAAACCAGAAAGAGGCCTAAGCTCAAGTACCATAACAAAGAGTGTTTAATTCATTTGTTTTCAAATTTGTTTCATTCACATAGATTTGGTCAGTTCCTCTTTCACTATTGATAGTTTTCCCAATGATTATATTTTTGGAAAGATATTAATAGTAAATGAGGAAAAAACTTGTTTTTTTAAAACTCTCAACAAGCATATGTGTAGCTCCTGGTTTCTGTGTTTTTATTCACAGCATATTTCTGTTGTTTTTTTGTATTGAGATATAGTTGATTTACAACATTATATTATTTTCAGGTGTATACCATAGTGATTCAGTATTTTTCAGATTATAATCCATTGTAAATTATTATAAGATAATGGCTATAATTCTCTGTGCTATACAATATATCCTTGCTGCTTATCTATTTTATACATAGTAGTTTGTATCTGTTAATCCCATACCCCTAATTTGTCGCTTCTGCTTTCTTCTCCCTTTCCGTAACCACAAATTTGTTTTCTATGTTTGTGAGTCTGTTTATGTTTTGCACATAAATTCATTTGTATTATTTTTCAGATTCCACATATAAGTGATATCTTAGATTATTTGTCTTACCCTTTGGCTACTAAAGGTTGTTTTCTCTGAGTCTGTTTTTGTTTTGTAAAGAAGTTCATTTGTATCATTTTTTCATATTCCACATATAAGTGCCATCATATGATATTTGTCTTTCTCTGTCTGACCTAGTGTGATAAGCTCTATGTCCATCCATGTTGCTGCAAATGGCATTATTCCATTCTTTTTTATAGCCGAGTAATATTCCATTGTGTATATATACTACATTTTCTTTATCCATTCATCTGTTGATAGACATTTAGGAGCATCTTTTCATGTGCCTGTTAGTCATCTGTATGTCTTCTGTGGAAGAATGTGTATTCAGGTCTTCTA
The DNA here is from genome assembly GCF_949987515.2 of Delphinus delphis. Taxonomy (NCBI): domain Eukaryota; kingdom Metazoa; phylum Chordata; class Mammalia; order Artiodactyla; family Delphinidae; genus Delphinus; species Delphinus delphis. Next base: position 14,091,756 of record NC_082693.1, on the reverse strand, counting down.
CCCTTTGTTTGATTGGGTTGTTTGTTTTTTTGGTATTGCATTGTATGTACTGCTTATATATTTTGGATATTAACCTCTTGTTTGTCACATATTTTCTTCCATTCTGCAGGTTGTCATTTCATTCCATAGGTGTTTTCCTTTGCTTTGCAAAAGCTTTTAAGTTTAATTAGGTTCCATTTGTTTATTTTTGCTTTTATTTCTTTTAGCTTAGGAGACAGATCCAAAAAAATATTGCTATGATTTATGTCAAAGTGTGCTCTGCCTGTGTTCTCTTCTAGGAGTTTTATGCTTTCTATTGTTACTGGTTCTTAAGCCATTTTGAGTTTATTTTTATTTATGGTGTGATGAAATGTTCTAATCTCATTATTTCACATGTATCTGTCCAGTTTTCCCAGCACCAGTTATTGAAGAGACTGTCTTTTCTTCATTGTATATTCTTCCCTCCCTTGTCATAGATTAATTGAGCATAGGTCCATGGTTTTATTTCTGGGCTCTCTATTCTGTTCCATTGATCTATGTGTCTGTTTTTGTGTCAGGACCATGCTGTTTCAATTACCGTAGCTTTGTAGTATAGTCTGAAGTCTGAGATGGTTATACCTCCAGCTTTGATCTTTTTCCTCAAGATTGCTTTGGCAATTCAGGGTCTTGTGGTTCCATATGAATTTTAGGATTATTTGTTCCAGTTCTATGAAAAATATCCTGGGATTACATTAAATCTGTAGACTGCTTTGGGTAGTAAGGCCATTTTAACAATACTAATCCTTGCAATCCAAGAGCATGGGATATCTTTCCATTTCTTTGTTCTGTTGTCTTTATAGAATCACCATTCATAACACAGATGAAATATTACATGGACACACATACTAGATTCCACAGTTTCTAATATTTTACAAAGATAATACTTTAAAATCAGTAAAATTATAGAACTGTTTATATAAACTTTCTAGCTTTTTGTTTTACTATGATGTTATCAAAAATTCACAATTAATATTTGGATTATCTTGGCTAAATTTATTAAAACAAGTAAATAGCAAAGAGATAATTTTGTTACTGTAGTGGCAGAATCTTGAAAGTTATTTTTCCTCCTTTTCTTCCTCAAGTTTCATGTGCAGAATACTAACATTTGTAAACCACAAATAGTCAAATGAAGTATGTTACATACAGCAAACCAAAGTTTATAAAGTGCATATAGTGAATACGTATATATGTGCATATATATGGGAAGAGATGAGATAGGAAAAAAAGGGGTGAATTATATTCAGATATCCATGAGGAAGAGATGACTGCAGTTATAGTTTATATGGAAATGATCTATAAACAAAAACTTACATAATTTGATCTTATACTAAGTCTACTTCAAAGAACTGCCTAACTTTGACAAAAAATATGGAAACTTGGTAAAAGCAAACAAAATAACACATAATAAAATTTTAAGACTATAGATTGAAGTTTCCAATATTTACTTGCAATGTATGCTTCCCATTTAATCATAATCATGAATTTAAATCATAAATTCATTGGAAGTCATATTCACTCTGATTCTTTACAGAAATATAGAAAAATGTTTCTTTAAACGTATTTTCTATATTTATTTGGAAGTTAATAGCAAAAGGAAAACATAGTGTTTAGCTAGAAGAAGGGATTAAGAAGGATTCAACGTGTCCCTCTTCAGATATGTGAAGGTTTCATACATCAAACAGATCAGCCTAATTTCTATGGCTAAAAATTATAGAATTGCAAGAAATTGATGGAAAGAAGTGAGGTTTGGGCTTCGATAAACAGAATAAGTTTCCAGCAGTCAGAGCTGTTCAAAAATGGAATGCAGGGCTTCCCTGGTGGCGCAGTGGTTGAGAGTCCGCCTGCCGATGCAGGGGACATGGGTTCGTGCCCCCGGTTCAGGAAGATCCCACATGCTGCGGAGCGGCTAGGTCCGTGAGCCATGGCCGCTGAGCCTGCGCATCCAGAGCCTGTGCTCCGCAGCGGGAGAGGCCATAACAGTGAGAGGCAAAAAAAAAAAAAAAAAATGGAATGCAAGGACTTAGGAAATAGTGAATTCTTTGTCATGGAATTGTGCATGACAAAACAATGGTTCGGGTATCATAGAGAGGAGTCTAGGCTGTGAATTGAGAGGTGGGATATATGAGATGAGATCAATGTTCATCAAACCTCCTGATTCCCAGATGCTATTAAATCTTTTATCAAGAATCTGAAGATAGATACTTTTTGATTGTTAATAACAGATGCTTACCCAAATCACTTAAAATAAATGATAAATAATTCATGAAATTATAATGGGAAATCATGCCTTTAAAATAAAATTCTAATTTACATGCAGACTCCCAGGAACAATATAGATATCGTAATTGACAAGGATTTATTTTTTTCATTTTAGTGTGGGAGGGGCAAGGTTTTAGTACATCATCCATTCAGACAGCTAGTGAGTCAGGTAACCGTCTGTTCATTCATCCATAAACATAGATTGAGCAGGTAATATGTGCCAGGTCTTCTGCTAACAGTATGAGATGTTTTGGTGATCTTGATAGACATGGCCTCTGCCTTCATGCAGCTCTCATTTTGGGAGGAAGCTAGAGCAAAAGCAAGTAAAATAATTCAATTAAAATGGGGAGGGAGTTAGGATTGTCAAGAAAGGCTTTTCTAAAGAGCTGACATGTATCTTGAATCCTTAAGTTTGAGGTGTTAACTCTGTGAAAAAAGGGCAAAATTATTTCAGTGGAGTAAGCACTGGCAAAAGTCTTGGAGGCAGTGAAGAGATGACCAACAAATCGAAGATATGAAAGAAAGCCTTTATGGTTGACGTCAGAGAGAGGAGAATGACATGAGATAAAAATGTGGAAAGAGGCAGGTGTCAGATTCATTTTAAATGAGAAACCACTGAATAATTTTAAGTCAGCGTAAGAAACATGATGGGATTGTTTTTTAAAAGACTTCAAAGGTGGATGAGTAAGGAATGCATTGAGAGGAAAAGCAAGGAGACAAGATGGAGAAAATAAATGATTTCAGATATAATTTCAGGTGAAATTGATAGGATATGCAGATAAATTTAAGAACTGTATTCTAGGCAATGCCAAAACCATAAACCAGTTTTGGAACTCTACTTACTAGTAAGGGCAGCACTCTCCCTTCAGTGGTAGCAGCCCAACTATCACTTACAGTTTGTTAAAAATAAATTTCTACTAAATAAGAGCCAAGAAGAATCACAGCATTTCCCCCAAATAAAGACTAATATTGTTCTCACACAAAAAAATGTAAATATATAAATAAATAAATATATGTGAGGTAATGAATGTGCTAATTAATTAGATGGGAGGAATCATTTCACAATGTATACATATATCAAAGCAACATGACGTACACTTTAAATATCTCACAGTTTTTTTGTATGCGTGTGTTTTGGCCATGCTGTGCAGCATGTGTGATGGTTCCCCAACCAGCGATCAAACCCAGGCCTCCACAGTGAAAGTGCCAAACCCTAACCACTAGGCCACCAGGGAACTCACTAAATATCTCACAATTTTATTTGTCAGTTGTACTCAGTAAATGAGTTGAAACAGGTTTCACTAATTTCCTTCAATTTTTTGTAACCTTTGTAGGTCCTGGCTACCAAATTGTGTTGCAAATCAGTTAATGATAGAAGTTAAATATAATAACCTACATCTGAAGAGCATCTTAGCACAATGGTTTCATATTCATTTTCTTTGAGATATTACACATTTTGCAATAGGTATTGTTATCCCCATTGTCCAGATAAAGTAACTGAGGGTCACAAAATTTAGGTGACTTGCCTAAGATTACAAAACAAGAAAAAGGAACAGCCCTGGTACTCAAAACTAGGTTCTCTTCTTCTTACCCATGAGCTCATTCCCACATTACACATTCCCCTCAGTGTGAATTGGATCTTTCATGCTTTATCTCAGGCTTAAATATGAATTTGTGCAGGATGACTATATTCAAAATTTGCTTGTAATACAAAGCTAGTAGGAATAGTCATGAAAGGAAGGGAATTTAGCCTCTTTAGTCAAATCTTGGCCTTTCTGTTTAGACTGCAAATTAGTACTGATTGTGATAGAAGTTTCCATGGGGTAAGCACTAGGCTCTCAGGAACTGAACTTCTATCATCAACATTTAAGGCTGAAAGCCATTAGACAACAGTAGCTTGGGTCACTGTTGTTATCATTAAGAATTTATGGGCTTCCCTGGTGACGCAGTGGTTGAGAGTCCGCCTGCCGATGCAGGGAACACGGGTTCGTGCCCCGGTCCGGGAAGATCCCACATGCCGCAGAGCAGCTGGGCCCGTGAGCCACGGCCGCTGAGCCTGCGCGTCTGGAGCCTGTGCTCCGCAACGGGAGAGGCCACAACAGTGAGAGGTCCGCGTACTGCAAAAAAAAAAAAAAAAAAAGAATTTATGCATCACTTTATATTTGGAAAGAGGTCAATGAACATAGTGCACAGTTTAAAACATAGAGAGCCTTCACCCATACTGAACCAGGCAGAACACCATTTTTTTTAAACAGTTTTATCATTAACTATTCCAGGGCATCAGTAAAGTTATAAGAGATCCAATTTATTCTTTGGTCCCCAAGTATTAAGGAAACATAAAATAAAATAAAACCTGAGCATAGCAGACTTACTTTTATTTAAATGATTTAGGATAGTTTGATGGTTGTGTTCTTTGAAGTCAAGGCACATGCAGGTTTCAATTTGTGTGTCTGCCCCATAATACTTCTGTGACTTTAGATATGTCACTTAACTTTCCTGCACCTTTGTTTTACCAACATCTTTGGGTGGATTACAAAAATATATGGACATTACTCATTATTTTTGCCCACCCAGCCTCTAACCTAACTTTCATTAATTGAAGTTATTATTCCAAATATTCTACTTATGTTTATATCCTCCCTTGTGACTATGATGCAAGCACCTGATATGAAATTTGCCAATCCCCAAAGTCATCTTAGATATTTATTCAGAAGCTAGTGATGCAAAAAAGTGGGGATTCCTACAGGAGTGGCAGCAGCTATATCTATTTTCCCAGGGGAAGATATTGGCAGTGTTAGTAGCAGCATCCACTCTCTGATACCCATGGTGTCAAAGATGTACATGTGGGCATCGGGGGTACAGAAGGGGAGGAAATGGCATCATCACTGAGCCAATTCTGCTACATGATTTTGTGTTTTCTCCAGGTTGGTCTTGACCCTTTCCAATGATACTTAGGGTTTTCCAATACCTTTATAAATAATTTTTTCTGCTAGGTAAATTATCTTATAGTGCTTACACCAATGAACCCTGACTTAAAATAAAAATAGTGAACTGAGTACCTGACAATTAGCGGTCTCAGCTCTGGAGTTTATGAAAAACTTTCTTACATACTCTTTTGCTTAGCCATTAGAGCAACACAGTGAAGATTAGCAATTTACAGCTGAAGGAGCTGATGGTCAGAAAGGTCACCTGATTTTCCCAGGATTACATGTGGGAACTGGCAAAATCCCAAATGTAAACAGGAAAATTGTTTAATTTTCCTGACGCTGTATCTGGTATTTATTACTAAATCATAACTTTTCAGAGTTGGCATTCATGCAGATTCTGGTTGATTGATAGAGAACAATAATGCATCTTTAAGTCATGAGATGTGGCTTATCAGACAACCACGTTTATGCCAAGCATACAATTGCCCTAAAATAATACACTCATTATGGTTATTATAACAAAGCTTTGTATAAAGTTTGCATAAAACAGATATCTTTACTAGTCTCTGTCAGTCTTCAATTTCCTATCATGCCTGATAGAGCAAAAAATGTATGATTTTCTGATTTTAAAAAGGCAGAGATGATACGAAGAGATGGAAAGATATACCATGTTCTTGGATTGGAAGAATCAACATTGTGAAAATGATCATACTACCCAAAGCAATCTACAGATTCAATGCAATCCCTATCAAATTACCAATGACATTTTTCACAGAACTAGAACAAAAAATTTCACAATTTGTATGGAAACACGAATAGCCAAAGCAATCTTGAGAAAGAAGAACGGAGCTGGAGGAATCAGGCTCCCTGACTTCAGACTATACTACAAAGCGACAATAATCAAGACAGTATGGTACTGGCACAAAAACAGAAATATAGATCAATGGAACAGGATAGAAAGCCCAGAGATAAACCCACGCACATATGGTCACCTTATTTTTGATAAAGGAGGCAATAGTATATGATGGAGAAAAGACAGCCTCTTCAATAAGTGGTGCTGGGAAAACAGGACAGCTACATGTAAAAGAATGAAATTAGAACACTCCTTAACACCATCCACAAAAATAAGCTCAAAATGGATTAAAGACCTAAATGTAAGCCCGGACACTATAAAACTCTTAGAGGAAAACATAGGCAGAACACTCTATGACATAAATCACAGCAAGATCCTTTTTGACCCACCTCCTAGAATAATGGAAATAAAAACAAAAATAAACAAATGGGACCTAATGAAACTTAAAAGCTTTTGCACAGAAAAGAAGGTCATAAACTGGACAAAAAGACAACCCTCAGAATGGGAGAAAATATTTGCAAACGAAGCAACAGACAAAGGATTAATCTCCAAAATTTACAAGCACCTCATGCAGCTCAATATCAAAAAAACACATTTCTCCAAAGTAAACATACAGATCGCCAACAAACACATGAAAAGATACTCAACATCACTAATCATTAGAGAAATGCAAATCAAAACTACAATGAGATATCTGATGATGGTCAGAATGGCCATCATCAAAAAATCTACAAACAATAAATGCTGGAGAGGGTGTGGAGAAAAGGGAACCCTCCTGCACTGTTGCTAGGAATGTAAATTGATACAGCCACTATGGAGAACAGTGTGGAGGTTCCTTAAAAGACTAAAAAAAAGAACTACCATACAACCCAGAAATCCCACTACTGGGCATATACCCTGATAAAACCATAATTTAAGAAGAGCCATGTACCACAATGTTCACTGTAGCTCTATTTACAATAGGCACGACATGGAAACAACCTAAATGCCCATCAACAGATGAATGGATAAAGAAGATGTGGGACATATATACAATGGAATATTACTCCGCCATAAAAAGGAACAAAATTGAGTTATTTGTACTGAGGTGGTTGGACCTAGAGTCTGTCATAAAGAGTGAAGTAAGTCAGAAGGAGAAAAACAAATACCGTTTGCTGATGCACATATATGGAATCTGAAAAAAAAAAAAAGTTACTGATGAACCTAGTGTCAGTGGCAGGGCAGTAATAAAGATGCAGACATAGAGAGAGGACTTGAGGACTCAGGGGGGAAGTGTAAGCTGGGACGAAGTGAGAGAGTAGCATTGACATATATACACTACCAATTGTAAAATGGATGGCTAGTGGGAAACTGCTGCATAGCACAGGGAGATCAGCTCGGTGCTTTGTGACCACCTAGAGGGGTGAGATAGGAAGGGTGGAGGGAGGCTCAAGAGGGAGGAGATATGGGGATATATGTATACATATAGCTGATTCACTTTGTTGTACAGCAGAAACCAACACAACATTGTAAAGCAATTATACTCCAATAAAGATTTTTAAAAGGCAGGGAAATGGCATGAAAATGAAAAAAATCAATATTTAATCTAAAATATTCCAAATTTATTTGAAAGTTTACTGATTCCTACACCATACAAATAAATAAATGTAAACACATACCTAGAAGTACTCAAATATATGATTTCCTAGAATTTTCCAATATTTCATTCAAGATATACTACAAATACACTACTTATTTTGTTCAGAACCTACAAATATTTATTTTAACTACAAGCAAATAACTCACTTATGGAAAATCACATTGTATTGCTGGTAAGAGTTCCAGCTGGTACAACAACTTTGGGTTATGGCATGACCTCATAACATGGGACATGTGCAAACCCTGTAACTCAGAAATCCCCCTTCTATGCATATACCTGGAAAAACTTTTGCATCTGTCCAACCATGAGTTTTATACAAGAATATTAATTGTGGGACTGTTTATAAAAAAATATTGGAAATAAACCAAATGTCAATTAGCAGGAGAATGGATAAATGATGATATATTTTTAAAATGGAATATAAAATATTAAAAAGAATAAACTAGCTGCAAACCACAACATAGGTGAAGCTCAAATATATAATATTAAGCCGAAAACAGGAAGTCAGAAAATAAATCATACTTTATGATTTCATTTATCATAGTTCAAAACAAGACAAAACGAATAATACGTTTTAAGGTTACATGTAAATGTAGTGTAACCCCAGAGGGAAGTAAGCCTTTGATCAACACAAAATTCAAGGTATAGTTTTTATCCCTGGAAAAGTTAAAAATGTGAAGAGAGCCCATAAAAGGTATTGCTTAGATTAGATGATTAGATGAGTGATTATTTTATTATGTTATCTGTACCATAGCAATCTAAACTATAAATATGACATAATTCTTAGTATAACATCTTTTAAATATAACTATATGTGTTAAGGACCTATTAAAAATTTTAAGTGTTTGTTGAAAGGGCTCACAGGACTCAAAATGTTTATACTCATGGAACAGCTTTAATATAGGTAAAGGGTACAGTACAGCAACAGTAGGGGAAGAATATATATCAAAAGTGTCTAGAGACTCTAGTGTAGAATTCTTTGTCCTCCTTCCACTGGTCAAGTTGTACAGTACAACACATTGTGTCTGGGTCTCAGACTGCTACTCCCTTACCTCAGTACCACAAAACCCAACCTCAGCTTGTGGATGGGATATCTTAGAGTGAACTGGTCACAGAGGCAAATTCCAGCTCTATGACCTTCCTTAACCATTAAGACCACATCTCCATGCCCACTGCCTCACCCCACCCTGCTCCCATGCCAGATTTCACCAAACCCAGATACAGATCATAAATCCAATTATTATTACTAACTAATGCTAACAGACTAATATAACTCATGGAAAAATAAGAAACCTGTGGTTATAGAACATCATTTTTCTTTTTTTTTCTTTCTTTTTTTTTTTTTTTTTTTGTGGTACGCGGGCCTCTCACTCTTGTGGCCTCTCCCGTTGCGGAGCACAGGCTCCGGACGCGCAGGCTCAGCGGCCATGGCTCACGGGCCTAGCCGCTCCGCGGCATGTGGGATCTTCCTGGACCAGGGCACGAACCCGTGTTCCCTGCATCGGCAGGCGGACTCTCAACCACTGCGCCACCAGGGAAGCCCAATGATTTTTCTTAAAGAACAGATTCCATAGATTGCTCAAGAGTTGGTAGCTCTGGGTAAGTGTATGGGGTCAACCCAAACCAGGTAAGATTAATCCATGCTATGTAGTACATATTAGGGCATGTGTCCACTATTGGTATGGGAGTGTTGACTACATGTCAAAAATGTATTTCAATTTATATGAATAATTATTTACTGGCTTGTCTTTTAACACACCCATAAAATCTTGACAGCTAAGCCACTTCACCCATACTTCTAGGCTTGGTCTAGCTGCTGATTTGGGGATCATCTCTATACCTAAGCAATAACAATATAGGGAGTATCAGCCTCCATCAGCCTCAAATCTGCCTATTTAGCAACTTTGTTTTATTTTGACAATGACTACAATGAGTAATACCATTTATTAAGCATGTTTTAAATTAAGCATTAAGCTAAGCACCAAATATTTATTATCTCATTCAATACACAAAACATGAAGTAATGAGGAAACTGAGACTGAGAGCATTAAAATAACTTCCCCTAGGTTATATAACAAGCATAGCAGTTTGGAATGCTTTCAGCTGTAAGTATCAGAAACTTGATCACAATATATTAAATAAATTGGAGCTGATTTTTCTCTCATAATGAAAAGTAAATAGCCCTGGCCTAGTTTGCACAATAATGTCAGTACCAGATACTTCATGATGCTTTTGGTGTTTTCTTTATAGTTGCAAGACAGCTGCTACAGTGATATGCATTATGTTTACACTTGACCAGGAAGAAAGGAGAAAGGGGCAATATCAGCAAAAAACATCCATTTTATCAGAAAAGCAAAATTTTCCACAGAAGTTTCCAACACATTCTGCTTATGTCTCATGCAGAAAAACAGTGACATGTGGTCACACTCAACTGCAAAAAAGACTAGGAAAGGCAAGGAAGAAAGGTGTTGAGATTGGGCATTGGTTAGGTTAACAAGACTGTATGTTTACCAAGTGGCAAGGTCTGAAGTCAAAGATACCATGTTAAACAGACTCTCCCCCATTGTCTTCAAACTGATACCCTCACTTAGCCATCAGGTCCTGTTTTTTGTGTTTATCTTGCATATGAGTCCTTACCTAGATCCTCCACCAAGAACACTAATTTCTGAGACACTTTTCTATCATCCCTCATTCTTTCTGTTAATTGCTCCCTAAAGCAGATTAAACACCTTATTGGGCTTCTATGATATTCTATTATTTTGTACTGCTTACCAACCAACTGTGGCCCAATCCATCCTTCTACTTCATCTGGATTTGGCTGTCTGCTCCTCTCATTAGTCTACTTATTGCTCTCTGAATATATAACCTAGCTTTAATCTCTTTAGATTGTTCCATTCAGTATTCCTGAGATGGCTTTTCTTCTCCATCTGTAAATGTCCATCCATTGTTCAAACCACAGCACATTCTCATTATTGAAAATGTCTCTAAATGACACAGTCCACATAGATTTCTATATTTTCTGAGGTAAAGTAGAACTTACAGGGTATACTCATTTGAAAAATAGTGACTTGCCTTATGAAATCTTTTGGTGTATTTGATACTTATCAAATATGTTGTTATTTAATTTTTCTCATTTAAAAAATATTTGAAATATACAGAATAGTACAAACCATTAAAGAACAATCACTCCTATTGTCAGCGTCAAGAATTAACTTTTACTTTTTGTCATTTTTTTAAATTAATTTATTTGTTTTTATTTTTGGCTGTGTTGGGTCTTTGTTCTGTGCGTGGGCTTTCTCTGGTTGCAGCAAGTGGCGTGCGAGCTTCTCATTGTCATGGCTTCTCTTGTTGCAGAGTACAGACTCTAGAGCACAGGCTCAGTAGTCGTGGCACACAGGCTTAGTTGCTCTGCGGCATGTGAGAATCTTCCCGGGCCAGGGACCGAACCCGTGTCCCCTGCATTGGCAGGCAGATTCCCACCCACTGCGCCACCAGGGAAGCCCTCTTGTTTTATTTTTCCCAGATACATACTCACTAAAACTCACTACTGGTGTTCGCATATATATAGTTAAGAATGAGATTAGATCACTCCCTAACACCATACACAAAAATTAACTCAAAATGGATTAAAGACCTAAATGTAAGGCCAGAAACTATCAAACTCTTAGAGGAAAACATAGGCAGAACACTCTATGACATAAATCACAGCAAGATCCTTTTTGACCCACCTCCTAGAGAAATGGAAATAAAAACAAAAATAAACAAATGGGACCTAATGAAACGTCAAAGCTTTTGCACAGCAAAGGAAACCATAAACAAGACCAAAAGACAACCCTCAGAATGGGAGAAAATATTTGCAAATGAAGCAACTGACAAAGGATTAATGTCCAAAATTTACAAGCAGCTCATGCAGCTCAATAACAAAAAAACAAACAACCCAATCCAAAAATGGGCAGAAGACCTAAATAGACATTTTTCCAAAGAAGATATACAGACTGCCAACAAACACATGAAAGAATGCTCAACATCATTAATCATTAGGGAAATGCAAATCAAAACTACAATGAGATATCATCTCACACCAGTCAGAATGGCCGTCATCAAAAAATCTAGAAACAATAAATGCTGGAGACGGTGTGGAGAAAAGGGAACCCTCCTGCACTGCTGGTGGGAATGTGAATTGGTACAGCCACAATGGAGAACAGTATGGAGGTTCCTTAAAAAACTACAAATAGAACTACCATATGACCCAGCAATCCCACTACTGGGCATATACCCTGAGAAAACCGTAATTCAAAAAGAGTCATGTACCAAAATGTTCATTGCAGCTCTGTTTACAATAGCCTGGAGATGGAAACAACCTAAGTGTCCATCATCGGATGAATGGATAAAGAAGATGTGTCACATATATACAATGGAATATTACTCAGCCATAAAAAGAAATGAAATTGAACTATTTGTAATGAGGTGCATAGACCTAGAGTCTGTCATACAGAGTTAAGTATGTCAGAAAGAGAAAGACAAATACCATATGCTAGCACATATGTATGGAATTTAAGAAAAAAAAATGTCATGAAGAACCTAGGGGTAAGAAGGGAATAAACACACAGACCTACTAGGGAATGGACTTGAGGATATGGGGAGGGGGAAGGGTAAGCTGTGACAAAGCGAGAGAGAGGCATGGACATATATACAGTACCAAACGTAAGGTAGATAGCTAGTGGGAAGCAGCCGCATAGCACAGGGATATCAGCTTGGCGCTTTGTGACCGCCTGGAGGGGTGGGATAGGGAGGGTGGGAGGGAGGGAGATGCAAAAGGGAAGAGATATGGGAACATATGTATATGTATAACTGATTCACTTTGTTATAAAGCAGAAACTAACACACCATTGTAAAGCAATTATACTCCAATAAAGATGTAAAAAAAAAAAAGAATAAGTGATGTGTATTATTCTTTAAGAATTAATAAATAAAATATTTAAAAATTCACCTTTGGCAATACTTCAATCCCACTCCGTGTCCCCCATCTTTTCTAAGAGGTAATCCTTTCACAATTTCTGTGTGATTTTTTCCATTTTATTTTTTGTACATGTATACATCTACATCCATGCACATTCTGTTGTACCTATTTTTACATTAGAAATTACACAAATGGTATTTATTTCAACTTGTGTCTTTCATAAAAGGTTTTAGAAATAAATATATGCACATACACGTACACACACAGATACATATATATGTACACATTGTAATTTAATGTATTCCAATTAGTCACTGTATAGTAATGCATTGTATAAATATACCGATATTTACCCATTTATCTTCTATGAATGAATAAGTAAGTTTCCAGTTTTTCACCATAGAGACAACACTTGATCAGAATAGTAAAATACCCAAAGTGTACCTGTGCAAAACATTCTTTAATGTGTATGAAAAAGCAGAATGGCTGGCTATTAGGAAATAAGCATTTTAATTTCACTAAATTAGTAACATGTTGCTCTTCATAGTATGTGTTTATTTTGTTGGTATATGAGTGTGTGAGGGTGCACTTTTTCTTACATCCTTGCCAATTTCAATAATGTTAGATTTTTATGAATTTTTCAGTGCAATGAGCAAAATATCATGTAATTGTTACACTAGTTGCTATGTGCCTGATTATTAGGGTTGTTGCTTTTCAAAAATAATTGGCATGAAACATGCAAAACTTCAATTCATAACATAAATTTCAAATATATCTATTACTAAAAAATATAATTGCTTCCAAACTTAAGTGGTATGTAAAAAATAAAACATTAATGATGAAGTTAAAGGTTCTTATTATCCCATCCCCAGTCCCCAGATGCACCCATTGTCATGCTTTTTAAAATCTAGTTTGTTTCTGTTCTTTCAGTGTGTATATATGTACCTATAAAGAGTATATAACGTTGTAATATGTTTTTAAATTTCCGTAATACGACTTTTCTAAAGCTTATTTCCTTAATTTTCTGCTTTCAAGATCCAAATACATGGAGATATCAGACATTCATTTTTCCTAGATAGTATCCCATTGTGTAAATAGAAAAACATTTATTTATCCATTCCACTGCTGATGGACATTGTGTTGCTCCAATTTCATGAATTACTAACAAGGACACCATAAACATTCTTGTACATGTATCATGCACATATGTGAGAGTTTCTATACAGGTTATAGTGCTACAAATGGTCTTTCTGTACTTTCAGCTTTACTAAATATTGCCAAATTGCTATCAAATTCATTGTACAGTCATACTTCCCTTGTTTTTTTGTATGCATGGTCATTATTCATTGAATGGCAGACGTTTGCAAATTTTACCGTTTTGAGGGCTGGATATTTTTGTATGGCAACAAATATTCTTCAGCTTTGTTCTAGAGCACAGTTAAGTTATTTAAGAAACACTGTACTCTTTTTGAGTCTGGCTTTTAAGCTTTGTAAGGTGGGATCAGACTAGCTGTAAGTCTAGGGCTAATATTTCCGCAACTACTGAGACAACACCCTTCCGAGGCCTCTGCCCAATGTTCCATTAATTACGTTTTTTTTGTTTTGTTTTTTGCTGTACGCGGGCCTCTCACTGCTGTGGCCTCTCCCGCCGCGGAGCACAGGCTCCGGACACGCAGGCTCAGCAGCCACGGCCCGCGAGCCCAGCCGCTCCACGGCATGCGGGATCCTCCCGGACCAGGGCACGAACCCGTGTCCCCTGCATTGGCAGGTGGACTCTCAACCACTGCGCCACCAGGGAGGCCCCATTAATTACGTTTTTTTTTCCCACTCTGGTTGTTACCCCCATATTCTGATCTGCAAACCCTATCTGCCTTGACCTCCTTGAATTCCAATCTCTTGCACTCCATCTGGTTACCTCTTACCTATGCTGATGCCTCTCCAAGCATAATCTGGGATAATCATTGGGCTTACCTTGCTTCTCCCCTCTCTCAGGGGTTACCATCCTTCATTATCTTGATGACCTATGTTTAGAAACCATTTTGTCACATATTTTGTTAAGTTTTTTAGTTGTTTCAGGAGGGAGAGTAAATCCAATCTGAGTTACTAAATCTTGGCTTTCAGTGGAATTCTAACTCAATTTTTAATATTGTATTATCCCTACAGCCCTGGGATAGTCAAATGTGACCACAATATACTTTTTTCTACATTGTTGTATTCACTTTGTTAATTGTTTAGTATTTTGCATCTTTATCCTTATGTAAGATAGTTTATAATATTTGCCTTGTGTTTTTCTTTCCCAGTTTTGCTATCAATGGTGTATTTCTCTCTTTCCAGTGTCTAAAGCAATTATTGTTAGTTCAATTATCTCTTGCTCGAAGACTTAGTAAAACTCCCCAGTAAGAATTTTTTTGATTGGTGTATTTTAGACTCAGGAGATGTTTTATGTTTAAAACATTATATTTGTTTTATGTAAGTTTACTATTTCTTATGTAACATGTACATACAGTGTCCAAATCATTCAAGTTTCTAAATACATTGGCATAGATTATTCTGTGTTACTATGGTTTAAAAATCCTGAAAATATCTGTAATTATTTTCCTTATCTTTTAAAGTCTAATACAACTTATTTATGCTTTTTCTCTTTCTCTTTTAATAGTCTTGCTAGAGGTTTTATCATTATTATTGTTATTAATAATAATCGTTGAACTTCTATTTTTCATTTCATTTATTAATTTCTGCTTTTATTTTATTATACCTTTATTCTAGTTAACTCTTTCTCCTATTTTCAACTTGAATGTTTAATTTAATATGTTTCCTTTTATCTTTTAATGAAATTCATAAGGCTATGGATTTACCTCTAAATACCATTCTAGCTTTACCCATAGTATGGATCATTGTGACTTAATTGTAAGATATTGATTTCACAATTTTCACTGTAATTTCTACTTTTATCTATGAACTAGTTAGAAGTGAAATTTTAGTATCTAGATATGTTTTATTTTAAGCCATCTTCCCTTTGTGATATTTAATTTTATTAACTTTGTTCATAGCACATGCTTGAATGATTAACACTTGATGAAAATTGGTAAGAATTTTTTGTGACTTTTGTGGTACTCAGTTTTTTCTATAATGTTCATGAATGCTTGAAAATAAAAGAACATTTTCTTTCTGTTGTTAATAGGAATCTATTAAACTTACTAAATCAAATTATTGTCCAAATATTCTAGACAGTTTTTTTAACCTGTTTCATCTAAAACTTTTGGATATTTTATGGTTTTTTTACCATCATAAAATGTTTTTCTAATTCTGTAATATTTTTTCTTTTATATATTTCAAATATACATTATTAGGATCCAAGTTTACTATTGAAATATTTTCTTTATAATTTTATTTTATGTTTACATTGTTTTTATCCATAATAATATGGGGTTTTTTGCTGAAATTTTATTTTGAAAGATACTAATGTTTTCTTCTCATGTATATTTCTTATTGCATAATTTCCCTTTTTTCTGTGTCCCAATGTTTTAAGTGTGTTTCTTGTAAGCACATATGATGGAATCTAATTTAATTTAGAAATCAATTTCATATACTCCAGATTTTAATAGAGTTTAATTCATTTATAATTATTATGATTGCTTATATATTAAAGTCTATCTTCTTGTTTTTATTTTATTTACCAATAATTTATTTTTTCCTTCTTGTCTCCTGTTGATTTGATAGTATTTATCCTCTCCTCTTTTTCGCTCATCACTGCAGATTTTATTAGAAGCTGTAAATTGCATTTCATCCATATAACCATATAAGTGGTTACCCAACTTTTTAGTCTGCACACTTTATTACACACGTTTTCAAAGTTTAAACATCTCTACTTTCTTCCAAGAAAACAAAATTCTTCTCAGATTACTACTACTTATTGTACTGGGAAAGCTTGTCTTTAAAAAAAAAATCACTTCCTTTCATTGTTGTTATAAGCCATAAAATTCCTATAGTTTCTGGTAACTCTGCTCCTCCCCTGGGCTCTGTGTCTCCATCCACAGGAAAACAGGAGACACCAGAACTCTGCATCTCAGGCAAGACTTCTATTCCTCCCTCTTTCTTCATGGTCCACAACCTCATATCCTGGTTACCCTGGAGTCTATTAGAACAAGCTATCATGCCTTTATTTCTGTTTACTTCAGTCCTCAAAAAAGAAAAATATATAAATAAATTTAAAAATAAAAACCAAGACCTTCTGTCAGCTCTCATCACATAGAATCATATCCTTGTAGTTTGTCCACCCCTATTGGGACCCCGTCTCCTACTCCTCCCCAACTCCCAAAACTCTTCCATAGTTCTGCCTGAAACTGAGGGATCTCAAACTCCTGTATTCTTAGAATCTCCTCTGAGCATTCCCTTAACCTTCCTGTTTTAATTGAAACTGACAGTTTTCTAAGCACACAGGTTTCCTTGCCATTCTCTTTCTTAGGTGGTATGTTTTTTTCTTCATACCTTTCAAGTTACCAACTTTGGAAGTGCGTGAGGTATTTCTTATTGTTCTTCCAGACCATTTTTCCTCTCTATTTCATTTAGAAATAAAAATTGAGGGAAAAATACTTTAAGATCCACGTAAATATCTTTGCCAGCCTCTAGTCTTTCTTTTTGCAATTATCACAGAACTCAATATTTCCTTTCATGTATTGACTGTTTTAACTCTACAATAACTCTCATATTTCTCCTGCTAATATTCTTGGTGATTTTAATAAACACATAAGCAGTCCATCAAATATGATCTTGTACTTTCTTCTCTATTATGATGATATTGATGTATCTCTCAATTATATAGTCCCAGAGTTAGGTGCTAAATCCTTCTGTTGCCAGCAATTGAAATGTCTCCATAATCTCAATGGCAGTAGTTCCACTCTGACATTCTCTGATTTTTCCAGCTCATACTATCTAGAAGCCCAGTATGACAACCTTTCTTCATGGCTAAGAACTATAACCTTTTTTCCTAATAAGTTTTCACTATACCCTATCACCTTCATGTCCCATTAGTTGTGTTTTGATGCAGTCCATGGTCCATTATTAAGACCATTTTATACTTATTCTCTAGTCATCTCATTAAGTGTTATGGCTTTGATACTATTTATACACTGATGACTCCCCAAAGTGTATCCTCAGTCCCAGACAAAGATCATGAGCTCCATATTCGTTTTGTTTGTTTGTTTGTTTGTTTGCGGTTCGCGGGCCTCTCACTGTTGTGGCCTCTCCCGTTGCGGAGCACAGGCTCCGGACGCGCAGGCTCAGCGGCCATGGCTCACGGACCCAGCTGCTCCGCGACATGTGGGATCTTCCCGGACCAGGGCACGAACTCGTGTCCCCTGCATCGGTAGGTGGACTCTCAACCACTGCGCCACCAGGGAAGTCCCTCCATATAAGTTTTTTCAACTATTTCCTTGCCATTCCTGCCTGTGTTTCAAATAGTTTGACATACCCCAATCTGAATTTCTAATTTTCTTCTTCATATATGATCCTCTTTAGCCCAGTGGATGGCAAAATTCACCTTCAGTTGCTCAGATCAAATTCTTGAAATCATCCTTGAACCTCTTTCTCTTCTACTCCACATCAAACTTATCAGCAAATTCTGCTAAATCTGATTCAAAGTATACATGCAATCCTATCGCATAACTATTACTACTCTCATCATAACTGATGCAATCAGATTGTTGCAATAGCCTTTTAACTTAGAGGTCAGCAATCTACTTCCTGCAAGCCAAATTATTTGTTCATATAATTTGCACATTTTGATACGACTTTTTTATCTTTTACTCACTGATATGTAGGCAGTAGTCACATATTCTGGATACTAATCATTTGTCTACTGTATATTGTACAACTATTTTCTCCTAAAATTTAGCTTACTTTTTAATATTAATTATAGTTTTTTGTATATAATTTTTACATTTTTAAAATTACCAGCTAAATTTTAAACTTTCTGATGGTATGGATCTTGCTTAATACAACTTTAATATTCTACTCTAACACATCATGGGTGCTCAATCAACATTTATTTATTGATTGATTCAAAACACTGCATTTCACTAGAGTTTCTATACACAGCTCATAGGTAACAAAGCAACAGGATTCATCAGTCTATACTAGCATTGGCCTGTACCCCATCAGCAGTCAGAAATGAGCATTAGAGGATAAGCTGGTTTCTCATGTTCTACTGTGACAGAACTCAGGTACACAGGGCAAGAAGTAGGAAGCATCGTATAAATGTACAGAGGATTCCAGACAGAATCTTAAAGTAGTAAATGCACTTTCAAAAATGAAAAGGTTTACTTCAAGGTCCCAGTTCCTTACACTGTTAGAAATATTATTCAGGAAGTCTTTTAAAGGAGGTCTGTTCACATAGTATGCAATTTCATACACACAGGATAGTCAGGCTACTAGGAACTAGTTTTGTGTTCTATAATTCATTTGCCACCTTCAACTGTTAGCTTATATGTATGTTTATGTAAGACTATATTTTCCATGTATTACCAGATCAAGCAATATATATGCAGCACCAAGAGAAAGTATTCCTGCTGCCCCAACAATATCATTCACTACAAATTTAAAGAATAGGAGAGGTGCCTGCCTAGCCAATGCATTTCTCTCTCTGCCTCTCTCTCTCTCTCTCTTCCCTCCTCTCTCTCCCCCTCTCTCTCAAACAAATAACTACCTTGGAAGTTCACTAAGTTCATAAGCCTGTAAATGAGTTATGCAGATATAAGAAAAGTCAGGAGGGACAACATCTGAGCAAAATAAATCTGAAGGAAGAGTAGAGGAGAAAGTGTACAGTGTTCCAAAAACTGTGTATTAACATGAGGCTCACATTGATTTTTATACATTTCAGTTCTCTATTACACCTGTGGGTATGGTTAGAAAAAATTTAAATGGCTTCTGAACATCATTAACTCTACTGAAAAACTACCATCTTACATGGAAACGGTAAATATAAGAGTGGCAGGGAGTGGCAGGCATAAGAAAAGTAGACAGAAATTGACAGTAGGAAGAGAAGTACTTGAAGAGAGAGAGAGAAAGAGGAACAGAGGTGTATGGAAAGAGAAGTTAGAGATAGCTGGTTCTGAAATGAAAGATAGGAAAAAGTAATAAACCTGATACCAATTAATCTATATACTGAAGGTATTACTGCCAGTTATTTATTGCACTGTGAAGAATGAGCTGGTGTTAAAACATGTATGATTATCAGACTCAACTGGAGAGCTTGTTATAAGATAGGGATTCTCCAGATCTATCCCTCTACCACTGGTCTATCCCACCCCACTTCATGCGTTAGGATGGCACTGGGGCATCATTTTACATTTATGTATGTATGCATATATATGTATGTATACACACAGACAAACATGCACACATGCACATATTTAGGTTCAGTAGCTGGTCCTAATTTCCACACAGGAACTCATACTAATTTTGTTGAGTACTGAAAGCATGAGGGTCTCTGTCCCTCTCTCTGCCTCCCAAGCTTTTCCTTCACAAGAAGAAGAAACATCAATCACATTGAATGAAGTTTCAGGCCTACCACTAAAATATAAGATCCAAGAGAGAAACTCTCTCTTCTGCCAGTTTGATAAAAAGGATACAGTATAGAGTTCTATCAGGTAGATACAACCAACTTGCTGTTTTCCATATTTCCTTTATTAAGATTACTTTGATCCCTTCAATTATTTGTTTCTTATAATTAACTCGTAAGATTTGGACTTGGAGAACCGGTCCTAATATTTTCTCCACAAAGTAGTTAACGTATAGCTTTCTCAAGGTTCCAATGTGACTCTAACTGTAAAATAGGGATAATAACACTTATCTATCTACCTTGCAGTTTTGAAAAGAGTACAGAGAAATAATGTATACGTATGTTTTTAACCTGTAAACTAGTATAAAACATTATTTACATAGTTAGCTAAAAGTGGAGTTGTGCTTTGACTTCCAAGCTAGACTTTTAGCATTGCCTGATACTTTCTTATTATCCTTGTAAAACAGATCACACTACAGTAATACATGGTTTCTGGGTCCAGCCTATGTTTCCAGCTTCCTGACAAGGTCTTAGAGTTTCAGTGAATCATTTTTCACATTTTTTTTCAATTCTTTATTCCACCTCCTTATAAGGAGAAAGAGAAAATCATCTTAATTCATATGGTTAAAAATTATTCTCTGAAATGCATCATCAGTTTTCACAACAAAAAACTGAATATAAGTTCAGTTATATAATATTTTTAATATTATATTTAAAAATATTATATAATAAAATATATATTATATTATTAAAAATATAATATTTTTGTCTGAATATAAGTTTTGATTTCTCTGGGCTACATACTTAAGTGGGCAATTACTGGTTTTTATGGCAATTACATATTTCGTTTTATATTGATATTTTTTAAAAGCCAACTTTTACTAAACTCACCAATTTGTTCTAGGTAGTTGTTTATGTAGGTTCTTGGCATTCCAATCTGTATGACATTTACTTTTCTTGCCTTATTTATCAGTGTGGTAAATGTCCCTTTAAGCGCTCTTTTCACTACATCCCTAGTCTTTGATAATTTGTATTTTAA
Organism: Delphinus delphis; assembly: GCF_949987515.2. Lineage (NCBI taxonomy): Eukaryota > Metazoa > Chordata > Mammalia > Artiodactyla > Delphinidae > Delphinus > Delphinus delphis. The sequence continues at coordinate 14,070,503 of NC_082693.1, read as the reverse complement.
TTTTCATTAGTTCAGAATATTTTTCAATTTCTCTTAGGACATTTTCTTTGACCTATTTGTTATTTGGAAGTATGTTGTTTAATCTCCAAATATTTTTATAATTTTCTACTATCTTTCTGTTATTGATTTGTAGTTTTAAATTCCCTGGTGGCCTGAGAGCATACTCTGCAAAATTTCTAGTCTTTTCAATTTGGTAAGGTGTGGGTTTCTTTTAACACAGACTGTGGTCTATCCTGATGAATGTTCCTTGTGAGCTTAAAAAGAATGTGTATTCTGCTGTTACTGTACAAAGTATTCTGTAGATGACAATTAGATACAGTCAACTGATGGTGTTGTTCAGTTCAGCTGTATCCTTACTGATTTTCTGCCTGGCACAGTGTGTTGAAACCTCCAACTATAATGTTTTATTCGTCTATTTCTCCTTTTAATTCTATCAGTTCTTCCCCATGTATTTTTTTTAACATCTTTATTGGAGTATAATTGCTTTTCAATGCTGTGTTAGTTTCTACTATATAACAAAGTGAATCAGCTATATGTATACATATATCCCCATATCCCCTCCCTCATTTTTTTTATTAGATCTTTATTGGGGTATAATTGCTTCACAATACTGTGTTAGTTTCTGTTGTACAACAAAGTGAATCAGCCATATGCATACATATGTCCCCATATCCCCTGCCTCTTGAGCCTGCCTCCCATCCTCCCTAACCCACCCCTCTAGGTCATTGCAAAATACCGAGCTGATTTCCCTGTACTATGCTGCTTCTTCCCACTAGCTATTTTACATTCAGTAGTGTATATATGTCGATGCTACTCTCACTTCACCCCAGCTTCCCCCTCCCACCCCGTTTCCTCAGGTCTATTCTCTACATCTGTGTCTTTATTCCTGTCCTGCCCCTAGGTTCATCAGAACCATTTTTCTTTTTTTTTTTTTTAGATTCCATATACATGTGTTAGCATACGGTACTTGTTTTTCTCTTTCTGACTTACTTCACTCTGTATGACAGTCTCTAGGTCCATCCACCTCACTACAAATAACTCAATTTCATTTCTTTTTATGGCTAAGTAATATTCCATTGTATATATATGCCACATCTTCTTTATTCATTCATCTATCAATGGACATTTAGATTGCTTCCATGTCCTGGTTATTGTAAACAGTGCTGCAATGAACATTGTGGTACATATCTCTTCTTAAATTATGGTTTTTTTCAGGGTATATGCCCAGTAGTGGGATTTCTGGGTCATATGGTAGTTCTATTTTTAGTTTTCTAAGGAACCTCCATACTGTTTTCCACAGTGGTTGTATCAATTTACATTCCCACCAACAGTGCAACAGGGTTCCCTTTTCACCACAGCTTCTCCAGCTTTTATTGTTTCTAGATTTTTTGATAATGACCATTCTGACCGGCTTGAGGTGATACCTCATTGCAGTTTTGATTTGCATTTCTCTAATAATTCGTGATGCTGAGCATCTTTTCATGTGGCTCTTGGTCGTGTGTATGTCTTCCTCAGTGAAATGTCTATTTAGGTCTTCTGCCCATTTTTTAACTGGATTGTTTGTTTTTTTGATATTGAGCTCCATGGGCTGTTTGGAGATTAACCCTTTTTCTGTTGTTTCATTTGCAAATATTTTCTCCCATTCTGAGGGTTGTTTTTTTGTCTTGTTTATGGTTTCCTGTGCTGTGCAAAAGATTTTAAGTTTAATTAAGTCCCATTTATTTTTGATTTTATTTCTGTTATTCTAGGACGTGGGTCAAAAAAGATCTTGCTGTGATTTATTTTTCCTATGTTTTCTTCTAAGAGTTTTATAGTGTCTGGTCTTACATTTAAGTCTTTAATCCATTTGGAGTTTATTTTTGTGTATGGTGTTAGGTAGTGTTCTAATTTCATTCTTTTACATGTAGCTGTCCAGTTTCCTAGCACCACTTATTGAAGAGGTTGTCTTTTCTGCATTGTATGTTCTTGCCTCCTTTGTCATAAATTAGGTGACCATATGTGCGTGGGTTTATCTCTCGGCATTCTATCCTGTACCATTGATCTATATTTCTGTTTTTGTGCCAGTACCATACTGTCTTCCTACTGTAGCTTTGTGATATTGTTTGAAGTCAGGGAGACTGATTTCTCCAAACCCATTTTTCTTTCTCAAGATTGCTTTGGCTATCAGGGTCTTCTGTGTCTCCATACAAATTGTAAAATTTTTGTTCTAATTCTGTGAAGAATGTCATTGGTAGTTTGATAGAGATTGCATTGAATCTGTACATTGCTTTGGGTAGTATAGTCATTTACACAATATTGATTCTTCCAATTCAAGAACATGGTATATTTCTCCATCTGTTTATGTCATCTCTGATTTCTTTCATCAGTGTTTTATAGTTTTCTGAGTACAAGTCTTTCACCTCCTTGGGCAGGTTTATTTCTAGGTATTTTATTCTTTTAGTTGTAATGGTAAGTGGGAGTGTTTCCTTAATTTCTCTTCCTGATTTTTCATTGTTGATGTACAGGAATGCTAGAGATTTCTGTGCATTAATTTTGTATGCTGCAACTTTACCAAATTCATTGACTAGCTCTAGTAATTTTCTGGTGGCATCTTTAGGATTCTCTATGTATAGTATCATGTCATCGGCAAACAGTGACAGTTTTACTTCTTCTTTCCAATTTGTATTCCCTTTATTTGTTTTTCTTCTCTGATTGTCATGGCCCAACTTCCAAAACTATGTTGAATAAGAGTGGCGAGAGTGGACATCCTTGTCTTGTTCCTGATCTTAGTGGAAATGCTTTCAGTTTTTCACCATTGAGTAGGATGCTTGCTGTGTGTTTGTCATATATGGCCTTTATTATGTTGAGGTAGGTTCCCTCTATGCCCATTATCTGGAGAGTTTTTTTATCATAAATGGGTGTTGAATTTTGTCAAAAGCATTTTCTGCATCTATTGAGATGATCATATGGTTTTTATTCCTTAATTAGTTAACGTGGTGTATCACATTATTTGATTTTCATATATTGAAGAATCCTTGCATCCTGGGATATATCCCACTTGATCATGGTGTATGATCCTTTTAAATTGTTGTTGGATTCTGTTTGCTAATATTTTGTTCAGGATTTTTGCATCTATGTTCATCAGTTATATTGGTCTATAATTTTCTTTTTTGGTGTTATCTTTTTCTGGTTTTGGTATCAGGGTGGTGGTGGCTTTGTAGAATGAATTTGGGAATGTTTCTCCCTCTGCAATTTTTTGGAAGAGTTTGAGAAAGATCGGTGTTATCTCTGCTCTAAATGTCTGATAGAATATCCCTGTGAAGCCATCTGGTCCTGGACTTTTGTTTGTTGGAAGATTTTTAATTACGGTTTCAATTTCATTACTTGTGATAGGTCTGTTTATATTTTCTAATTCTTCCTGGTTCAGTCTTGGAAAATTGTACCATTCTAAGAATTTGTCCACTTGTTCATTGTTGTCCATTTTATTGGCATATAGTTGTTTGTAATAGTCTCTTATAATACTTCGTATTTCTGCAGTGTCAGTTGTGATTTCTCCTTTTTCATTTCTAATTTTATTGATTTGCATCCTCTCCCTTTTTTTCTTGATGAGTCTAGCTAAGTCAATTTTGTTTATCTTCTCAAAGAACCAGCTTTTAGTTTTATTGATCTTTACTATTGTTTTCTTCATTTCTATTTCATTTCTGCTCTGATCTTTATGATTTCTTTCCTTCTACTGACTTTGGCTTTTCTTTGTTCTTCTTTTTCTAGTTGTTTTAACTGTAGGGTTAGATTATTTCTTTAACATTTTTCTTGTTTCTTGAGGTGAGATTGAATTGCTATAAACTTCCCTCTTAGAACTGCGTTTGCTGCATCCCATAGGGTTTGGGTCATCGTGTTTTCATTGTCATTTGTTTCTATGCATTTTTTAATTTCTTCTTTGAATTCCTCAGTGATCTCTTGGTTATTTAGTCATCCATTGTCTAGCCTCCGTGTATTTGTGTTTTTTACAGTTTTTTTTTTTCTGTAATTGATTCCCAGTCTCATAGTGTTGTGGTCAGAAAAGATGCTTAATACAATTTCAATTTTCTTACATTTTCCGAGGCTTGATTTGTGACCCAAGATGTGATCTATGCTGGAGAATGTTCCGTGTGCACTTGAAAAGAAAGTATATTCTGCTACTTTTGGGTGGACTGTTTTGTAAATATCAATTAAATCTATCTTGTCTATTGTGTCATTTAAAGTTTGTGTTTCCTTATTTATTTTCTGTTTGGATGATCTGTCCATTGGTGTAAGTGGGGTGTTAAAGTCCCCTACTATTATTGTGTTACTGTCAGTTTCTCCTTTCATGGCTGTTAGCATTTGCCTTATATATTGAGGTGCTCCTATATTGGGTGCCTACACATTTATAATTGTTATATCTTCCTCTTGGATTGATCCTTTGATCATTATGTAGTGCCCCTCCTTATCTCTTGTAACAGTCTTTATTTTACAGTCTATGTTATCTGATACTAGTATTGCTACTTCAGCTTTCTTTTGATTTCCATTTGCATTCAATATCCCTTCACTTTTCCATCCCTTCACTTTCAGTCTGTATGTGTCCTTAGGTCTGAAGTGGGTCTCTTGTAGACAGCATGTATATGGGTCATGTTTTTGTGTCCATTCAGCCAGTCTGTGTCTTTTTGTTGAGGCATTTAACCCATTTACATTCAAGGTTATTATTGATATGTATGTTCCTATTACCATTTTCTTAATTGTTTGGGGTTTGTTTTTGTATGTCTTTTTCTTCTCTTGTGTTTCCTGCCTAGAGAAGTTCTTTAGCATTTGTTGTAAAGCTGGTTTTGTGGCATTGAATTCTCTTAGCTTTTGCTTGTCTGAAAAGCTTTTGATTTCTTCATCGGATCTGAATGAGATCCTTGCTGGGTAGAGTAATCATAGTTGTAGTTTCTTTTCTTTCATCACTTTAAGTATATCCTTCCACTCCCTTATGGCCTGCAGAGTTTCTGCTGAAAAAATCAGCTGATAACCTTACGGGGATTCCTTTGTGTGTTATTTTTTGTTTTTCCCTTGCTGGTTTTAATATTTTTTATTTGAATTTAATTTTTTGTTAGTTTGATTACTATGTATTTTTGTGTGTTTTTCCTGGGGTTTATCCTATATGGGGCTCTCTGTGCTTCCTGGACTTGGATGACTCTTTCTTTCCCCATGTTAGGGAAGTTTTTGACTATAATCTCTTCAAATATTTTCTCAGACCCTTTCTTTTTCTCTTCTTCTTCTGGGACCCAGAAGAAGACCCAACATATAATTCTAATGTTGCATTTAATGTTGTCCCAGAGGTCTCTGAGATTGCCTTCAATTCTTTTCATTCTTTTTTCTTTATTCTGCTCCTTGGAAGTTATTTCCACCATTTTGTCTTCCGCCTCACTTATTCATTCTTCTGCTTAAGTTATTCTGTTATTGATTCCTTCCAGTGTATTTTTCATTTCAGTTATTATATTGTTCATTTCTGTTTGTTTGTTCTTTAATTCTTCTAGATCTTTATTAAACATTTCTTATATTTTCTCAATCTGTGCCTCTATTCCATTTCCGAGGTTCTGGATCATCTTTACTATCGTTATTCTGAATTCTTTTTCAGGTAGATTGCCTATTTCCTCTTCATTTATTTGGCCTTGTAGGTTTTTACCTTGCTCCTTCATCTGTGACATATTTATTTGCTGTCTCTTTTTTTTTAATGAGTAGGATCACGTTCCTGTCTTACTGGTTGTTTGGCCTGAGGCTTCCAACAGTGGAATTTGTAGGCTGTTTGTTAGAGCTGGGTCTTGGTGCTGAGATGAGGACCTCCGTGAGACCTTACTCCAATGAATATTCCCTGGGGTCTGAGGTTCTCTGTTAGTTCTGTGGTTTGGACTCAGAGCTCCCACCACAGGAGCTTTCGGCCTGACCCCCAGCTTGTGAACCAAGATCCCACAAGCTGTGTGTGGTGGCAGAAAACAATAAAAGAGAATAATAACAAAGTAAAAAATTAAATTAGACTAGGAAACTAACAGATATGTTTAGAAAGAATGTAAAAATAAAAATATAGGTGAATCATCAACCAGAAGGTACATTAGTACCACAATAGTAAAAAACAGGAGGAGGGAAAAGAAAAAAAAAAGGGGGGCTGAAGGCCTTGGCTGTGGAGGGCGGGACCTAAGGAAGGGTGAGGTTTGGGTGGTAGGCAGGGCCTATGCTTAGGACCCACAGGGCTGGAAAAGGCCCTGGGTGCTGTGGAGGGTGGGGCTTATGATCAAGAAAGAGAAGGAGCTCAGGGATGCCCGTCAACCCGGTCTCAGAGGGTAGGGGACCTCACCTGGGAGCCCAGCTGACTTCCTGGGCGTGAGTAGGCCGGGCAAATGCCCTTCTCTCCTCTCTTGCTCCTCCAGTCCCAGAGGGTCCCTTCCGCCTTCCTCTCCTGATCTCCCTGGCCTCCCTCCTATGCCCCCAGGACCATTGCGGCTGAGGGCAGGCCTTGGAGTGCAGGGGACTGGCCTGGGAGCTCAGCAGGCTCCCCTGGCCTGAGTGGGCGGGGCAATTGCCTTCCACTCCTCTCCCTCTTTGCCCGGATACTTCAGCCTGCCTCTCCTGATCTCCCTGACTCCCTCTTATGCCCCCAGGACCCACGTGGCCTGGAGGGGGCTTTGGATGGGGGGTACTGACTTTGGAGCTCAGCAGACTCCCCAGCCCAAGCGATTGCCCTCCGCTCCTCTCCTGCTCTTCCCTGAGGGTCCCTCCCACCTGCCTCTCCTGATCTCCCTGGCCTCAGGGAAACCAGTCCTGTCTGGCTTCCACTTCTCCTCCACCCTCAGGCCCCCTACATCCTACCGGTTCACGTGGGTTTCCTCCCATCTCCTTGGACATCAGGGTCCCCCACCAGCAGCCGGCAGGTCCCCTAGTTGTGGGGAGATTCTAACTTGACCTAAACATTATATTTTACAACTGCATTCATGTAAAGATGGATATAATGAAGGCTGCATTTTATATTATATATTCATTTTATATTATATATTCATTGTATATTCGTTCTTATCTTCTCATCATAAAAAAAGTTATTTAGGGCTTCCCTGGTGGTGCAGTGGTTGAGAGTCCACCTGCCGATGCAGGGGACACGGGTTTGCCCCAGTCCGGGAAGATCCCATATGCCGCGGGGTGGCTGGGCCCATGAACCATGGCTGCTGAGCCTGCACTTCCGGAGCCTGTGCTCCACAACAGGAGAGGCCACAACAGTGAGAGGCCTGAGTACCACATTAAAAAAAAAAAAAAAAAAAAAAGTTATTTAAAAATATTCTGTGGGCACTGTGGTCCCAGGCACTGTGCCTACTGGTCCTGGGGAGGGGGTTTTCCTGATAGCAGGGCAGCCACCCTGGCAGGGAAAAAAATCTTCCCATGTATTTTTGATTCTCTGTTGTTAGGCACATACAGGTTAAGGATTGTTATGACTCTTTGGAGAATAGACCCCTTTATCATTATGTAATGTTTCTCTTTATCCCTGATAATTTTCCTTGTTCTAAAGTCAACTTGTGTGAAATTAGTATTGTTACTCTAGTTTTTTCTCAGTTGGTATTAGCATGATACATTTTTCTCTGTCCCTTCACTTTTACCTATATGTATCTTTTATCTATATATATACATATATATTTAAAATGAGTTTCTTAAAGATAATGTATATTTGGGTCTTGTTTTTTTTTAATCCACTCTGACAGCCTGTTTTTTAATTCACATATTTAGACAATTCACATTTGAAATCATTGCAAGTATTATTCATTAGTATCTACCATGTTTTTAAATGTTTTCTATTCATTGCATTTTGTTGTTTACTTTTATCTTCCCCTCTTTTTCTGCCTAGTTTTAATTAAGCATTTTATGTTATTCTATTTTCTCTCATCTCTTAACATATCAATTTTACTTCTTTTAATTCTTTTTAGCAGTTGCTTCAGAGTTTGCAGTACACATTTACAGCTACTTTAAGTCTATTTCAAATAATGCTGTACTGCTTCATAGATAGTACAGGTACCTTAAAATAGAATATTTACAATTCCTTCCTCCTATCCCATATAATATTGGTGTCATACATTATACCTTTATGTTACAATCACTCAGTAATGACCCAATATATTCTTGCCATTAGTACTTTGAACAAAAGGTTATCTATTAGATCAGTTAAGTATCAGAAAAATAAAAGAATTATTTTATGTTCATTTATACATTTTCCAGTTTCTTCATTTCTTAATGTACATCTGAGCTTCTGACCTATATCATTTGTCTTTCTCTCTAAAGAACTTTTAACGTTTCTAGCAGTGCCAGTTTGCTGGTGACAAATTCCCTTAGTTTTTGTTTGTCTGATAAAGTATTTCTCCTTCACTTTTTTTTTAAAGTGGGCAGAATGTGTAACTTTTTTATGGTGGCAAAAACCTTAAAATTTACCATCTTAACAATTTTTAAGTGTACAGTTGAGTAGTGTTATTTTCACATCATTGTGAAACAGTTCTCCAGAATTTCTTTATCCTGCAAATCTGAAGCTTTATACCCATTAAACAACAGCTTCCCCCCACCCTGATTCTCACCCCTGCTAACCACCATTCTACTTTCTGTCCCTATGATTTTGACTACTCTAGGTACCTCGTATAAGTGGAATCATAGTCTTTTTGTGACTGGCTTATTTTACTTGCCATAATGTCTTCAACGTTCATGCATGTTGTAACATGTGACAGGATTTTCTCCCTTTTTAAGTCTGGATAATATTTTGTTGTATGCGTATATCATATTTTGTTTATCCATTCATCCATAAATAGACATTTGCATTGCTTCCACCTCTTGATTATTGTGAATATGGATGCTATGAACAAGGGCGTACAAATATATCTTTAAGACCATGCTTTCACTTCTTTTGGATATATATCCAGAAGTAATATTGCTGGGTCATATGGTAGTTTTATTTTTATTTTTTTAAGGAAACTCCATTCTGTTTTTCCTAGTGGTTGTATGATTTTACAATCCCACCAACAGTGCAGAAGTATTCCAATTTCTTCACATCCTTGCCAACACTTGTTATTTTTTTTCATAGTAGCCACACTAGTGGGTGTGTCTGTTTTACTTGTGAAAGATAATTTCACTGGTACAGAATTCTAGGGTGACTTTTTTTTCTTTATTTCGATAGTTTATTATATATTTCATTTTACTCTCTTCTTTGTTGTTTGGTTTCTGAAGAGAAGTCCTATGTAATTCTTGTATTTGTTGCTCTATACATAAGGTGTTTTTTTTCCCCCTTTAGCTATTTTCAGGATTTTCTCTTTGTCTTGGGCTTTCTGCCATTTGAGCATGATATTCCTAGGTGTAGATTTTTTCAGTGTTTTTCTTTATGGTATTCTCTGAGCTTCCTGGACCTATAGTTTTGTGTCTGTCACTAATTTTGGAAAATCTCATCAATGGTTACTTCAAATATTTCTTCTGCTTCTTTTTCTCTTTCTTCTCTCTCCAGTATTCTTACTACATGTATGTCATACCTTTTGTAATCATCTCACTGTTCTTGGATATTCTGTTCCATTTTGTTCACTCTTTTTGCTTTTCATTCAATTCAGGAAGTCTATTGACATATTCAGGCTCACTGATTCTTTACTTGGTCATATCCAGCTTATTGATGAGCCCATAAGAGGCAATCTTCATTCAGTTACATTTTTTCCCAGCATTTCCTTTTTATTCATTCTTATAGTTTTCATCTTTCTACTTATATTATCCATGTGTTCTTCCATGTTGTCTAATTTTTACATTAATGCTTTAACTTATTATCAGAGTTATTTTAAATTTCCAAGCTGGTAATTCTAAAATCTGTGTCATATCTGATTCTGGTCTTGTTGCTTGCTTTATCTCTTCAGATTTTGCTTTTAGGATTTCTTGTAATTTTTTATTGAAAGCTGGTGATGACATGATATATCTGGTAGTAGGAATATTTAAGTATTCCTACCAGTTTCTGGTTCCAATATGTGTATTCTCAGTAAGCTGATCTTGGCTATAATTCTGTCACCTGTCTCTCTAGGTTTTAAGGTAGCAGTTTGTCCTGGAACCTCAATTATTTGATAGATCTAAGAAAAGTCATTGATTTTGATTTTCAGCTTGGTCAACTTTTTTGTTATTATAAAAGTAGAAATGATAACTTAATGAGCTTTACATGTTAGAACTGAGACTAGAAGTCTTAAGTGTTGCTTTAAGACTGTTTTCATCCTTATGACAGAGAGCTAACATTTTTATACATACATTCACTTCATACTTTTTTATATAAAACTTTTTTAGAATATAAAAGCACAATTCAATCATAATCCCATCCCTTTTTATCTGAATAATATAAAATAAGAATGGAGTGCTTCTGTCTACTCAACCCACTGGCATTTCCACTTCAACCCACTCAAGGTTAAGTATTATTTCTATTTGGTATATATCTTTTCTTTTATCTAAAGGTATACAGATGCACACACACACTTTTTAAACAAAAGTTCAACCGTGACTTATATATTAGTCTTTTATGTCAAGACACTTAGCTCCATACAGAGGGATAATCAGAGGAATTAAATTAATAGCGTTAAGGTATACTTTAATACATAATAACTCTATTGTAATTTTTATTGGCTACTTTGTAATGACTGTCATCAATAAGATGAATTTGTTGAACATCTACTGAATGCAAGGCACCCTAGTAGATATTGTGATAATAAGGGTGGCTTGGGGAAAGGAAAACATACATATCAATATTGTACTAGCAATTAAAGGAAGCATAGTATTAAAAGTCAAATAACTAGCACATATTTATAATTGTCCCAAGTTCACAGGAGGAAGGGATCACTATCTTATGCAACAAAAATGTTTTCACTTGGTTAGGATCTGAGGTAGGATAATTGGGGAATAAAAAACATGTGATGTTGAGAAGAAATTTTAAACTGAGTAAATAGTAAAACAGTTTTAAAAACTAATCTATACTAAACACATGTGTCTGTTCTGTTCTAGGAACTTTCCATATATTAACACATTTAATACTCAACAATCCTATGAGATAAATACTCATTATCTCCATTATAACTCTGAGGAGACTGAGGCTTAGAGAGAGAAATAATGTGCCCATGCATTTAAGCTTTGAAGCAAAATAGTCTCTAGAACCAGTGCTTTTAAATTCTGCTAAATCCCATAGGTGGGCGTGTATAGCATTTAGGGAGGGGGGATGTTTGGAGCTACATATTGCAGGCTTCTGAATGCCAGCCTAAGTAGTTTGAATATTTATCTCCAGGCAATAAAAAGTCAATGAAGACAAGAGGAATAGCTTGTAGAAAGAGTGTTTTAAGATAATTAATTTAATAGCAGTGTATAGAATGAACTGAATTTGAAAAGATAAAAAGCAGAGTAATTATTGAAAAATCTGGTTTAATAGTTAAGTAGTAAAGGGGTGAATGCCTACTTCAGGATAATAGGAAGAAATAACAAAATCAAAGGACAGACATTACAGTCATATTACTCTTTTAATTCTGTCAGAGGCACTATTATCACACCAAAAAGAAAAAAATGGCTCTCTTGAGTGCTTAGTCTTAGATCTCAAATACAGAGGTCTTACCTCTTAGTCCAGCCAAATAAAAGAATTATTTGTGTATATCACAGTTAAGGGCAGATGGAGAAAATTCCAACTGCCGTTCAATGCATTTACCAATATTCATCATTTTCTAAAGAGTGTTTTATAATATAAAATTGTAAAACGGTGTACGTTTGAAAAGTTGAAAAATAAAGATTTATGATGGGGTCAAAGTACATATGTTGATGTATCGTATATTATCTTTAGTGAAAAAAACATTCTCAAAGAGGTAAGCAGGAAAAATCTTTTAACTGAGGCAGCACAAATCACGGGACCTTATTAAAGCATAAGCACCTGAGAAAATGAAAGAATACAAAAATAAAAGCAAGATCTGAAAAACAGATATTTTCAGTCAGAGAGCAGAACATTCAATATAATAATAAGAAAAGGCATCATAATAGGAAAAGGAGAAAGCAGAAACACATCCAGTATACACACAAAAATAATAATTGATTTTAGAAACTAGGTGATGGGTTCCAATTTCCATAACTTAATAAAAAGACACTTTACATGCAAAAGAGCCCTAGAAAAGATTAGAGACTGAATGACCTGAAATAATGCTTTAGAAATGCCCTGTTTTTTGTCAGAATCTCATATTATTCAATATAATCATATATACAAAAAAGTAATCTAGCAACAAATTAATTTCTAAATGCCTGAATATAACAGAGAAGGACATGTGCAAATAAACCCAGCAGGTAGTTAATAGCCAGCTTCTCCAAAGGATTGATGTCATCTTTATATGTGAAAAAAAATCAGGGTACTGCCTTTGGGAATATCTCTAACATATTTATACTGGCTATTTAGCTTAGTAGTTACCGGACATCAATAACCTGGCACCAAAATAAAAGTACTGGAAAGAGATTGAAATGAGCTCAAAGGAAACATTTCACTTCAAGATAAATACCATGAAAATATAGCTGATTGCAGTTTCTTGGGCATAAATTGTCATGAGTACACACTTCATTAAAAATGAGATTAATATAAAAACTATTCTTGTACTCCACTAATGTATCATTCTCCCCACTTCCTGTAGTGGCTTAGTTTAGCTGAGTTAAATGATTTAAAAAAATGGTAGTGCAATAGAAATGGGACCAAGAGCTATTGGGGGTGGCTTAATAATCAGGATTAGAGTACCCAGTTTTCCTAGAAAGACATCCAAATCTAAATCTCAGTAGCAATTCCACCTTCTATTCTTGAAAGATAAATGAACTGTGTTCCAAATAACTCATTTTATGACGGTGCTTTAAGCAGGACTATGAACATATAGCATTGTCTTAGGGAACATGGGGTAAAATGCAGATTCTAATTTGGAAAACTTTATTTTCAAAAGATACTTTAAATTAAAAAAGGCAATTTTTTACCATTGTTCTATCTTTTCATGGACTTATGACCTCAGTTTAAAATATGAAACTTTAAGATTCTATCAATGAATGGTTATTAAAAAAATAAAATACCTAGTCTTACTTAGACACTCCCTGCTAAAGCCTAGTAGGCTTTCTGTCCCATTGTGCTTAATTAGCTCATCTGGCTAGCAAAACGCTGTCCATGTGATTGCTGCTCATCACGTGTCATAACAAAAGATCCAGGCCCAGGATGAACATGGTTTCTAGTACCCTGAGAAGTGCAAAACATTGTACCATCTTGTACAATTTGTAATGTAATGTATAAGTTACATTAGCTCTCTGGACTGTATTTTGACTGTATTTGATGATCTTAAAGTAGCCTTTCAGTGCTTGGCTGCCACATTCTCACGTGCAGACCAACATTTTCAGATTCCAAACTGACGAAAAAGTCAAGTGTGATGAACCGAGTGTTTCATAGTATTCAAGCACTGAAATCTACTGTAATGTAATGTAATGTAATCTAATGTAATGTACAAGTTACATTAGCTCTCTGGACTGTATTTTGACCGTGTTTGATGATCTTAAAGTAGCCTTTTAGTGCTTGGCTGCCACATTCTCATGTGCAGACCAACATTTTCAGATTCCAAACTGACGAAAAAGTCAAGTGTGATGAACCAAGTGCTTCATAGTATTCAAGCACTGAAATCTTACTAGGTGTAACTAGGACAAAGTAATCCATGATCAAATTACTTTCAACATGTTTGTTTTTGTGTGCCAAAGTGTCCAGCAGCTTGTGGTGCACAAAGTAAAGATGATTTCATAAGACTCTGTCAAAGTCAAATTCAACTAACGTTGATTGAGCAAAACCTGTGTGCAAGGAATTATGCTAGTTCCCACCACATTATTTATTTAACTTAATCCTTAACAAAAATTTCTAAATGTCTTGTCATTATCACTATTTTACTATTGCAAGAACAGATGCTTATAGACACTGATAAATGGAAGAATGAAATTTTGAACCCTGACCTTCTGGTCCATATAGTTAAAGAGTCTGTTGTGTGTGAGTGTGTGCATGTATGTATAGTACAATACTTACGTATGTATCATTAATTTAATTTATTCTTATTTTTTACTTTTTTTATTTTTGGCTGCATTGAGTCTTTGTTGCTGCACGTGGGCTTTTCTCTAGTTGTGGCGAGCGGAGGCTACTCTTCTTTGTGGTGTGCGGGCTTCTCATTGTGGTGGCTTCTCTTGTTGCGGAGCACAGGCTCTAGGTGCGCGGGCTCAGTAGTTGTGGCTCGCGGCCCTAGAGCGCAGGCTCAGTAGTTGTGGCACAAGGGCTTAGTTGCTCCGCGGCATGTGGGATCTTCCCGGATCAGGTCTTGAACCCCTCCATTGGCAGGCGGATTCTTAACCACTGTGCCACCAGGGAAGCCCTGTATGTATCATTAATGAACACTTGTTATTTACCAGACATTGTGCTAAATGGGTTATATATGTGTGTGTGTGTATGTGTGTATTGCAAGGTTGATATTACTTAATCATTAAAACAAAGAGATTTAATAACCTGCCCCTAGTAGCAAAGCTCTTATTTGGTAGAACCAGGATTAAAATCAGACAGATTTAATTTTAGAGCTCATACTCTCAGTGACTTCAACACACAGCCTGCGGACAGTGTGCTTATTTCTCTCTTCAATTTTCATTTCAATTCCATCACTACTGGACCACAAGTCTAAACCATTATAAAGTTATTTGAATCCTATACAATAAAATGTGGGGTAAGACTTGAATATTTCCTAGTGTCATTTTCTGAAGTCACCTAGTTCCTATCATATTAAGATGATAATGTGGAAAAAATATTCCTTGCTTGGTCTATGCTTTTGTTTTTTAAATCAATTAAATGGATTTGCATATAAAATAATGTGTCTGTTATGTTTACAGCCGGCCATGGACTGTTGATTTACTCTCTGTAGCAGGGATTATGAAGACCTTATGATCATTTTGCTCTTGACTTGTGATCCCTTTATACTGTTAAGTGTGGAGGGTGGGGCAAAGGAGCATACACACATCGCTATCCTATACCATGTCAGATCTTTCAACCAACACCTAGAAGAAATGGCCTGCCGAAATAGCACTCTATTTAAATGCAGATTCTTTTCAGACAATCTCTTGGATGGCCGGCTACATATATATGCGTGGTTTTTTTTCTCACACATATACTCTCCAATTGCAGCTGTAATCTGCCTTTAAATACCACATTTTCCCTTTGAAAAAACAGTTTCACTTTTGAAAACTTAGGCTTAGTTCTTCAAAACAAAATTTATTAATCTCATTTGTGTTTTTAGTAGCAACAATGAAAAGAGACAATTTCTTAAATGGAAAATCACAAGTTACAGTGATTAATGACATTTTTGTTTATTTGTTTGCCTGTAGGCCAAGTATGAAACAGTGTTTCCCTAGACCCCTTGTTGGTAAAATTGCAGCAAAAACAGGTGCAAAAACATTACACATAATATAGTAGAAAAGGGCTTACTTCCAAGAAAGTCTATCCATATTAGTTTCTATATTTTGTACTTCACTAAAGGAGAAACGTGGATCAAATTTGTTCCAACACAGTTGGAAGCTCTGTTTTCTTTTTTGGTCTACATATTATTTAAAAAGTCAGTCAAGATAAATGTAAAAGACTTATGCTAGTTTCTGTTTTATAATTACTGTAAATTCTTATGGGTCTTTACTTTTTAATTCCTCTTTCAGGCTACTTTTATTCTTACTAGGAAGAAATATACAAATAACCAAACAAAGAATATTTATCAAATAGCAACTATCCTTTCCTTTATGTGCTACAGAAAACAATTTCTGTCCTTGAGAAGCTTCCATTCTGATCAGGAAAACTAAACTTCCAGCACAGGCTGCTCTCTTTCCTAACTAGATAGCAGCTCCAGGTCCATTAACATTCCACTTGCTTCAATTACGTTATTTATTTCTCTTTCCACCATCTCATCACTTAGATCCCAGATTTGTAATATTTATGCATCAAATGTTCTCATTAAAGTTATTGACTGAGATGTCCTCATAGGAGATAGAGCACAGTCAACTAGGTGCTCCCAGTCTACAGACACAGATAAAAGGAGGTAAAAGACAAGAAAAACATAGTGACTCATTTTTACTGAGGGAGGAATAAAGTGGAAAACTTCTTATGAAAAGAAAGCACATAATATGCAAGTACTCAAACAGGTATATTGAATAAATAAAAATTATTTTGTAAGCCAAAATAGGCTTATAAAGGAAAAGGGAACAACCATAATTTTTAAAATGTATGTATATTCTATTTGCTATTAGATATCCTGGGACCTTGAATGTTCTCCCACATTTTATAAAAATCATTCAAGTGCTCTAGAAAGTTATGTGAATTTCTCCTGGCATACTCTCAGGATTTGGATATTATTAAAGGATTTATTTCTATCAATTAAATGAATATATCTCCAGTGGAACCAGTACCTAGACTCAGGTTTGCAACCCCCTACTGTATACTGGTATTGTGAGAAAGGAATAGAGTTATATTAGCAGTAACTTTAATATGTGAAATTTTGTTATGATTTTTAAAGTCTTTTACCCTTAAGGCACTTGAGCAACATAAAAATTGCAGCACACCCATAATCCATCACCAGCTGTTTAAAATATAGTTCAGTCAAACATATACAAACCATCAACGCTCATTTCATTGTCAAAATTACCTCATAATCAAACTTTAGCTGATTGTCTTCCAGTCTCGGGAAACTCAACTCATTAGGGACATGATGGGGGTGGGGCATTTTAAATTCTCTAATGCAATGATTAATTGTCCAACAAAAATACCAGTGACACCCCTGCTGAAATCACTGCCTGTATCTAGCCCTTTCTCCACAGGCAAAAAAAAAAAAAACATGGAATAGAAATATCCTACATCAGCCATTGTTGTCAACCCTAGCTCTGAGGGTAACACAGGGCATCCCCAGTTATCTGAAGTGAACTAATGACATTTTTTAGAACTTCTCAAAGTAGATTTTTAGGATCTTGTACTTAAAAAGAAAATGCTGTATTGCATATTCAGTGAAAAGATCTTGAGGTAAAACTAGGTAAAGTATTGAAACTTCCAGTTAAAGAGCCGATATTGGGTAGGCTATCTAAATCTAGTACCTAGGACAAAAACTAGGAAATTGTAAATCATCCATCACCGAGGAAAGATTGAATGGATGGGCTAAATGAGTGGATAGATATTTTGTTCAATGCAAACTGCTACAGAGAATGTCAAAAGGAATCAGATACTGTCCCATCTTTGTGTAGCTTTATATTGAATTGTGGGAAAACAAGTAATTATTTTACAAATGTTGGTGGAATGAATACCTTTAGACATACAGAAACCAATGCTACTGAAGATTTTTAATGAGAATTCTGAGAATCCCCTAGGTGGTAATGTGACAGGTTAAAGCTTTGTTTTATTATAGCTGGCACAAAGAAAATGGTTGGGTAAAAATTTAGATGAGTCATAGTTCTGACTTGTTGTTTAATTAGTTAGTTACTCAGTGTAAGGCTTTTTTGTAAATTTACAATAACATTTTCTATCCATGAATCAAAAAGATAGAAATAGCATTGACCAAAGCAGTAATGGAAATTTGATCACTACCTTTCTTTTTTTTAATGATTTTAAATTGTATCGTTATTTATGGTTTATCTTGAGACTTTATTGAGGGATACTTTATTCACTCATTTATTTACTTATTATTTATTCATTCATTCATTCATACATCGATCCATCCATCCATCACTAAATAAGCTTCTGCTACCCAACTCCTATTGGCAAAACTCTATGCTAGACAATTTGAGAGAGGAAAAAAGATACATAAGTTAAAAGATCTATTCTCTGAGAGTTTACAACTTCCAGGTCCTCTTTGACTAAATAGATTATAAAACCCTCTGCAAAGATGCTGATTTGACAGCAAAGAAATTTGTGATGGTGTATTAAACTGGGTCATTGCTATTGCTTAACATTAACCTAGAAATGCCATTTAAATAGAGCATAATAAATCTTCAATTTACCATGTCCCTTCTTGTCCTAAGTGCCCCTATGAGACCACAAATTAGACCAAGATAGCCTGATCATTTCTGTATTCACCAAAAAGAGTGGAGACACTAAGTTTACATTGCCTCGGAAAAATGTTCATAAATCACTGTTTTTATGCTGATCCTAGGTTTCAAATAGGCATTCCAATCTAAAGTAATGACAAAAAGGTAGCACTTCAATATTGGAATGATTGACACTTTTATGGTGTATTTTTCAGGCACATTCAGTAAAATACTTTTCTATGTGTCATACTTTTCTACTATTATTCTGTCAGTCATCAGTTGGATACAAAACTTAAAATGTGATAGTCATAAGTGTCTCTGCCCTCACCTTTCTCCTTTTCTGTACTTATTCATGCATGTATGTATCTACACATACAACATAAGTACATATTTGGGTAGATAGATGATAGATAGATAGATAGATAACGTATCATTCAATTTAGCATATTTACTTGTTTTAAGCCTATTTATTATATTATTGGAAGAAGGAAGGAAGGGAGGGAGGGAGGGAATATATCTTTATCCTGTTCAGATATGAATCCCAACATTGTGTAACTTTATTTCAGGTAACTTTACTCCTAAGAAAAGATGTCCATGGTCCCTTTTTAATGTTCTTAAACCCTGATACAAGTTTTCAGGGTCAAATGTTCTAAACTGTGAATGACTTAGGTCTTTGCATTTTCTTCCTTCTTCCTGTGTCTGTCTCTGGATAATGTCATAGATCAGCACATGAATCAAAAGATTTTTAAAAAGCATTAGAGATGAAATTAAAACTTCTAAAACTATTTTGTGCATAACTCTGGCAGGAGTTTGGTGAGTGAAAATGTTTAATGATGACTGACTTGTTTCTTTTGGGTTTGCTTAATTTTAACATTGACAGCCCAAAACAAACACACCAAAGCTGGCTTCTCTTCAAACAATGATCCATCTTCATTCTCTCTTTTATAAAATCAGATTTCCTGAAAAACTATCTCCACCCACTGACCCTCTCACTGATTCTCTGACATTCTTTTTACACCTCTAACATTCTATTGAAATTCCTTTCTCAACAGCCAAATTCCTTTCTCAACAGGCTCTTCTTTGTCAAATCCAATAGCCTCTGGTAAGTTCTTGCCTTTTTTTACTCTCTGCTGCATTTTCCGTTCTAGACCATCTTCTTTTTTTTTTAATTTCTTTTTTTTTTTTTTTTTTTTTGGCTGCACAGGCTCTTAATTCCCCAACCAGGGATCGAACCTGTGCCCCCTGCAGTAGAAGTGCAGAGTCTTAACCACTGGACTTCCAGGGAAGTCCCTAGACCATCTTCTTCTAGGAATGCTCTTCCCTTGTGGTCTTGGAAAAAATGCCATGGCTCTCTACTCTTCTAACCTCTCTGAGTGCTTAGCATTCTTCTGCCAAGCTGACTGGTCAGTCAGCAGGCTTTTCTCACACATACAGAACTTCCAAGTAGCTTTCAGTGTCTTAATCTTTAATATGATGAATGGCCATGGGTAATAGGAAATATGAGGAAAACCTCAATCATGAAAAAGAGAGCTTAAAAAAAATTTAAAAAGAAAAAAGCAACTTGGATAATATTGAGATTTTTTTTCAATGTACAGGAAAAATAAAAGGAACAACAAAATTACTGTAAAGTTGTTTGTTTAGTGATTTTTGCAAACTAAGTCTTTTATGTCTGTATCCTTTGCCATGTGTGGTCACTGAAGTCTCTGCTTAGTCACATAGTGGTCAGCTACTGATTAGATGAAGGTTTCCTAAAATGCCTGGGACCAGTAAGTACCCCAGTCTTTGTGGAGGTGTCCGTGTTGGGGCACACTATCCACACTCAGCCATGAGGTTTACAGCTCTGCCTTAGCCTTCACTTCCTTCTTATGCAGAACCTCAAGATTATTCAGAGGTGAAATCATATAGCCCTGATTATTTCTTGAACACACACACAGTCCTGGGCATGCACACAGAATATGCACATATATATGCTTTGTCTTCTAGATTCCCAGAAGTATGTTTGAGGTTTTCAAAGTCCCTGCAAACATCTCATTCTCCAGATTTTTTTTTTTCCTTTGTGAGCTTTTGCTTAGCCTCTTGTTTGCCCAAACTTAGGAAGTCACAATGTTCAACAGTTACCTCAATGTATTACTTTTTCAGTGATATTTGACTTTTTAAATGTATCACTCTGATAAAAATAACTAAGTAAACAAACATTTAGAAAAGAAATTAAAAAATAAAACACATCATAACTTTTTCATGTTTCGTTAGGAACCACTCTTTGCCTGGTTAATTTCTCTCATCCTACTACAAGTCTCAGTGCAGAGGCCATTTCCTCAAGGAAGCCTACTTTGAGCTTCCAGATCAACTTCAGACAATACTTTATGCTACCGTAGATCTGAGAATTTATTTGATGGACCTTATCATAGTGTATGTATCTGAATATTTGTATAATTCTTTGCCTACTGCTGTCTGCCCAGCTAGGCAGTAAGTTCCACTAGGGCCATTACATCTGCTTTGTTCACCACTGTATCCTCACTTCCTATCATACTTACTATCACATTGTAGAATGTTAAACACGTATTGAATAATGACAGCTCTACATCCTAGGCATGGAGAACTCATCTAATTCCATAACTTTATTTCCCCTACATACATCCATAATTCCAAATATTCTCCAGAGATCCATATGCTGAGTTACTAACTGCCTGCTGAACATTTTTCCAATAGAGGTCCACTAGGGACCCAAAGCCAAGTGTCTTCTTCTCAAATATGCTTTCTTCTTTTCCCTATGCCAGTTGATCACGTCACTTCTCTTAAGGATAGAAACTTATGAACATTTTTATTCTTACTTTATTTTCACATTACTTATATATTTGGAATAAGTCCTGTCTTCCTATAACTAACTGCACTATTATCAATATGTTCTCAAACATTGTGCTGGAGATGTTCTTCCAGTACATATTCTGCAGTAAACTTTGAAGCAATATCTAAATTCCTTAACATGGCAATTTTAATTCTTTATGATTTGTCCTTCCAGTATTTTAAAAATCTTCACTCTTGTCTCCAATTCCACCTCACTCCTTTGCACAGCTAAGTGGTCAGCTACTGATTAGATGAAGGTTTCCTGAAATGCCTGGGATCAGTAAATACCCCAGTCTTTGTGGAGGTGTCCGTGTTGGGGCACACTATCCACACGTTAGAGTCAGGTTTTTTACTGATCCCTGAATATGCTTTTACCTTCTAAACCTAAGCAGCTATTTTTTCATTTTAAATTGAGACATAATTGACATGTAATGTTTAAGTTTAAGGTGTTCAATGTAATGATTTGATCAACATATATATTACAATGCAAATTACCATTGTAGCATTAGCTAAGACCTCAATCAGTTCACATAATTATCATTTCTTTTAAGTTGTGAAAATATTTAAAATCTAGTCTCTTAGCAATTTCCAAGTATATAAGGCAGTATTGCTAACTATAATCACAATGTTATGCACAAGATCCCCAAAATATATTTATCTTCTAACTGCAAGTTTTATAACCTTTGGCCAACAACTCTTCAATTCCCCCATCTCCAAGCTCCTAGTAACAATACTTTACTTTGTGTTTATATGAGTTTAGCTTTTTTAGATTCCACATATAAGTGATATCATACAATATATGTCTTTCTATGTCTGACTTACCTCACTAGGCATTATGCCCTCAAGGTCCAACCATGTTGTCACAAATGGCAGGATTTTCTTCTTTCTTGTAGCTGAATAATATTCCATTATATATATTTGTGGTTTCATGTCTTATGTTTAACCCATTTTTGAAACTGGTATAAGATAGGGGTCTAATATCATTTATTTTGCATGTGGTTAGCCCAATTTCTTAGCACCATTTATTGAAGACACTATTCTTTCTTGTTGTTGTTTTTTTTTTTCGGTACGCAGGCCTCTCACTGTTGTGGCCTCTCCCGCTGTGGAGCATAGGCTCGGGACTCACAGGCTCAGCAGCCATGGCTCATGGGCCCAGCCGCTCCGTGGCATGTGGGATCTTCCCGGACTGGGGCACGAACCCGTGTCCCCTGTATCAGCAGGCGGACTCTCAACCACTGCGCCACCAGGGAAGCCCCTATTCTTTGTTCATTGAATATTCTTGGCTCCCTGGTCAAATATTAGTTGATAGTATATGCAAGAGTTTATTTCTGGGTTCTTCATTCTGTTTCATTGATTTATGTGTCTCTTCTCATGCCAATACCATACTATTTTGATTACTATAGCTTTGTAGTGTAGTTTGAAATCAGAACGTGTGATGCCTCCAAGAACATGGGATATTTATTCCTCTGTTTGTGTCTTTCATTTGTTTGCATCCTTTTCAATTTCTTTTTATCAAAGTCTTGTAGTTTTCAGTGGACAGATCTTTCACTTCCTTGGTTAAATTTATTCCTAAGAATTTTTTATTCTATTTTAAATAGGATTTTTGTTATTTATTTTTCAGATATTTTGTTGTTAGTGTGTAGAAACACAAATAATTTCTCTACATTGATTTCATATCCTGGAACTTTACTGAAATCATTGATGAATTCCAACAGTGTTTTGGTTGAGTGTTTAGGATTTTCTAAAATCATATCATCTGCAAAGAAGACAATTTTACTTCCGCTCCAATTTGTTTGCCTTTAACTATTTATCTTGCCTGACTGCTGTAGATAGGACTTTCAGTACTAGGTTGAATTACAGTGGTGAGAGGTAGCACTGTTTTCTTTTTTCTGATCTTAGTGGAAAAGTGTTCAATCTTTCATCACTGAGTATTGTGTTAGCTGTGGGTTTGTAGTATATGGCCTTTATTATGTAGAGGTGTGTTTCTTCTATACCCAAGGTGTTGAGGGTTTTTATGACAAAAGGATGTTGTTTATTGTCAAATGCTCTTTCTGTATCTGAGATGATACGATTTTCGTCTTTCATTCCATTAATTTGGTGCACCACATTTATTGATTTGCATATGTTGTGTAAGATTTATCCCTTGCATCCCAAGGTTAAATCCCACTTGGTCATGATGTATAATCCTTTTAATGTGCTGTTGAACTTAGTTTGCTAATATTTTGCATTTATATGCACCAGGGTTATCAGATTAGGGTTTTCTTTTCCTGTAGTGTCTTTATCTGGCTTTGGTATGAGGGTGATATTGGCCTTGTAAGATGAGTTCAAGAGTTCTCCCTCCTCTTCAATAATTTGGAAGATTTTTGAGAAGGATTGGTGTAATTTTTTTTAAATGTTTGGTAAATTCACCAGTTAAGCCATCTGGTCCTGGGCTTTTCTGTGTTGGGAAGCTTTTGATTACTAACTCAATCCCTTACTTATTATTGGTCTACTCAGAATCTTCATTTCTTCATGCTTCAGTTTTGGTAAGTTCTAGGTTTCTAGAAATACATTCATTTCTTTTACGTTACCCATTTTGTTGCCATATGATTGTTCATAGTAATCTTTTATGATCCTAGTATTTCTGTGCTATCAGTTATAATGCCTCCTCTTTCATTTCTGATTTTATTGGTTTGATTCCTTTCTGTTTTTCTTAGGCTAGCTAAAGGTTTGTCACTATTGTTTACCTTCTCAAAAAAATAGCACTTAGTTTTTTTGATCTTTTGTTTTTCTGGTCTCTATTTTATTATTTCCACTTTAATCTTTGTCATTTCATTTCTTCTGTTAACTTTGGCATTAGTTTGTTTTTCTTCTAGTTTCTTAAAGTGTAATTGTAGGTTGTCTATTTGAAATCTTTCTTTATTGCTTCTGCAGCATCCTATAGGTTTTGGTATGTTGTGTTTCCATTTTCATTTGTTTTAATATCTAAATTTTTTTTCCTTTTGATTTCTACATTACTCAGGACTGTGTGGTTTAGTTTTCACATGTTTGTAAATTTTCCATCTTTCCTCTTGTTGTTTATTTCTAATTTCATACCATTGTAGTCAGAATAGATACGTGGTATGATTTGAATGTTTTTAAGTTTTCTAAGACTATTTTGTGGCCTGTCATATGATTTATCGTGGAGAATGTTCCATGTGCACTTGAGAAGAATGTATATTCTGCTGCTGTTGGATGGAATGTTTTATATATGTCTGTTAGGTCAATTTGCTCTAAAGTATGGTTCAAGTCCAAAGTTTCTGTGTTGATTTTTTAACTGGGCAATCTATTAGAAAGTGGGGTAATGAAGTCCCCTACTAATATTGTGCTGTTGTCTACTTCTCCATTCAGATCTGTTTGAACTTGCTTAATATATTTAAGTTGTCTAATGTTGGGTCCATACATATTTACAATTGTTATACCTTCTTAATGAGCTGACTTCTTTATAAGTATACAGTGACCTTTTTTGCCTTATTATTATTTTGGGGCTTAAAATCTATTTTATCTGTTATAAGTATTATTACCACTGTTCTCTTTTTGTTTCCACCTGTGTGGAATATCTTTATTCCATCTCTTCCCTTTGAACATATTTGTATCCTTAAAGCTGAAGTGAGTCCCTTGTAGGCAGTGTATAATTGAGTCATTTTTTTTTAAGCATCCATCTGTGTTTTTTGACTGGAGAATTCAATCCATTTACATTTTGAGTAATTATTAATAGGAAAGGACTTACTAATGGGATCTTATTAATTGCTTCCTGGCTACTTTGTTGTTCCACTTTTCCTTTCTTTCTCTCTTGCTGCCTACCTTAGCAGATTGGTGATATTTTGATGGTGGTATGTTTGATTCTCTTCCCTTTATATTTTGTGAATCTTCTATAGGTTTTTGTTTTGTAATTACCATGAGGCTTACATAAAACATCTTACTGATTTGAGTCTATTTTATACTGAGAGCAACTTAACTTCATTCACATAGAAAAACCCGACTCTTTATGCCCCCCGCTTTTATGTTTTTGTTGTTACAATTTACTTCTGTTTATATTGGGTATTTTTGAACAAGTACTAATAGGGATAGTTATTTTTAGTAGTCTTTACCTTTAATCTTTACACTATAGGGAAGAGGTTAATGCGCCATCATATTGCAAAATTAGTTTTCTGAATATGACTATATATTTACCTTTACCAGTGTGTTGTAAATTTTTGTTTTCGTGTTACTAATTAGTGTCTTTTCATTTTAGCTTGAAAAACTTTCAGCATTTTTTGTAAAGCAAGTCTAGTGGTAATGGACTCCCATGGCTTCTGTTTGTCTTGGAAAGTCTTAAAAGATCTCAATTTCTGAAGGATAATTTTGCCAGATAGAGTATTATTGGCTGACAGTATTTTTCTTTCATCATTTTGAATATATCATCCCTCTCTCTCCTGGCCCATAAAGTTTCTGCTGACAAATCTGCTAATAGCCTAATGGGGATTCCTTTTGTAGTTTTTATTTTGCTGCTTTTAAGATTCTCTCTTTTTCTTTTTTTTTTTTATTATCTTATTATACTGTGCCTTGGAAAAGGTCATTTTGGATTGAAAAAATGAGGTGATCTGTTAATTTCATGAACTTGGATGTCCAAGTCTCTCCCCACTTTGGTACTCAGCTATCATTTCTTTCAATACACTTTTAGCTTCCTTCTCCAACTTTTCTTCTTCTGGAATTCCAGTGATTCAGATTGGTCCTTTTGATGGTATCCCATAGATCACACAGGCTTTCTTTACTCTGTTTTATTCTTTTTTATTTGTTCTTCTGAGTTTGCATTATTTCAAAGTTCTTATCCTCTAACTCACTGATTCTTTCTTCTACATGATCTATTCTGCTGTTGATGCTCTGTATTGCATTCTTCATTTCACTCATTGACTTCTTCAGCTCCAAAATTTCTGTTTGGTTATTTTTTAATGATATCTATCTTTGTTAAATTTCTCATTTTATTCATGTTGTTTTCCTGATTTTGTTGAATTGTCTTTCAGTGTTTTCTTGTAGCTCACTGAATTTTCCCAAAAAGTTTTTTTGAATTCTTTATGGGTAAGTCACAAATCTCTGTGTCACTGGCTTTGGTTACTGGAGGAATATTGTGATTTTCTTGTGATGGCATGGGTCCTTGATTCTTCATGTTCCTTGGAGCTTTGTGTTTCTGTTTCCACATTTGAAATAGCAGCCACCTCCCCCAGTCTTTACTAGCTGCCTTCAGGTGAGAGATACTTTTTTTGGTTCTGCTATATATTCTGGGACTTCCTCTGGCCTTGTATGAATATGTTGGTTCTATACTTCTTTTTCTCTCTTGTGGCAAAATTCTTAAGCTTGTATGTTTTCTCTAGTTCTTAGAACTCACCAGGCCTGCTGCTGGAAGCCTATTTTTTTTCCTGTTGGTGGCGATAAAGCTCAAGATTGTGGTTTCTCCTTTACCTACCTGAAACCCCTGGCCTGTTTTCTGCACAGGCTCCCTGTCTACCTGAGCTTGCTTTCATGAACACCCTTGGGATCATGCACAGGGAGCTACCTAAAGATTGGAGGGAGATGTGGAATTAGCAACAGGGAATTGGTGGTGTTGCAGGCCAATTTGGGAGATCTTTAGGTTAAGGTTTTCCTAGCAGACTGTGAGTATGCTTATTGCTAGAGCCCAAAATACAACAGGGACAGCATCCCTTTAATGCCCTCTGATATTCTCATTGGCTTCTTTCCTGATGTCTTTCTTCCCCCAAGTCATGGATTTCCTGCTTTAATACTCTGGGCACAGAAGGATAGAAATTGATTTCTTTAGCAGCATCCCACACAGATGGGGAGTTCCAGCATTCATTCACTTTCTCTCTTTACCCCATGGGAGAGATCATGGGCCTCATCTAGCTCTAAGTTGTACCACCTTGAGGAGAGGGAAGATGGCCGTCAAAGTTTCTTTGCCCACTCCAATGTCTCCAAACTTGTTTTGTTTTGTTTTCTCCACTGAGTACTGAAACTTCTCCTCTGGAAATCTTGACTTCTACAAGGTCTCTGTCATCCATGGGTAGCTTCCCAAGGAAGTGTTTTCCAGGTGCTCACACGCCAGAGGCAAGAGAATCTGAATCAGTTAACAGGCTCCTGCTAGTTCCACAGTCTGGTCCAAGATCTGTCTGCCTATTTCCCGATGCACAGGTGGGTTAGACCAGTGGTCCCCAACCTTTTTGGCACCAGGGACTGGTTTTGTGGAAGACAATTCTTCCACGGACCAGGTGGCGGGGGGGGCAGTGGTGGATGGTTCAGGTGGTAATGCGAGTGATGGGGAGCAATGGGGAGCAGCAGATGAAGCTTCACTCACTCACCCACCACTCACCTCCTGCTCTGTGGCCTGGTTCCTAACAGGCTGCAGACCGGTACCAGTCCACAGCCCGGGGGTTGGAGACCCCTGGGTTAGACTCCTCATGTGTTGTTAGCATGTTGGATCCCACCACTCCCATAGAGGCACTTTTGTTTGTGGATGCAAGCCAAATTTTAGGTGTTGGGGGTGGGGTGAAGCAAAAAGGAGGGACTTATGCCACCTCTGTTCTCTGCTAGCATCACCTCTGCTAGCATCACTTCTCTTTACATTTCTAATTTTTAAATTGTCCGTACTCTTCAAAGCTTATATCATGATTTATAAATTCCTAGATCCTCAAGGTCAGTGTCATCTCTCCTCTGTTTTCTAAAACTAATTTTATATAACTAACAGCATAAATAATATTATTCTGCTTAATAACCATGTACATATCATACATATATTATGTTCTACCTGCAAACAGACACTAATGTGCGGCGAGCCGTTTCTGACCGGCAGAATAACGAGCCGCCACACGCAAGATTCTTCTCGTATCACACTTTATTGGAGCGCAGCTTGGTTGAAGAAAGATGGAAGGAAGACCCCGCAATCCTAGAGCAGTCTGCTTATATAGGGATTAAGAACATGTGTCGCTCTGTGATTGGCTTTCGCCGGTGGTGCGACTTGTGAGCCAGCATCGGATAGGTCGCTGCTTTAAAACCTCATTAGTATACTTAGCGCAAGCGCAGTGGCCACAGGAAGGATGACTCAGCTTATTTCAGCTTCCTGCCGCGTAGCAGTTAGCTGACCGCGCCCTACACTAATGAATTTCTTCTTTTTATATATCCTACAAGTACCACCATACTTAAAACATAGTAGTCAGTCAATGTAGGCTTATGGACTTAAAATTACCTGGTAAAAGCTGATATTTTCCTCAAATCTTGAGAACTCATATTGTTCACTCTCTATATAATGATAAATAGGTGAAAAGCAAAGTATCTAGTTATTTGTCATTGCCCACAAATAGAACATGAAAGAGCACTATTTTCTCAAAACTGATATCATCAAAACTGCTATGTTGTAGTCATATAGTGTTAACTAAACAGGTTCACCAGATGGTATTTATTTCATTAATCTGTACACAAACTCATGATTGTTAAATGAAATATATATGCTTATTTTACAGGTTTTATTGTAAACTTATTTTAGTTTTAAGTTACTTTTATTATTAAATTTATAATGATAAAGAAATGCACTTACATGATTAAACATTAAAATGGAACAAAATGTTATTTATTTAACTCAATAGCTTCCAGTCTTTTTATGTTCTCAGAAACTTTCTATGTATTTGTAAACCTTCACAGGTATATAAACAAACACACACACACACATCTTTGTTATCACATAATGGTAAAGATGTAATAAATACCAACCACAGATTCTACACAGGGTATAACAGGAAGTGTTTTGTTTCTTTGAGAGGTAATGTAAAGTGAGAATTCTGGTCCATTGGTAACAAGAATGAACAGAAAATAGGGTATGTGGTAGAATAAATGTTGCTTTGATAAATTTGTGTATCTAAAGTAATTTGAATGTAATTTTTTTAACATCTTTATTGTAGTATAATTGCTTTACAATGGTGTATTAGTTTCTGCTTTATAACAAAGTGAATACATATATATATGTTCCCATATCTCTTGCCTCTTGTGTCTCCCTCCCTCCCACCCTCCCTATCCCACCCCTCTAGGTGGTCACAAAGCACTGAGCTGATCTCCCTGTGCTATGCGGCTGCTTCCCACTAGCTATCTATTTTATGTTTCGTAGTGTATATATGTCCATGCCACTCTCTCACTTTGTCACAGCTTGCCCTTCCCCCTCCCCATATCCTCAAGGCCATTCTCTAGTAGGTCTGTGTCTTTATTCCGATCTTGCCCCTAGGTTCTTCATGACCTTTTTTTTTTTTCCCTTAGATTCCATATATATGTGTTGGCATAGTGTTGAATGTAACTTTGACATTATTTTCTAAATGATGAGGTGAGAAGGGAGTAGCATAAAATGATTTGCAATAAAATTGCTTGCTTTCCAGGAAGTAAATAATTTTGCCAGTAGTCTGCCATCATTTATGGAGCTTCTGTCTTCACACTGAATCCCAGAACAACTTGGGAGCATTTCTTCAGAAGAGTGCACCAGAATAGCTTATATGGAATAAAGTAATTAATGGGTAGAAATGGTAGAAAAACATATAACTTACAGATTCAGATGAACACTTTTGATGATTTTTCTTAAGCTATAAGGGCAATTGCACAAAGAAAAAGAAATTGGTAATTAAACAGAATGAAAGGAAAGTGAAAGAGAAGTTTTGGAAATTAATTTCTAAAAATTTTTCAAAATATGTGTTTTTAATATATGTTCATTCAATGAAATGTCAACTCTTGGAGGGTTCGTCTTTTTCAGTCTGAACAAATGTGTTTTCAGCCTGAACAGAGTATGTATTTTCAGCCAATATTAAACGATTGTTGACTGATGGAAGGTGCCATATCACTTTGTCTAACACTTGAACCATGAGAGGGTCATTTTTATTAAGGCAATAAAGCTCTCCCACTCCATTCAGGTTTTCCATTTGGTCTCTTTAGAGTACTCCTCTCCCTAAATTTTCTTAAAGAAGGAAAGTTTTCACTACACATTTCACACTTTATTCTGTCTCTAGTCCTTTCTGAGAGTATCTTCTCCAAATCAGGCCCAAACAGAAATTCAGTGCCCTTTGATGGACTGAACAGTATCCATGGAACTTCGACAGTATCCATTCTCCTTATCTTCTTTCATTAAAAGAAACACTTTCCAGATTTTAACTTAGTCCATGCTCCTTTGCAGCTATGTTTACTTTATGACTAAGTTTTAATCGATTGAAATAGAGAAGTTGCATAAGCAATTTCTTTATCATCTTATTTAAGACAGAACCTCCTGCCTAAATTTTACCTTTTCACTTTTCCCTTCCCATTGTCTAAAATTCAGAAGAGGTGCAGTAAGCTGCCCCATCCAAGCATAGAAGAAACACCAGCTCTTAAAACCAGAGTGGAACACCACATGTTGAGGATGGAGAACCACCCTGGCAAACCACGTTCCTAGATGACCTCTTGGACCAGGTCCCTCCCTTCCTGGACTATTTCTGGAGAGAGAAAAAAACTGCTAATTCATTTAAGCAACAGTATTTTGGGTTCTGTTGATAGAATAGTTTAACCTACACACTAAATAATATCAAAATGGCAATGGAAATACTATACTACCATTAATATATATATATATATTATATATATATATTATATATATAGGGCTTTGTCTCAGTGGATGGTAAGAAAACCTATATTTCAAACTGCAAAGCTATGAGCCTTGTTATGTCTTGGCCAAATATTTTAAACTGTCATCTGCAATAACTTGGAAAGCAGATCGCATGCTTTAAAGAGAATGTAATTCTGGGGCTTGGAGATGAAAACAGAACATTGTAGTGTGTTGGATGTTCCTTAATGCTTTTAGCAAGGTATTATAATAAACAGATGAGCCCAGTCAAAAACTGACAAATTTGCATGCAGAGATGGAAGAGACTAGAATTCTGTAAAGGAGATTTTATCTGCCTTTGGCCTCAGTTAGACAGTCTAGTAATTTTTAGCAGACAGGGTTGGAAAAATCAACAGCTTGTTTAACTCAAACAGTAGAAAGTAATGCTCCAGACACTTCTCAAATAACTCTCGTTATGGCTTTTCAACTAGGAAAATGGAAGTTAACCTGCTGGTAAAGATCAGGTTAAGGGGAATATCTTAGTCTGTTAGCCTATTTTTTCAGATTATAACCATTAAAATGAGGGAGGTGGGGATGATCCTGGAATAGAAGCCAGTATTTAATACAGTTTTAGGGAACTATGTCCAAAAATTAACTTTGGTATGGTAAATGGTACATGAGTTATTGAAACAACATTAACTTGAAGTCAAGTAAGTTTTTAAGGAAATTATATTGTCAAAGAATCATCTAGCCAAGTCTTCAAAACCCATATGGGTTGTTTGAGTCCTAAAATTATTCCTGAACTTTCAAACCTGCACCAGCAGGGAGTGGGCTGTAAAAGCTGGAAAGTTGTGTAATGCCCACTCCAATACAGTCACAGAAGATAATGAACAAGGAAGACTGATCTGAAGGGCCAAGACAGGTCAGAGAGAACAATGGACCAAGTTCTCTTTTTCCAAAAAACAGAACCAGTGTCTAATAAGAAAACTTGTTCCACTGCCAAGACAGAGAATTTGTGCAATTTCTGTTCAGCAGAAGTTCATCATTGATATGAACTAGTAACTCCCATGTCTCCTATTTTTACCTTTTCCAAATGGAAAGCTGATTTTGCATTCATAATGTACTACTTTCCCTTATGGAGACTGATCTCATGTGGGGAAAGAAAAGTGAGCATGGGCACCTTTAAGATCAGAGACCAGAGAGTGGAAATTGCAAACCATCCTCCAGGATGCATTTCCCCAATTATTCTTTTAGTAATTACCCCTCCTCATTTATTTTTAACTGAGCGTGTATCTACTCAACCTCACACTATATTTCCCAGTCTCCCTTGAAGATAAATGCAGTCATGTGACTACATGTTTGACAGTGAAAGTTGAATAGTGTCAACCTACCAGCCTAGGTTCCTGAATGAACTTTTAGAGCAGAATCTGCATACCTTCCCTGAACTATTATGAGAAAGAATAGTATACTTTCATTTTATTTAAGCCACTATTAGAGAATTTTTGTTATAGCAGCTTAGTTTATACTTTAACTTACATAACAATAGCATAATAGCATAATATTACTACATTTGCCTACTGCTTGTGTTTTGCCAAACCATAGACAACTCTATGTTAAAATGTATTTGATTTCATATTCTTGGTAATTCCATCACTACTCTGTTATAGCTACTTCCCCAAGCCTACTGTGATAGTTAATTTTATGTGTCAACGTGGCTGGGCCACAGTGCTCAGATATTTGGTCAAACATTATTGTGGATGTTTCTATCATGGTGTTTCATTGGCTGAGACTAACATTTAAATTTGTGGATTTTTAGTAAAGCAGATCATCATCCATAATGTCGGTAGGCCACATCCAATAAATTGAAGGCATTAATGAAACAAAGACTGACCTCTTTTAAGCAATAAGGAATTCTTCCAGCAGGATGCCTTTGAACTCAAACTGCAACTATTCCCAGAGTCTCCAGCCTGCCCATTTACCCCATCCGTCTTTGGACTCACCAAGCCTCTACAATCTTGTAAGCCAATTTCTTAAAAATAAATTTCCCTCTCTCTCTACACACACACCATCATCATCATCATCAGACTTTAATACCATTATAAAATCACCATTTTGCTATTGACAGCATGTATCTCAATTTCAGATTATTTTTTCATGGTACAAATATTTATTGAAGATTTATTAAGTACCAGATTGTAGTTTTGGAATACAAAAGAGCCTTTCTCTCATGGGGCTTACATTCTAGTGTAGAGACAGATAATAAATAAATAAATGAATAAATTTTTAAAATGATAAAAGTACTGTGAAGAAAAATGAAGCAGAAGAAAGAGCTTGAGAATGACTGAAAGGAAGTAATTTTTAGAGAGTGTCTCGGCAGGGTGGGGAGCTCTTGATGATTTAAGAGATGAGCAGTGTTATTTTATAGTGAAGGAGTCATCCATGAGGATATTTCATGAGGTCTAGGCTAAGGAAATAGTAAAGGTAAAGTTCTCATGGTTAGAGAATGCTTGATGTGTTTGAGAAATTTTGCTAGAGTGCAATGGATAGAGTGGTCTGGGACTTAAGCTGGAAGGGGTTTTCTATTTTTGAGATTCTAAATTGAGCAAAAGTCAGACCTTAATCTAGTGGTAATAAATGTCTTAGACTTTCTGAGACTACCTTTTCTGAGTATTTATTTTGAAATTTCCAGATATGTTTGAGAGTCATCCCAACATTTATAGGAAATAAGGCCTCTTCCATGTGTTGATAACTAGTCAGGAAAATATTCCTATAAGTTTCTTCAAGTTAAGGATGAGATAAATGTTGCATACCATATTTAGATAGTTACATGTTACAATTTTTTTTATGTTCCTTATAAATTTCTAGAAGTTAGGTGTACTAACCCAGTCTCAGCTGCAGT
The DNA here is from genome assembly GCF_949987515.2 of Delphinus delphis. Classification (NCBI taxonomy): domain Eukaryota; kingdom Metazoa; phylum Chordata; class Mammalia; order Artiodactyla; family Delphinidae; genus Delphinus; species Delphinus delphis. Next base: position 14,037,099 of record NC_082693.1, on the reverse strand, counting down.
TAGGGACTGGGAGAAGTGGTGTGAGCTCCAGGGGACCCAAGTACTAGCCAGTAGCAGAGATTCCACTTGCCACTGAGCCCAGGACATTGAGGAGGTGAAACCAGTCATCAGAGGAACAGAATGAGGAGCTTGAGGGCAGGTTTTTCTATCAACGTGGAGATTCTCAACTTACCTACAGCAAGGGTCTGGATTGTATTTGATTAAAATAGGTAGCATGTTTTCTTACCATGTATAGCCTTGTATTCAACCTTATGATTCTTGCTTTTAGCTCTCAATTGACCATTTCGTCCTAGCTTTGATAAGCAGGATTTATTAACAGAGATGAAAGTTGTAAAATAGAGCTTCAAGCGGTAAGGGGTTTCCACTTTTATTAACTATTTAATGACAACTTCAGGAAGGGTGAGGCCTCATTACAAGTGCTGTTCTTAAAATAAATATAACAATAGGCTAACTCTTATCATAAAACAAAATCTGAATCCTCCAGGTTGGTAAGCAAAAGAGAATCTCAATGTTAGCAGAGGATAGATTCAAAAGGCCAATCACCTTTCCTTCCTTTTAGGAAGCTGTGAAATGACAGCACTCCTGTGTCAGATGTCACATTCAAAATACGGTAATTCAAGGAGATCTTACTTTAAAAGAGACTATTTAACAAAGATGTAGATTTAGGGTGCATGATGAAGTGGCCCTAAGTATAGTAGTATTTTCTATCATCATCCCAGGCCCAAAGGGTCAAATGTAAGGATAGGTTATTAGAACCCAGAGGAATAGAGTCACATAGATTAAGAAACCTTGAAAAGAACAGTAAGCTTCAGTGTAAGGGTAAGGATACAACCTTGTAAAGAAGGAGCTAAGGAAATAAATATTCTGACTTCACTCTCCTCACTCCTTCCAATGCTATAGTGCAGGGATGTCCCAATGGACAAGCCCAACAGTAAACAGCAGTGTGGGAACCATGAGGTAATCTGGGATAGTTAGCAGGACAGAAAGGGGTTGAAAATTAAACTGAAGGGAGAAATGGGAACTTTAAGGCACAATTCCCTTTCTCTGCCTTGACAATGAATCTGTCCCAGGGTGATTTCAACAAGTGAAATTTCTATAAATGACAGAAAGATAACTCTTCCTTTCTTCTTGTCATTGATAGAGGTAGTATGCAAGAGGCAGGCTCATGACTGCCCCTCCTGCAATACTCTGATGGACGGTAAGCTTTCTATGAATGGATTAGTTACTATTTCCTGGGGAAGGAAGATGAGGCAAAGACAGACATGGATATTGGAAATATATTTTTTTCAAATAATTTTCCAGTTCAAAGGAATGCTTCTTATCAATGGGCCTAAAGAAAGAACTTGGGAAGAGGAGCATCTGTACTTACAAAGCCCACAGAGCTCACATCCACAGTTAATAATTTCCTCAACACAAAAAATGTCTAGGCACGTTTACCACACTCATAAGACCTAGATTCATTTGTCACTTTTAAAGAATACTACAGTTAATATTGGAAATATATTTGCTTCCTTCCTGGGATGAGGATTCAGAACCTGACCTCAGGCCATTCTTTATGGATTTGCAAAGTAAGGCCCTAAATGAAAAGATGAGTTTTTTCAGTTCTTTCTAAAGGTCACTGTGCTGCAGATCATGGTAATCTTTAATATGTGAGTCCTATGGCACCAGAAACACCCATGTGATACAAACTGAGATTTTTTTTTTAATTTTGTCATCTAGTGTTAATAAAGTTCACTTTTCAAATATACATACGTTTAAAAATCAAAGGCAGTATGTGTATGTTTTTGCATAATTCAATAAAATTATTCCTGAAATTTTTAATTTTTATTCTCATAAACAAAAATTAAAATTTTTTTTCAAAAAACACTCAAGTAGATTCTGCATCATTGAAAAATCTTAGGGCAGAAAAATGGTATATGTGCTTCTCTTACATTGAAAATCCCAGATGGCAGCCCAGTACTATATCATATATTTTTTAAATAATTCACTTAGATACAGAGTATATTATACAGTATATTATGTAATTGTATTTTAGTACCTTTAAATACACTGACATGGCTTAACTTATACCACAGACTGCACAGGTGATGGTACAATTGCTACACAATAAAAAAATTAACAGCAAGAAGAGTGTTGATTTGACAACATTATCAAAAATGCTATGAATAAAACCTAATGTCAAATAGCATACAAAAATAGCTACCAAAATGTGACATATATTTTAATACATAAAAGAATTTACCAATCAGAAGAATTTAGAAAATAAATACTCAAGTTAAAAAGTAGAGAAAAATCAGAGATTTAGAGTCAAAATCACACATCACATTTGTCTACATCTCCTAATTTCCATCCAATCGTCATGATTTTTCTCTTTCTTTTACTACAAGAATAGCCTAACTCTTCTATTAGCTTCTACTCTTGCCTCTTTTTGAGGGAGTAGATTGATTTCTACTATCCACATATCATCCAAAATAATCTTTGTAACACCTTTACTTGATCACACTCCTTCCCCCAGCTTAAAATTTTAATTACTTACCATTATCCTTAGAAATAATTAATAATTGCAACCCATGTTTAAAATATCCTTCATGGGATTGTTCCTACAGACTACTCTGTTTTTTCCCTCTGCCACTCTTCTTTCCCCTAGCTACCTTTGCATATTAGTCTCATGTATGTTCATTGAACACCCCAAGCTTGTTCCCAGCTTAGACTTATTCACTCTCTTTGAAAAGCTCTTCCCTAGCGATGACATATGAGTGACTCACTAACTTAATTCTGGCCTCCTTTAAATATGCCAGTTTTTTCTCATCTCAAGGCCTTTGGCATATGCTCTTAAATCTTCCTTAAATTCTCTATCTCCTTCATTTCAAATAGTTGGCTGCTTATTATTCCTCTATCCCCAATTATGCATAAACTTTATAGAGTCATCCTCCATAAAATTTATGTTTAAAAGATACTCTCTATTTCTAGTTTTAAAATAAAGGCTATCCTCTCTTCCATGTGATCAATGAGAAAATAAAATAAATTTTATCTTCTAAAGTAGATGGGAATATCTATACTATTGGCAGAATTCCATGATGCACTCTCAAGACTTTTTCCTGGTGTACACACCCTGTATAATCCCCTCCCCTGAATGTGTGTGGGACATGAGAATATGGTAAAATAGTGCTTCCATGGTTAAGTTACTAATCAGTTGCCTTTGAGTTAATCAAAAAGGAGATTATCCTGGATGGGTCTGACTCAAACTGATGAGTCCTTTTAAAAAGGTGTGGCATTAGAGAGACATTCTGCTGGACTTCAAAATGAAGGAAACTACCATATTGTGGCAAAAACAACCTTAACCTGTTACCATAATCAAATAAAGGCAATGCAAACAAAAAATCAAAACAATATCTCTCATGAACATTGGCTTAAACAAACTTAGTAACATATTAAATCAAATAAATAAATATATAAAAATATAATACCTAATAAACAAATGGGATTTAATGCAGGAATGCAAGGTTAATTCAACATTTGAAAAGAAGTCAGTTATTTCACCATTTTAATGGACTGAAAAAAACGATCTTGATTCAGAAAAAGCATTTGACAAAATTCAGCATTCATTCATGCTGCATACTTAAGAATTTCTATGCATATTTAGGAATAGAATAAAATGTTCTTATTCTGATAAAGGACATCAGGAATAAAATTACCACTAATATGATATTTACTGGTAAAAGAATGAATGTTTTCTCTCTAAGATACAGAATAAGGATAAGGTGGCTGCTCTCACTTCTATCAACATTGTACCACAGGGTCTAGCCAAAAAATTGTAACTGCGAAATTAACTTTGGAATAGATGTAAAACTATTCAGGTTATCTAGGTTACTTTGAGTGAGTTTGATAGTTTGTGTTTTAAATAATTTATCCGTTACATCTAAGACAAGAAAAAGAAAATAAAAAGCATACAGATTGGAATAGAACAAATAAAACTTTATACTTGCATCTGCCATGATTGTCTAAATAGACAATTCCAAAAATAATGTAATACTGGCATCAATAACTGTGTTTAGCAAGGACACAGGAAACAAGGTCAATATTAAAAATCAGTTTCATTTCAACTTGCAACATAGTAGCAACAAACAAATAGAAACTGAAATTAAATATATATGTATATATTCATATATATAATTTACATTTGAATTAGAAATCACAAAGTGCATAGGGATAAATTTACAAAATATGTGTAAGATCTATACATTGGAAACTATACAATATTGCTGGAGAAAATTTTAAAAGATCTAAATAAATGGAGAAAATGCACTATGCTCATGGACCAGAAGACTCAATATTATTAAGTTGTTAATTCTTCTCAAATTAATCTACAGATTCAGAGTAAGCCTAATCAAAATCCCTATTGTTGTTTTTATTTTTGTTGCTGTTGCTGTTATTGAAAATAAAAAAATACAAGCAAAAGCTTGACAGAATGCATAGATTATATTTAAATATAGGACTTAATTTACAAATAACATCTCTGTGAGAAATTATGTGTAAAAAGTAGTCAACTTGAAAGAAATTATATGATAAATAATAGTTGAATAGAAATCTATTTTATAGTTAGAAATAAAAATACATCATTTACAGGCAATAAATAAAAGAAGCATAAATATATTGCAAAATATAAAAGTAAAAAGTTAGAAAAAAACTTGTAAACAGGAAAAAATTGAGTTATAGATGAGAGAAATTAAATAAAAAATATCATTTTTATTTCTCTAAAGAGAATGATGAATACTAGTAATATGAAAACTACTTAAAACTGGAACATTATCCATATGTCATCAGCTAGAGTTATACATGTATCCTCTGAAACAAAATACGTAGTGTGCAAATTATCACAAAAAAAGTAAGCAAAACAAAGAAATATTAATATTGTAAAGGAAGAAAAATAACATATTGACAAGAAATATAGCTTAAATATTACTACAGAATTCAAACCAAACATTTCTGTCAAATCAAAGGAAATATTTTAATCAAGTATTGGTTATGTAAATTAAGTTGCAACATATAGTGAAGTGTAGTTAGAATATATGCAGCCATTGAAAATACCGAGGCAGTTCTATATATACTGATGAGGAACCTTTAAGTAAAAATTACAAAATGAGGAAAGATGAGTAAGTCAGTTATTATTATTTTTTAATCACACACACACAAATACACAGAATATCCCTAATAAAGTATAGAGAAAATAATTGAATATTGATTTCCTCTGAAGATAAAATTTTGGAGAAAGTTGGAAGAGAGATTTTTCACAGTATGTACTTTTGTATATTTTAAATTTTGTGCAGGCTCATATTTTATTTCTTCAAATATAAGTACTTTTAAGAAGTACTTCTTTCATTTCCATCTCTGCATCCCATTCACTTTTCAGGGAACCTATAAAAATCTGTAATTATAAAAAATGGATTCGTTCTCATGTTTGTTGTTTATCAGGCTCACAAAATTGTAAGCTTTATGTGGGTTGGGGCCAAGTATATTTCCTCTTAAATAGAACCTGGTATTCAAATAGGCACTAAATATGTACACTTTTAAAAAATTAACAAACATAACCAAGTGAATAAAAGAATAGATGATCTAATCAAGGAATAGAAACAAGTAAATTGAAAAAAAATTATTAATAATAATAAACAATCACATATAAGTTAAAACCAAAGCTAAATATTTTACCTCTTTGTGAAACACTTTATAATATCCAACACTTGTGGCTGTATGCAAACAGATACTTTCTAACATTGCTGTGTTAGAATGAGTAACGGCCATCAGAGAAATTTTTATAAAATAGAAAACTCGAACTTAACATAAAATCCAAACAATAAAAGATTGGCTGAAATATCAGGTATAACCCTTATGGTGAAATAAAATGAAATAAAAATGCTATGGAAGATTGGTTCAAGATGACAGAGTAGAAGGACGTGCATTCACTCCTTCTTGCGAAAGCATCAGAATCACAACTAACTGCTGAACAATTATCGACAGGAAGACACTGGAACTCACCAAAAAACATACCCCACATCCAAATACAAAGGAGAAGCTTCAATGAGATGGTAGGAGGGGCGCAATCACAATAAAATCAAATCCCCTAGTTGCTGGGTGGGTGACTCACAAACTGGAGAACAGTTATATCGCAGGAGTCCACCCACTGGAGTGAAGATTCTGAGCCCCATATCAGGCTTCCCAACCTGGTGGTTTGGCAACAGGAGGAGGAATTCCCAGAGAATCAGACTTTGAAGTCTAGAGGGATGAGATTGCAGGACTTCAACAGTACTGGGGGAAACAGAGACTCCACTCTTGAAGGGCACACACAAAGTAGTCTGAGCATCAGGACCCAGGGTAAGGAGCAGTGACCCCATAGGAGACTGACCCAGATCTACCTGCTAGTGTTGGAGGGTTGCATGCAGAGGCGTGAGGTGGCTGTGGCTCACCATGGGCATAAGGACACTGGCAGCGGAAGTTCTGGGAAGCACTCCTTGGCGTGAGCTGTCCCAGATTCCTCCATTAGCCCCAACAAAGAGCCAGGCAGGCTCCAGTGCTGGGTAGCCTCAGGCTAAACAACCAACAGGGAGGGAACCCAGCCCCAACCATCAGCAGACAAGTGGATTACAGTTTTACTGAGCTCTGCCCACCAGAGCAACACCCAGCTCTACCTTCCACTTGTCCCTCCCATCAGGAAGATTGCACAAGCTTCTTAGATAGCCTCATCCAGCAGAGGGCACACAGCAGAAGCAAGAACTACAATTCTCCAGCCTGTGGAAGGAAAATCACATTCACAGAAAGATAGACAAAATGAAAAGGCAGAGGGCTATGTACCAGATGAAGGAACAAGATAAAACCCCAGAAAAACAACTAAATGAATTGGAGATAGGCAACCTTCCAGAAAAAGAATTCAGAATAATGATTGTGAAGATGATCCAGGACCTTGGAAAAAGAATGGAGGCAAAGATTGAGAAGATTCAAGAAATGTTTAACAAACACCTAGAAGAAGTAAAGAACAAACAAACAGAGATGAGCAATACAATAACTGAAATGAAAAATCCACAGAAAGGAATCAATAGCAGAATAGCTGAAGCAGAAGAACAGATAAGTGACCTGGAAGACAGAATGGTAGAATTCACTGCCGGGGACCAGAAGAGAGAAAAAAGAATGAAAAGAAATGAAGACAGCCTAAGGGACCTCTGGGACAACATTAAGTGCAACAACATATGAATTATAGGGGTCCCAGAAGGAGAAGAGAGAAAGACCCGAGAAAATATTTGAATAGATTATAGTCGAAAACTTCCCTAACATGGGAAAGGAAAGAGCCACCCAAGTCCAGTAAGCACAGAGAATCCCAGGCAGGATAAACGGAAGGAGAAACACACTGATACACATAGTACTCAAAATGACAAAAATTAAAGACAAAGAAAAATTATTGAAAGAAACAAGGGAAAATGAAAAATAACATGAAGGGAACTCCCATAAGGTTAACAGCTGATTTCTCAGCAGAAATTCTACAAGCCACAAGGGAGTGGCATGATATATTTAAAGTGATGAAAGGGAAGAAGCCACAATCAAGATTACTCTACCCAGCAAGGATCTCATGCAGATTCAAGGGAGAAATCAAAAGCTTTTCAGACAAGCAAAAGCTAAGAGAATTCAGTGCCACCACCAGCTTTACAACAAATGCTAAAAAAACTACTCTAGGTGGGAAATACAACAGAAGAAGAAGACCCACAAAAACAAACCCAAAACAATTTAAAAATAGGTAATAGGTACATACATATCGATAATAACCTTGAATGTAAATGGCTTAAATGCCCCAACCAAAAGGCAAAGACTGGTTGAATGGTTACAAAAACATGACCCATATATATGCTGTCTACAAGAGACCCACTTCAGATCTAGGGACACATACAGACTGAAAGTGAAGGGATGGAAAAAGATATTCCATGCAAATGGATATCAAAAGAAAGCTGGAGTAGTAATACTCATATCAGATAAAATAGACTTTAAAATAAAGACTCTTACAGGAGATAAGGAGGGACACTACATAACGATCAAAGGATCAATCAAAGAAGAAGATATAACAATTATAAACGTGTATGCACCCAACATAGGAGCACCTCACTACATAAGGCAAATGCTAACAGCCATGGAAGGAGAAATCAACAGTAACACAATAATAGTAAGGGACTTTAACACCCCACTTACACCAATAGACAGATCATCCAAACAGAAAATAAATAAGGAAACACAAGCTTTAAATGACACAATAGATAAGATAGATTTAATTGATATTTATAAAACATTCCACCCAAAAGTGGCAGAATACAGTTTCATCTCAAGTGCACATGGAGCGTTCTCAAGGATATATCACATCTTGGGTCACAAATCAAGCCTCAGAAAATGTAAGAAAATTGAAATCATATTAAGCATCTTTTCTGACCACAACGCTATGAGACTGGAAATCAATTACAGGAAAAAAACTGTAAAAATACACAAGTACATGGGGGCAAAATGTAACCAAGAGATCACTGAAGATATCAAAGAGGAAATCAAAAATACCCAGAGACAAATTATAATGAAAACACGATGATCCAAAATCTATGGGATGCAGCAAAAGCAGTTCTAAGAGAGAAGTTTATAGCAATACAAGCCTACCTCAAGAAACAAGAAAAACCTCAAACAATCAAACCTATTACGTAAAGGAACTAGAGAAAGAAGAACAAACAAAACCCAAAGTTAGTAGAAGGAAAGAAATCATAAAGATCAGAGCAAAAATAAATGAAATAGGGCTTCCCTGGTGGCGCAGTGGTTGAGAGTCTGCCTGCCAATGCAGGGGACACGGGTTTGTGCCCTGGTACGGGAGGATCCCGCATGCCGCGGAGCGGCTGGGCCCGTGAGCCATGGCCGCTGAACCTGCGCGTCTGGAGCCTGTGCTCCGCAACGGGAGAGGCCACAGCGGTGAGAGGCCCGCGTACCGCAAAAAAAAAAAAAAAAAAAAAAGAAATAGAAACAAAGAAAACAATAGCAAAGATCAATAAAACTAAAAGCTGGTTCTTTGAGAAGATAAACAAAACTGATAAACTTTTAGCCAGATTCATCAAGAAAAAGAGGGAGAGAACTCAAATCAATAAAATTAGAAATGAAAAAGGAGAAGTTACAATGGACACTGCAGAAATACAAAGCATCCTAAGAGACTACTACAAGCAACTCTATGCCAATAAAATGGACAAACATGAAGAAATGGAGAAATTCTTAGAAAGGTATAACCTTCCAAGACTGAAACACAAAGAAATAGAAAATATGAGCACAACAATCACAAGTAATGAAAGTAAAACTGTGACTAAAAATCTTCCAATGAATAAAAGTCCAGGACCCGATGGCATCACAGGTGAATTCTATCAAACATTTAGAAAAGAGCTAACACCCATCCTTCTCAAGCTCTTCCAAAAACTTGTAGATGAAGGAACACTGCCAAACTCACTCGAGGCCACAATCACCCTGATACCAGAACAGACAAAGATATTACAAAAAAAAAGAAAATTAAAGACCAGTATCACTGATAAATATAGATGAAAAAATCCTCCACAAAATACTAGCAAATGGAATCCAACAACACACTAAAAGGATCATATAGCAAAATCAAGTGGGATTTTTCTGAGGGATACAAGGATTCTTCAATATACACAAATCAATCAATGTGATACACCATATTAACAAACTGAAGAATAAAAACCATATGATCATCTCAATAGATGCAGAAAAAGCTTTTGATAAAATTCAACACCCATTTATGATAAAAACTCTCCAGAAAGTGGGCATAGAGGGAGCCTACCTCAACATATTAAAGGCCATATACAACAAACCCACAGCATACATCATTCTCAATGGTGAAAAACTGAAAGCATTTCCTCTAAGATCAGGAACAAGACAAGGATGTCCACTCTTGCCACTATTTTTTGTTGGTTTGTTTTGTTTTTTTAATTAATTTATTTATTTACTTTTGGCTGTGTTAGGTCTTCATTTCTGTGCGAGGGCTTTCTCTAGTTGTGGCGAGTGGGGCCACTCTTCATCACGGTGCATGGCCCTCTCACTGTCGCAGCCTCTCTTGTTGCGGAGCACAAGCTCCAGACATGCAGGCTCAGTAGTTGTGGCTCACGGGCCTAGTTGCTCTGCGGCATGTGGGATCTTCCCAGACCAGGGCTCGAACCCACGTCCCCTGCACTGGCAGGCAGATTCTCAACCACTGTGCCATGAGGGAAGCCCTCACCACTATTATTCAACATAGTTTTGGAAGTTTTAGCCACAGCAATCAGAGAAGAAAAAGAAATAAAAGGAATACAAATTGGAAAAGAAGTAAAACAGTCACTGTTTTACTGTTTTAGATGACATGATACTATACATAGAAAATCCTAAAGATGCCACCAGAAAACTACTAGAGCTAATCAATGAATTTGGTACAGTTGCAGGATACAAAATTAATGTACTGAAATCTCTGCATTTCTGTACACTAACAACAAAAGATCAGAAAGAGAAATTAAGAAAACAATCCCATTCACCACTGCAACAAAAACAATAAAATACCTAGGCATAAACCTACCTAAGGAGGCAAAAAACCTGTATGCAGAAAAGTGTAAGACACTGGTGAAAGAAATCAAAGATGATACAAACAGATAGAGAGATATGCCATGTTCTTGGGTTGGAAGAATCAATATTGTGAAAATGACTATACTACCCAAAGCAATCTACAGATTCAATGCAATCCCTATCAAATTACCAGTGGCATTTTTTTTACAGAACTGGAACAAAAAATCTTAAAATTTGTCTGGAGACACACAAGATCCTGAATAGTCAAAGCATTATTGAGGGGAAAAAAGGAACTGGAGGAATCAGACTCCCTGACTTCAGACTATACTACAAAGCTACAGTAGTCAAAACAGTATGGTACTGGCACAAAACAGAAACATAGATCAATGGAACAGGATAGAAAGCCCAGAGATAAACCTACGCACCTATGGTCAACTAATCTATGACAAAGGAGGCAAGGATATACAATGGAGAAAAGACAGTCTCTTCAATAAGTGGTGCTGGGAAAACTGGACAGCTACATGTAAAAGAACGAAATTAGGACACTCCCTAATGCCATACACAAAAATAAACTCAAAATGGATTAGAGACTTAAATGTTAGACCGGACACTGTAAAAGTCTTAGAGGAAAACATAGGAAGAACACTCTGACATAAATCACAGCCAGATCTTTTCTGATCCACCTCCTAGAGTAATGGAAATAAAAACAAAAATAAACAAATGGGACCTAATGAAACTTAAAACCTTTTGCAAAGCAAAGGAAACTACAAACAAGACGAAAAGACAATCCTCAGAATGGGAGAAAATATTTGCAAATGAATCAATGGGCAAAGTATTAATCTCCAAAGTATATAAACAGCTCAAGCAGCTCAATATTAAAAAAACAAACAACCCAATCCAAAAATGGGCAGAAGACCTAAATAGACATTTCTCCAAAGAAGACATACAGATGGCCAAGAAGCACATGAAAAGCTGCTCATCATCACTAATTATTAGAGAAATGAAAATCAAAACTACAATGAGGTATCACCTCACACCAGTCAGAATGGGTATCATCAGAAAATCTACAAACAACAAATGCTGGAGAGAGTGTGGAGAAAAGGGAACTCTCTTGCACTGTTGGTGGGAATGTAAATTGATACAGCCACTATGGAGAGTAGTATGGAGGTTCCTTAAAAAACTAAAAATAGAATTACCATATGACCCAGCCATCCCACTACTGGGCATATAGGTGGAGAAACCATAATTCAAAAAGACACATGTATCCCAATGTTCATTGCAGCACTATTTACAATAGCCAGGTGGTGGAAGCAGCCTAAATGCCCATCAACAGACAAATGGATAAAGAAGATGTGGTACATATATACAATGGAATATTACTCAGCCATAAAAAGAAATTGGGTCATTTGTAGAGACGTGGATGGATGTAGAGACTGTCATACAGAGTGAAGTAAATCAGAAAGAGTAAAACAAGTATCGTATATTAACGCATATATGTGTAACATAGAAAATGGTACAGATGAACCTGTTTGCAGGGCAGAAATAGAAACACAGATGTAGAGAACAAACGTATGGACACTAAGGGGGGAAAGTGGCTGGGTGGTGCTGTTGGTGGCATGAATTGGGAGATTGGGATTGACATAGATACACTAATATGTATAAAATAGATAACTAATAAGAACCTGCTGTATAAAAATATTAAAATTAAAAACAATGCTATGAAAACTCTTTCACATATTAAAAACCAAACTGTTTATATTTATTAACACATTTTCCAAAAGAAAAATCATACACCCATAGACACATGTACCTTGCAAAAATATGATAAGTATATAAGGCAAGAAGTTCAGAGTGGTTATATCTTAATGCCAGAGCTATTTGTATATTTAGATATAATCCAGACTTTCTATAGTGAACATATATACTTTTAAGGATAAAATTTGTAACAGAAGATAAAATACTTGATCCTAAACTGGCAAAACTGAAAAACAAAAAAAGTAATGAAACACCCAGTTTCTATTATGAGACCCGGTCTTTTAAAATAGTGTTTTAAAGCATTTCTTTTATATTTGGGGTGACAAAGCAGAACATTTCAGACTTGAGATGTGTTGGCATCTTGGTGTAATTGAAAGAACAGCAGTTTGACTCCTTATCATCCTCAGTTCAAATATGGCTCCACTTCTCACTTGAGCCCAGCATGGCCTCAATGCCCCAGGGTGTCTTTATGCAGATGAACGTTGGTGCTACATAGCTCTTTGCAAGAATAAGTTCCTTTAGAAAAAAAGAAGAAAGAATAAGTTTCTTTTAACTTCTCCAAGTCTCAGTTTCCATATCTGAAGTGGTAAAGCGGTGCCAACCTCAAAAGAATTTAACAAAATACTGCTTATAAAAATGCCTAGGACACATTTATCTTAATGAATGTATATATACTGTACATGTGTAAATTGGAATTAACATAAACTTTCTCTATGTAAATATAGACACAGATTGTAGGCCCATAAAATGGAGACATAATCACATACTGACAAATGGAAGTGCATGGTGGAAACTACATTTTTATAAAGAGATTAGATATGCTTGCAAGTGATGTAAAAGGCCAGTATATTTTCTGTCTTACACAGGCAATTTTAAGAAAAAACAGATGGGATTTACAGAATTTGATTTATTAATAACATGTATTTTATTTTTGGTCCAAAACTAGGTTTTTTTCTTTTAGGATGGGCAGAAATATGCAAGAAAGAAGGACAGAAAGCCAAGATTTAAGGAAAGGCTCTGAAATAAAATATGCACACACAGACTTGAAACAATCTGGTTCTAGGGTAACAAAGTAACAGGTTTTTCTCCACACATTTCCCCACTCCCAGCTAGGCACTGAATCCCCGTATGCAAACAAAAGGGACATATTGCAGAGGTGATTCATACAGCTGGGGACACAAAAGGCTGTTCCAGCCAAAGCCAACAATTAACAATGTCCTATTTGTTAAACGTTGTCCTCTCTAACTTGCTTCTTTCTTTCTGAGGAAAAGTGGCATGTTTGAATACGTGACATATTCTTTAAAGTTTCCACTTTTAAGCATTACTAAATGTACCTCAAAATAACAACCAACTTTCCCTTTTTTAAAATAGAAACCCAGGTTTTCATAAATATCTGTCTGTGCTTTCATCTGCATATGTGCTGCTATCTTTCCATAAACTCAATCACAGTTAATTTGGTCTGTATTGGTAAATGTAGAAAGGCTCTCAGATGGTTTAGAAGAAATAGAACAAAATTAGTTTGGATTTTTTTCCAAGTGGATTGTCACAATCTGTGCATGCTATTTCTCTCATTATTACATTTATGCAGCATTCAGATTCCTTTTTCTCCTTTATCCACCTCCTATTTAGCATAAACAGAGGAAGAATCAAGTGGATATAATCACCTCTAGATCCTTGATAAGCTTTATCCAATAGCTAAGAGATATTAATGCTTGAATGGCTGTTATTGGTTTTCATTTGGCATGTGATATCGAAGCAATGTGTCTTCTGTTGTGCTTAGGAAACTCTCAATTAGAGTTCCAAGCACCAGTAGGCAAGGGAGAAATTTTCTGGCTTTGCTATGTTTTAACATTCCTGAATCTGGTCTCTGTCATGATCATCCTTCAAAGGAACCTCCATTTTAGCACAACTGCCAACAGACTCCAAAGATAGGTATTAAGGTAGCTTGTTTATAGAAATGTGTTTAGTCTCATTTCTAAGGAAATGTATTTGGCACAATACTTATTTATTGTATTAAAACACGATTATTTGCTATTAAAAATACAAAGCAATTAAGATAAATGTGAATGTCAAAGTCACAATAGAAATTATTTCTTTCAAGTAACTCCAAGACAGTCTCCAAATTTTGAGGCTCCTTGAACTTTCTTCTCCAAAAAGAGGATGATACCTAGGATTTAACCATCTTTTTCCCAACCTGTGACAGTGTTATCAGAAGTATTTGAAGCAATTAGGTTTAAAAGATGCTTCTAATTCTTCTAGTTTCTATTGATTTCTCCTATTACGTGCCTCCTAAACACTTTATTCACATTTTTTGTGATGAACACTTTCCAAAATAAATGTCAATTGTCCGTTCACATTCTGTTTTCTCTTACTAGCACTTCTTATGAAACAGAGGTCTTTTCTTCCCCTCTGTACCCAAGTTTAAAATGCAATGTGGAAATATTCTTCCATACTGAATTTAATTCTATTAGGGACCTCCGTTTCTGTTAGGGTGTGGATAAACAACACCACCATTTCAGATTCAGTATAACCTAGTCACTTCCAGATTAATACAATTTCATTGGGGGAAATACTCAACTTTTCGGGATTTCTCTAAACACTCCCTTCTCTTTTATTTTTCATCAGGTGGTATCTGAGTTTAGAAGAGGCTTGCATAATGGCTGGGCATTGGAAATGATATGTTTAAAACAACAACAACAAAGCAGGGCAAATAGGCTATAATATTCCATGAGACCATTAGGGATCCAGATCCCTTAAGGTTTTGTTTTGTTTTGTTTCTCTAGTCTTTACAGGGTTAAAGCTAACTCGCTAGTAGTGTTCCATCCATGTTCCAGTCCATAAGAAAGGAGAACGGGAGGAAGTGGAATGCATGCAGTTTCCTACCTAAAGATATGACTTGAAAGTTTTCTACATTATTCTGCTTATATCCAATTGTCTGAACTTAGTTTCATGGATTGTACTAGCAGAAGAGAGCCATATATGTTGATAACCACAAGGTAGGGAAGAAAAAAATAATTGTCATAAAATGGGTGAAAATAACATCTAACAATAGTTGAGCTAGAATTCATTCATCTTAAAGAATTAAGTAAAGCATTTTAGAGTATGTCATAAAATTAACTGAATGTGGGGCTTCCCTGGTGGTGCAGCGGTTGAGAGTCCGCCTGTCCCCCTGCCGATGCATGGGACACGGGTTTGTGCCCCGGTCCAGGGGGATCCCACATGCTGCGGGGCGGCTGGGCCCGTGAGCCATGGCCGCTGAGCCTGCGCATCCGGAGCCTGTGCTCCGCAACGGGAGAGGCCACAGCAGTGAGAGGCCCGCGTACTGCAAAAAAAAAATAATAATAATTGAATGTGTTACCTTTGATTGATTTATTCAGCTAACATTTATCAAATTTCATCCATGTTAGTAATGGGAAGTTAGCTAATATGAAGGAAAACAATTCTAGTATCTTCTTTAATGAGAATTACTAATTACTAAATTTGCTATAATTTTATTACTTGACAAAAGTGGAAATACAAAAGTGAAACCTGTTTGGGGTTTTTTTTTGAGATAGTTTATAAGTTCAGAGTCCCATAATATAATGAAATAGAGATGTTACTTAGTATACGATACTTTCAAATTGACTGAATAATTCCATGAACAATAGCAAACCACTATTGAGAGGAAAGTCTATGACTTGAATCAGTTATCTTTTGG
This sequence comes from Delphinus delphis, assembly GCF_949987515.2. NCBI lineage: Eukaryota > Metazoa > Chordata > Mammalia > Artiodactyla > Delphinidae > Delphinus > Delphinus delphis. Next base: position 14,021,042 of record NC_082693.1, on the reverse strand, counting down.
CTGTAAATAACATAGAACATAGCTTAATAGGTCTGGTGCAGGTCTGGTGCAGGGACTTAACAAATATTATGGAAGAATCTGGCTCCATCTATCCTTCCATTCTGTCATTCTCTTTTTGTTGGATTTTTGTTTGTCTTTGTACTCTTCCCTCATAGTCTCAGAATGGTTGCCATAGCTCAAGTATAAAACGGTCATATTCGATGTCAGGAATCTGGGTAGTAGCAAAAGGGATCTTTTGTCAAGTTTTCTCTTTTTATCAGTAAAGGGAAAACTTACGCAGAAGCTCCCTAGAAGACCTAACTTTTTGCTTCCTTGACCAGAACTGCAAAAAGGTTAAGAAACGGAGATATTTCTACAATTAAATTAAATCATTAATGGCAAGACTAACAGCCCTACAGTGGAGTACATTGGCACCCTAATAAAATCAAGGTTTATATAATAAGTAAATAGAGGGAGAATATCTTTGGGGTAAACAAATAATGGGTTCTGCCGCAGCTATGTAACCATCAAAATCATGGCCTTTGTATACCTTCTTTCATAATTTAAAGGTTATTCCAAATCTCCACTGCCCCCTCAGCCAATGCACTTCACAAATAATTCCATCTCTCTTCTTAATAAATTACATTCCTGTTCTATGGCTTCTTTACTCTCAGAATTATAAACATGATCTTGTCTCTCCTATCCCAGTGATCGATTCTGGCTACCTGGCAACTTTTCTCCTTTCCTTCAAGGCTAAATATTTCTAAAGTGTAATTATCACTCATTGCCTCTGCTTATTTACTTCCCTTTTACTTTCTAACCTAAATTAGTCTGACCTTGGCCTCCACAATTACAACTATTGCTAAATTCAACAGTGGTCAATGGTCTTAATATTTCAATTGTAATAGACAATTTTCTGTCGTTATAAAACCTGAGTTCTGTGTGGCATTCAACTCTATTTATCACTACTTCTTGTTGAAGTTATAGCTTCCTTTGACTTCTGAGAAACTACTCCTCACTACATTTTCTCACATCTTTCTGGCAATATCTTGTTCATTTTAATGGTTTGTGTCTTCTATTTGTACACCTACTCTGTTGATGCAGGATACCAACATGCTAAAAATTCTTTGCATTAAGAAACATATAGAAATTCAAAGAAATGCCATATGGCATGTCACTGTTATAAATAGAATAAGATCAATTTTATTAAACCATTAAGTTACCCCCTTCAATGGTTGTAAATTTCAAGTGAACATGAGAATCACTAGGAAATAAATTACCAGAAATAAGGAAGACCAAACTGATAAAAAGATATGCTATTTCCTTACATGGAGAAAAGCTGAAAAATATTGTAATTCAGAAAGTTGTTAAATATAAAGTCAAGCATAAAAATAAAGTGACTCTTCAGGGACCAGCAAAAAAGAGAAAACACAAAATTAGACCAACAACCTCAAAGTGTTTTAATTGTAGTTCATGGGTATTTCACTAGTTAGTCAAGGCTAAAATCTAATACTGTTGTAGGGACAGATGTGACTTTCTAGATGCCTAGAAAGTGGAAAGCTTAAAGAAAGTCACCTGGATGAAGCTCAGATCCTTAAAGTACTGCCCTAGCCATTAAATTATATCTATAATTTATTTTATATATATTATATATAAATATACATTATAATTATATATATATATATATATATATATATATATATATATATATACTGTCCTAGAGAAGTGTTAAAAATACGTTACATATCTAGAGTAAAAGAACAGAATGACTACCATTAAGAAATAGAGTATTTAGGCTTATAGCATGCTCAAGTATGTAGTCTAAATATATGCTATACACATGATAATAGAGACACGATCTAGGAAATAAACATAACAATGTTTGAGGATATTGAAAATTTTAGATCCCTGAGAGAGCAAACATTTTCCATCACAGTTTATATTGAAATTCCACAGAACCTCTGCCAAGCTCACAAGAAAAAAATTTACAAACCTCAAAAGAAATAAACCCCCGTAAAATCAATATGCTGAATATGATAGAAGAAATTTATTCCTTCAGCTCTCCATTAATTTGATAAATATTTATCAGATGTCCACTATAAGTCAGAAAGTCTTGAAGCCACTGGATATATAGAAGTGAATAGACAATGAAGGGATGAAGATATAAAAGAAGGAAAATAAACCATAGTAAAAAAAGAAACGGGATAGATAAAAAATAGACAAAGCCATAAAAGAGCAAAGTGAACAACTTACTCCCTGAAATTGAGGACTTAATGGACATGTGTCCACTTTAGGGGTAAACATACTAAAATTAGAACAATACAGAGAAGATTAGCCTGTCTCCTCTTCATGGATGTCATGCAAATTTGTGAATATTTCTGTATAATTTTTTAGCATCAATCCCTAAATCTGAGAAAGATGGAATTAAAAAGAAACTTACAGACATTTCTCACTCATGAATATTGATGAAATAATCCTCAATAAGATATCATCAAACATAATTCAACAGCTAAATAAAAAATTTTAATATGAAAAATTTAGGAATGCAAGGTTGGTTCAGTGTTAGATACTCTATTAATATAATTGACCGTGTTAACTTATCTAAGGAGAAAACTCATAATGAAGTCTCTGAAGATAATGAAAAGGCCTCAGACATAATTTCAAAGCCCATAGCTCCTAAAAATTAATTAGTATTATAGGAATATATGGATACAGTGAAATACCACTTATACCCATGAGAATCACTATAATGAAAGAGAGGGAAAATGCCAAATTTTAGTGATGTGGAGTAACCAGAACTTGCCTATACTGTTAGTACAACATCTTTGGAAAACAGTATGGCAGTACCTATTAAAGGTGAATATTTGCATAATCTATGACCCACCAATTTCACTCTCACATATATTATTGACCAAGATGGCCTTAATATTCCCCTCATCTTGACTAAAATTTACACAGCCTTCTTCCTTACTTTTGGTCCCTGACCTATTTCTAGAGCATTTACTTTAGAAAACTTGTTATTATAAATTCTTTCTCTGCCTCTTTAAAATGAAACTTTTAAAAAAGTCTTTTGCCCGTTTTACAACCCAAGGCTATTTTTTTCAAGGGCCTGGGAGCCATCCCTTTGAAATGTAACCAAAAAGGAAGAAAGCACTCTTACCCCCCAGTCTCTACAGGAGGGTAGAAGTCTAACTTCAATCGGTGCCCAGCTCCAAGTTATAAAACTACCTTCTATCATGAAGAGAGGTAATTGGAGATGGTCAATTAGCAAATACAGGTGACCTATAATCCCTCTACCCCATGTTTTAATAATTCTTCCAAATGTTTTTTCAGTGGAGTTAAATTTAGACTGCATTGAATCTCTACGCTACTGCAATGTCCTTGAACAAAGTCTTTCTTACCTGTTTAATGTCATCCAGGGCAATATTTGTTTTGACATTCTCAACAGAAGTGCACACATATATACTGCAAAAATCAAAGCACTAGAATGTTCATAGCAACACTATTCAAAGTAGTCTTAAACTGGAAACTAGCCAACTGTCTATCAACAGTTGAATGAATACATAAATTATGGTATATTCACAAAATAATTCTATTCAACAATGAAAAAGAATGTGCTACAACTACAGGCAAAAATGCAGATCAATTTTTACAAATACAATGTTAAGTAAAAGAAGCCAGTCACAAAAGATTACATTCTGTTTGATTCAATTTGTTTAAGTTACAAAAACAGATGATGCTTAGCCATGCTTTTAGAAATCAGGGTAATGTTTATCCTTGGTAGGGGCAGTGACAGGAGTGGTTACTCAAGAGGTTTCTGGCTATATTCTGGTCGGCATCAAGGCATCAAGAAGTGCTGGTCTTATTCTGTCTCTTGATCAAGTGCTGGTTACCTGAGTTTATTCAGATTGTGAAAATTCAGCACACTGTATAGTTTTGAAACATGCACTTCTCTTTATGGATTTTACACTTAGTGTTTTTAAAAGTCTCCCAAGGATCTTGTTAAACGTGCAGATTTCAGCGCTCCATTTTTAGAGATTCTGATTTAGAAAATCTAGGATGAGGTTAGGGTAGGTACGTTTTAACAAGCAGGTGGTCTTGGCACACGGAAAATCACTGCTTTTGAGAGCTATAAGGTAGTGAAACTCTAATTACCGAGTCTGTCAAAGAACCAACAGGGAAAAAAAAGCAGTAACATTTAAATGTGACAGAGGGGGGAATATGATTGAATAGAACTCTACCAACTCTAGAATTTTGGACACATTTTATAAACAAAAAGGTATAGTTTAGTAAACAAAGTGAAAAGTTCTTTCTACTTCTAATACAAAAAAGCTTACCATTTTTGCAAGATTATCTTCATCATTCATGACTTAGAGTGGTGGCGTTGCTATGGCAACACAGCAACAAGCATGGTAACCCAGTTTAAGTCCCCAAATGGAGGTTGAGTTGGATGTAGCATAGATCTGCCCTCAATATCTGTCACTCCTTCACCTCCAGGACTGACTCAGCTATTCTGGTATTTCCTCTCTCCTTGTACCCATTTTCCCTGATGCTGTAGTGACTGTGAGTTTGAATTTGGCCAAGTAAGCTGTGAGTTGAGCAAAACAAACCTCTTCTGACAGTAGCTACACTAAGCTGCCAGCTGCTCAGGGCTTGCTATCCTATTACTTCAAACCTGAAGGTAGAGTTTTCTAAACAATAGGAGCAAGGCAAATATAGCCTGTCCCTTCTAGATCTCAGTGGGTGCCTTATCTGAGCCACACTGAGCTACAGGGCCAGAGATGACTAAAGAAGATCCTGCTTTATTTACATGAACTCTCCCATGATAAATACACTATCAGAATAGTTTTATAACTATTCTAAAAAATCATTAATAAATAAATTATACATGTCTGCTGACTATAAAACACCAAAAAACTAATTTATTGCTGCAGGTAAGAGGAAAACATCTGTACTTACTTGACTGTAAATGCATAAAGCTATTCTTATTCCAACTCCTTTCTTGGCTTCTTTCTCCCTACGTTCTCCCTTACACAATATCCTGTTTTTTCCCTATAATAGATGTTGAATTCACTGATTCACTAGTTCACAGTTTTCTGGTTTGTCTTTTGACCCATTTTAAAACTAATGGATTTGTGTTTGCCACTTTTAAATCCTCAGGTATCTTCCCTGAATCATTTTTCCCCTTTTGCTATCATTTTGGTTTTGAAAGAATAAATCAATACTGTGCCTTAAAAAGCCCTGGCACTACTGTCGGTAAATATATTGCATTCAGTTACTTTTGCTCACTAAATGTTGCTTGATATAATACCAGAGCATCCTCTGCGGCACCAGGAAAAAAAAAAATGCTATTTTGAGCTGTGAACCAAGGATTGATTTTTTTTTAAGATATAATATATATTTTATGTATTGCATCCAACCTTGTTATTTGTCAGATTTCATAGAAAGCTCCATTCTCTCATTTGTGTGCAATCTAGGCAGCCTTCTGCAGAGGTAAGGAGTTGTCTTTGTCTCTCCAGCTTATACTTTGGTAAATTCCACCTTCAGTTATTAAACAAAATATAGTCTGAACGCTTCATGGACACGGTCCAAAACTCAGCCCTGACAGTCCGAAAGCCTATGTGGAATCTTTAACACATTTCAACCTCTGAGTCTATGTTTTCTCACCTAACAAATGAAAATTTAATAATAAACCATTTTGTTATATTGGCAATCGAATGAGAGGAGGTATACGAAAGTGCAAACTGTAAAGCAATGTGCAAATGCCAGTCAATCCCTCATTAGAAAAAGTTAAGCAAACTTGTGTCATAAAAAACAGGAATGGGGCTTCCCTGGTGGCGCAGTGGTTGAGAGTCCGCCTGCCAATGCAGGGGACACGGGTTCGTGCCACGGTCTGGGAAGATCCCACATGCCGCGGAGGGGCTGAGCCAGTGAGCCATGGCCGCTGAGCCTGCGCGTCCGGAGCCTGTGCTCCGCAACGGGAGAGGCCACAACAGTGAGAGGCCCGTGTACCACAAAAAAAAAAAAAAAAAAAAAAGAGGAATGGTTGTCCTCTCACTACTCACATTGTCTGCTGTCCCACACAAAGGTGGAATTTATTTTAATTTATCTTAAAGGGATCAATTAGATTAGCCACATTCTTTTCACCTATATCCCCAAAGATGGTAGCTTCGGGAGAAAGCATGCCATCTGGTAGATCTTGCCACTAGAAACCCCAGGGGGCTAAACCCCTTGTTTCTCAAGTCAACTTTTATTCCTAGTCACCACAAAGATTCTCTGAAACCTTCTCCACTTCCTTAAATCTTCACCTAATCCTCTCTTCCCTCAGTTTCAGCAGTTTCTTCTCCTTTTGTGCCCTGTTTTAAAAATACAAGGACTTGCATGGGAAATCTCACAATCTACCATCACTATGCTTACCAACAAGCCTCCATTCACAGTCTCCCCCGTGGCCAGAAAGAGCCCTGCAACTCCAACCTCTCACTTTCTCCGACATCATTCTTGAGAACCGTTAAACGTGTTAAGGTCACCCCATCTTAAAAAAAACAAAGTTTTCCTGGGATAGCACATCCGTCTCACACTAGAAATGCATCTTTCTTTTCCCCTTCACAGCCCAGTCTTTTCACAGATTCAGCACTTTGTATCTCCACTTCTTAACATCCTACTCATTCTTCAACCCACTGCAATCTGGCCTCTTCCCACTACACTACCAACAGCTCTCTTTAAAACAAATGGAAACTTTTCAATCCTTTTCTTCCTTGATTTCACAGTGGCTTTTGTTTTTGTCATTTTACCTTCCTTCTTTTTTTAAAAGGAAATAATTTATAGAGATGAAATTCACATAACATAAAACTAACCATTTTAAAGTGAACAATTTGGTGGCATTTGGTTCATTCACAGTATTGTGCATCCACAACGTCTATGTCGCTGTGAACATTTCCATCACTTCAAACCAAAATCCCCTACCCATTAAATAGTTTCTCCCCATTTCCACTTCCCTCCCAAGCCCTAGCAACATCTAGGTTGCATTTTGCTCCTAAGGGTTTATCTATTCTGTATATTTCATACATCAAATGGAATCATGTAATGTGTGGCCTTTTGTCTCTGGCTTCTTTCACTTGGCATGTTTTGGAGGTTCATCCACCTCACAGCTTCATTCTTTATTATGGTTGAATAATATTCCACTGTACGTATATACCACAATTTGTTTATCCATTCATCTCTCTTTATTCTTGAAACACACTCTTCCTAAGGTTTCTCGAACACTGCACTAAATTTTCCCTTTACTCTTTGTAAGCTCAGCACTTAGCATAATATTTTGGAGGTTCATCTACATTGTAGCATATATCAGTACTTGATTTCTTTTTATCAATGAAAAGCATATTCCATTGTATGTGTAAACCACACTATATATGTATCCTCCCCAAGTTTCAAGACCTATATCTCTATCCCAGGAATTTCTTCTGAGCTCCAGATCCATATATCCAACTGCTATTAGATACTGCCACTTGGCATTCATACATATACTTGTCATAAATATACTTCAGACACAACATGAAAGGACTGATGTCACCATGTTTTCCAAAAGATCATGCCTCCTTCTATTCTACATTTCCCCTCTTATTAACTGGCACTGCCACGAACCCTGCTACCTAATGTAAAAACCTATTCTTGTCCTTGCTTTATTCTCTTCCCCCTTCTGCCACATTCAATCATCAAATTTTTTCTAGTTTATCACTTTAATATTTCTCTTTAATATCTCTTGAATTCAATCACTTCACTCCAACCCCATCAGCATTAACCTTGTCCAAGCCACCATCCTGTCCCCTGTGGATTAAAACAAGCTGACACCCATGCCTCCAGGCACAGTCTGTTTTCCACATTGCAGCTAGAGTAATCTTTCTAATATACAAGTCTCGTTGTGTCAATCCTATAATAAGGAAATCTCTTCAATTGCTCCACTTTGCCCTCAAGATAATTTATAAATTCCTTAAAAATGCATATTAGAGCCTTCAAGAACTGATTCTGTTTACTTCTCATCTCTGGCCACCCTTCCTAGAATTCTACATCCTTTGGATAACATTAAGTTTAGTGCTTGATTAGGCCACATCCCCACCCTTTTTTTTTTAAAGGTCTTTGCACAGGCTGCTCATCTCCTCACACAAATATCCCACCATTCTTATCTTGCCAATTCTTAATCATTTCTGAATGATCTACTCCTTTCTTTCTGCCTTCAATATAGACTTTATTCTGTTTCTGTTTGTGTTGTCCTACAATCTGAACTCTTCAGTCTACTGTACTAGCTGCTCTGCCTTTGTCTCAGCCTTTTTTGGGAGAGACCATGTCTTTTTGCATCTTTTTTAAGAATATTAAAACATGTTTTTCTAAAACCTGTTTTATTTCTAGACGAAAATACTTTTTCAGATTATATCCTTTAGTCTTCCTTTGGTGGGTGTGAAGGTATATATATATACACACACACACACACACACATATATATATATATATATATATATATATATATATTCTTTTTTTTTTTTTGCGGTACGCGGGCCTCTCACTGCCGTGGCCTCTCCCGTTGCGGAGCACAGGCTCCGGACGCGCAGGCTCAGAGGCCATGGCTCACGGGCCCAGCCACTCCGCAGCATGTGGGATCCTCCCGGACTGGGGCACGAACCCGTGTCCCCTGCATCGGCAGGCGGACTCTCAACCACTGCGCCACCAGGGAAGCCCGTGAAGGTATATTTTTAAAGCCTGGTTGAGTTGCAATGAAGCAACTCTGCTCTGTTCCCAGGATCCCTCACCGCTGGGTACCTCAAGGCCACTTTTTGTAAAAAGGTAATACATCCAGCATGGAAACGTATTTTGAGGTACCCTTGCAAAAAAAGCTTGAGCTTTGGAAATTTAAATTAGAGGATTGTGATTAAAAAGGAAAATTGTGGAACATTCAATCTGTTAACTAATCAAAACTCAAAAGAATAGCAATTGTATACCAATAGTAAATACAGTCAGTCCCCTGCATCTGAGGGTCCTGAAGCCAATCTTCCTTAGATACTGAGGGACTATTGCATATTTTATTACCAAAAGGATATGGTAATAAAGTCTACTTTATTTACATTAAAGTCTAATATGTTTTGTACAATGATAATATTAAGAATTTATATCTACTCATGACTTTGAATGTTTTAAATACGTCATTGTAAAAGATAACCAGAAAATACAAATAAGACAAAAAAGGTTTTCTGAAATATTTTAGAAAAATCTCCCAAGGAAAGAGAGTAAAATACTGGCTATGAAAAGAATAGAAGCCTTCAGCAAACTTTAGTGCCGGGGTAAAAAACAGTGATAAAATTGTCAATGAACACTGATTTCACTCTTCAGTACAAGTGCAATAATAAAACAAGCAGCGTGACTGACAAAAAAAAAACCTAGACTTTTCCTTAAGTGATCCAGTTTTCTGAATCACCCCCATGTGACTTTTAAAAAGTATGGAGTTCTTGGCATGTGAAACAAAGTAGCAACGCAGCTTTATGTTTTTAAAGTCCACAAAAGACAAATTAATGTATTCTGTAATTTAACATTTAAAACTCACCTTGTATTATGTAAGTCTCATATAAAATGAATCTTAATTGGGATGCACCAGAATGTGATGGGAAGAATCTTGTATCAATGGTCAAGCATTATGGACTAAAACTTATGACTATGTAACCTTTGACAGGTCATCTAGCTTCCAATTTCTCTGTGCCACATTTTCCTTGCCTATGAAGTAATGTGTAGGTTGGGCTAAATGGTCTCCAAGATCACGTTCAGATCAAATTCTAGTATGGAATAAAATTGAAAAGCAAATGTACTTTTCACTAAAATAATTACTTGCTACTGATTATAATTGCTTCCTTTTGGTAAAAGGACATGCTCATATATTCATTTTTGTGTGCATAGACTGTTTTCTATACACAGTGTGCCTGTAAAGCCATGTGATGTTTTTTGAATAAACATAAAAGCACTTACTCTTTCAAATGATTCCAGTTCCATCTTAGGTGGCCAAGTCCGGAAGTTGCAGATTTCTACTGTTGCTGAGATTTGTCAGTTTGAAACTCTTGAAATTATCTTCTAAACTGAGAATATGTATTTTTTTAATTCACTTAATATATCATGCATTTATGCACTTACCAAGGATATCCTCCCCAGAGGGAATTTCCTGGCAGTCCAGTGGTTAGGACTCCACGCTTCCACTGCCGGCGGGGCATGGGTTTGATCCCTGGTGAGGGAACTAAGATCTTGCATGAATGGCAAGTAAAAAAAAATATATCCTCCCTAGAGCTAAATCTTAATCTTTTGACTGTGTTTTTGATTTTTCTTGCTTAGCAGCAATGAAAAATATTTCATAGCCAAAATTAAACATGAAGATAGAGAGATAAAGCTGGATAATAGGGTATTTGGTTTCTAAAATGTGTCACTTAATTATGATACACAGAGATGAATTTTACTGTGTGGCTTGTAAAATAGCAATTTTTTAAAAAATCTCAAAAGAGTGATTCTAAATGTGGTTTGAAAAATAGCAGCATATTTAGGATGAACGTATGAATTCCCAGAAAGAATACTTTGAATTTTAACATTTTTCTGATTATGTAAGTTCTACTATGGTTTGTTTTAAAAAAAATCCCTTCCATGATTTTATAAACAGACATGTTTATATTAAAAATGAAAACAAAATTTGTGTTCAAAAGAGTACATATATTATATATATATACACATATACACACATTTATACATGTAATTTGCTAACTTTGGAATTCTAATTTATTCCATCACCTTTTGCCTTAAATCAACTTTATCTCCAATTTCCAGAATAAATAAATAAATGATTAAAGGGAAATTTTAAAATTTCCATACCAGAGTTATCTTTAAGTTTCATGTTAAAGTAGGTGCTTAATGAAAACTTATTCCTGTGGCCTGAATACTGGAGGGCTCTTCACCTTCTTGTCAGTACTGGGGGCAAGTTCTTCACCAGACTGAATTAAACTGCTCTTGAAAGCAAAGCTGCATTCGGAAAGATAGGCAAATATTACCATTTATCGTGATATAATTTTTAATCCCAGAGATCTTTTGTCGTAGGACAAAAATTGAGGAAACATCTCTAGTAAGTCATAATCTGTGTTACTTGTGACAACTACTGTTTTCTGTGCAGATCTCTTTCCCCCAGTCACATGAAAGATGACATCAAATCCTACCGCTTCTACAAGATATGCACATTGTCTTGTTACAATAAAGACAGCACAGATTATCATTAAAATCTATAGATTTCCTACATGAAAAAAATTTTTTTAATTTCTGAGAGATGTAAGAGAACAAATATTTAGAAAAATAAAAAATGAAGCTGAGTTACTTTCTTCCATTCTCTCTTTCATGTGATTCTTTACATTCTTTTGTCCTTTATTCATTAATCTAGATTTATTTTACATTCTACATTCTACCATATTGTCATTTTTCACACTAAACACATTATTTTAAATAGAATTTTTGTTTATTATTTTTTTAAACATGATTTGTTAACACATTCCACTTGAAATCTGGTCAAGGAGAAAAAAAATTGGTAGATTAAGTTTGGGTTTGCTTTTATATATCTGTCAATCTTGAGTCAACATCCCTTATGATCAATCCTAGGTTTGCAATCACTTTCTGATGAAAATTTTTAAAATATTTGTAGATAAGTTGGTACTATGTGTTATATTTTTACTAAATCCAAATTTTCACTTTCTACTAAAGGTGGCAGAGTCCTGTAATGATCATTCTTAGGATACAAATTCCATTACAAAGTTCCTAAAAGTTCATAATGTCCATTGGTCTAAAGAATCCAGGATGAGCCAAGTGTAATGTAGTTCAACAGAACAAACGAAAAGTGCTTCTCCAAGGTAAGCTCCATCCTTTACCAGAAAAGCTTTTCCTGTGTGTACTTAAAACATGTTTATAAGCAGGTGATGTGTGTGCTGCTTCTTCTAATTATACAAGCAACTAATGAAAAATACTGCTCTTTACCCATGAAAAAATGTTAATGGAAGAAACTTTCTGTGTCTTATAAATTCAACAGTATTACTTGACCAACTCCCCCCACCCAAAAATATGAAAAGGAGAGCCGAGATCCCAGAATCTATCTTTCCACACTTGCTTTAGCCCCCTATGATTCATATTCCTTGAACACTAAACTGTAAGCCTTTGTACAGGGTCCACCCTGACTTCTCCCATTATCTAGATAATTCTTATGCAATTTTAAAGTCTGTCTTGACATTATTCATCTGGAAAGTCTTCCCTGACCAACTGAGACCAAGTGCAGTGATAATCCTTGTGCTCCCACAGCACCTTCTACTAATCCTCACTGGAGCGTTCAACAAGTGCATTACAATTTCTCATTTCCAGGTGTGAGCAAGGACCATATGTTAGTCACTGTTGTATCTGCAATTCATTCTATAGTTTTTGGTACATACTTGGTACTTAATAATTGCTCTGTTGAATGAATTCTCACTAAAAAATGTTTTACCAACCAATTTTACCCTGAGAGTGGTATCTAGTCATCCATAGCTTTCCAACATCATGTTGATCCTTGATTATAGTTTCTCTGACAACAGGTCAGGAATCAATAACACTGCAAATAAGTTCTTAGAATCTCAAAGTTGTTCATGACTCTGCACTCTTCAGTGGCTGCTCCTTCATGTTGACTCAACTCATGTTGTTTCAAAATACAAGCCTCTTAGCCCTGATGTAGAACTTTAGTTCTTGGGTACTGCCCTTGGCACTCCTCAGCCTGGATTTGCCAACTGCTGTTCAGACTTGCCCACTTTGAAGTACTCTCAGAAACAAAGCAGCATAATTGAGCTCTTGGTACAAAACTTGGCTTTGGCCAGGTTTGCCTTAGCCTTTGTGGACAGGAATCTCACAACATAAATATTTGGTATGGTTTTGTGTCCATGGCACTCATGAATTGCTCTTCTAACTTTATTTATTTACTTTCTATTTCTGTAATATCATAATATTCTTCTTACCATAATACTTCCCTAATAATATAAGGATTAAATAATTTAATATGTTAAAGCTAGATATTTTATTTTAATCTTATTCAATCATTAATGTTGTAATAAGCAACATTTAATTACTATGAATGTGTTGTAAACATATAATATGCATAATTTCTCAACCCGTTATTTTTATTTTCTTGTAAAATGAAATGATCATCTACAAATTGTCCATATTCCTGTGGTAATCTATGCCATTTTTCCCCCATATTTACCTTAAAATGAAAGTCATCATGCTTAGGTATCTGTGAACCAGTGATAGCAGGATCCTCCCACCATTCCTCTCCAAATTAATCCCTTGGGGAAAATAAGAGAACAGACCCAAATGTTTACCACTTAGCTCATAGCATTACACACTAGTAAATATTAAATCCACTATTTCACTTTGCTGTATCCCATTATTTCACCAGTGGTATCAAATGTGAAAACATTTGGGCTCACATGTAACCTAAGAGAATTAGGAGGATGTTAAGCACACACACATGAAATCTGTTTGATGAAAATACATTAAATACATGTACTCTATTTTATATATATATATATAAAGAGAGAGAGAGAGGAGTTTATTTTCTCTTTTTAATTTTTTTAAAAACCAAACACTACAACTTACTAAAAATGAAGCTTCAGGCATTATTCTGACTTACGTAATTCTAAGAAAAATCATTCTCAACTAGTATTCTAACATATTTTCCCATAAAAAGAGTCATGCTTGAGAGCAACAAGGAATATAGCAAGGAGACAAGGAAAAGAGAAGAGAAAGAGTTGCTCAATAGAAGATAAAAAGAAGAAAGGTAAACTATCAGGGATTACCTGAATTTAATTGAATTACAGTGGTCCCTTCTTATCCTCAGGAGATATGTTCCAAGATGCCCCGTAGACACAGGAAAACTATGGATAGTACCAAATCCATTATGCTATGGTTTTTCTTATAGATACATACCTATGATAAAGTTTAATTTATAAATTAGACACAGAGATTAACAATAGCTACAATAGTAAAAGATTAACAACAATAGTAATAAAAATAAAACAATTATAACAATACACTTTAATAAAAGTTATGTGAATGTGGTCACTTTCTCCCTCTCTCTCTCGAAACATCTTAGTGTACAAATTTAATGCTTTTTCCATCTTAACTAACCATTTATCATGCACTATGACCATAATTTTTGCAATTTGAGGTATGTCAGCAAAACTAGCATGAATTTCTTTTTCCTTCTTCACAGTTTCATGAATTGAAATTTGTTCTTATGGTAGTTCTTAGCAACCTTAGCATATAAATATTTTTTCTTATTAAGTTAAAAACTTTCACTTTTTCACTTAAAGTAAGCACTTTACAGCTTTTCGCATATCTGAATTGCCAGCATCACTACTCTTGTGCTTTGGAGTCATTATTAAGTAAAATAAGGGTTACTTAAACACAAGTACTACAATGCTGAAACTGCCGCTCTGATAACCCAGATGTCTACTAAGTGACTAACTGGCAGGATATGCTGGACAAGGGGATGATTCACCTCCAGGGAGATGGAGCAGGATGGCACAAGATTTCATCATGCTGCTCAGAATAGCATGCAATTTAAAACTTATGAGTTGTTTATTTCTGGAACTTTCCATTTAATATTTGAATCACAGTTGACGTGGATAACTGAAATTGTGAAAAAGGAAGCCACTGATAAGGAAGGACTACTGTAGAATCTTTTTGTGAAGTTGCTTGAGTTTGCATTATTCAAAAAATAGTAAAGGCAGAGTATCTGTAACCAAAATATGTTTTAAAAGTTCTTTCTACCCTAAAGTCACCGTGAGTTCCCTGGGGAAGGGAACATAGACATGGTGGTCATGGAGCTGCTGAAGTTCAAGAAGCCACCAGTATCTTGGTTTAAAGCCTCCTGTAAGACACTGAAGGACTTGCTGGCTGTGGTGCTGGCCTTCAGCTGTGTCACTCTGCTGCTGATCCTGTTCCTGTTGACCCTGAACAAGGTCAACAGCTGTGCTGCCCTCTTGGCTGTCTGGGGAACATGGTGGCTGGGGCAATGGAGAGACTGTCTTCTGAGGAGGAGATTGATGGGGTATCGCAGTTTATCACCAAGGAACACTGGGAGGCAGCAGGACCTTCAGAAGACACCTAAATAACCCTTATATATACATACAATAATATTTCCTATTTCTCTAGTAAAAAAAATCAATACAATGCTACTTAAATGTTAGATGTTCTCTGGGCATCTTTCATGGACTGGTGTGTCTGATCTAAAGGAAACTGATTTATAGAGATTAAGAAGGCTTCTGGAAAGGCATTTAAGTATGACTTCTACTGGAATTTGGACATATATGGGCATGCTTTGCAAACAGTCTGGCAGAAGCCTATTTGCGAAGGAAGCTGAACATCAAGCTAGCTTCCCAGGAAAGAATGTATCCTTAAGAAAAACAGGAATTGCCCTGCTGAATTTGAATAGGTAGATAAGAAACCTTTAGCTATTGGAAAGAATAGGAACTCTGAGAAAAATGGAGTTGCTGTTACTTGAAAATGTCATCAGCCTCTAGATTATGTCTTGGTTCTAGGTTGAGGTACAAACATAATTTTGGTATCCTGAAGGGTCAGATCTGTTTCCAATAACAAATTGTTATGCCTGGTGGGGACTGTAGAGCAACAGCAGAGAAAGACAGTTCCTCCTGGTCCTGGCAGGAATATGATGGCCATTGTCAGGCACCACAGTATGAATATCCTAGAAGCAGACTTCCTGAGCATGTGGGAGATTCTCTCTGTAAATTCCAAGAAATGCTTACAGAAGCAGAAGTGATCTACACAAAAAGAGGTAACTTGAGCCAAGGTAATCTATAGTATGATATTTCCTAAAATGAGAAGCAGATTTTCTCCTCATCTACAACATCCTCAGGCCCATTAGTGCCCTAATAAGACACTGATTTTAAAATATTATTCAACTTACTTTATTAGAAGAAAATATAGGAAACGAGTTTCTTGACATTAGTCTGGGCAATCGTTTTTAAAATATGATCTCAGAAACACAGGCAATGAAAGTAAAAAATGACAAGATTGCATTAAACTAAACAGCTTCTGTATTGGAAAGGAAACAATCAGCAGAGTGATGGGACAATCTATGAAATGAGAGAAAACACTTGCAAATCATATAACCCGTAAGGGGTTAATTTCCAAAACATATAAGGAACTCAACTCAATAGCAAGAAAAGAAATAATCTGATTTTAAAATGGGCAAAGTACTTGAATAGACATTTCTCAAAATACGACATACAAATGCCATTTTTATTCATTTGTATACAGAAAAATGTGTTCAATTTCACTAATCATCAGGGAAATGCAAACCAAACCACAATGAGATGTCACGTCCACCTGTTAGAATGGCTACTATCAAAAAGAGAAAAGATAACAAGAATTGGCCAGTTTGTGAAGAAATGGGAAATGCTGCTCTTTGTGACAACATGGATGAATCTGGAGAACATTATGCTAAGTTAAATAAGCCAGACACAGAAAGACAAATACTATATGATCTCACTACATGTGGAATCTAAAGAGTCAAACTTTTAGAAACAGAGAGTAGAGTGGTGGTATCAGGGGCTGAGGGTTGGGTGGGGCAATGAAGTGTTAGTCAAAGGGCATAAACTTTCAGTTATAAGATGAATAAATTCTGGAGACATAATGTACAGCATGGAGGCTAGAGTTAATAATAATATATTGTGTGTTTGAAATTTGCTGAGAGTAGATCTTAAGTATTCTTCACACACACACACACTCAAAATAGTAACAATGTGAGGTAAGAGACATGTAATTAGCTTGATTATGGTAATCATTTCATAATGCATATGTATCTCAAATCATCACATTGAACACCTTAAATATATACAATTTTTATTTGTCAATCATACCCCAATAAAGCTGAAAAATTAATAATTAAAATATTATTAATATCCTCAAATGCTAATTTGTCTTACAATTTCATTCTGACTCCCCTTGAAATCCTCAAAACAAAATCCAATAGATGTGAATACCCTGTTCCCTAATTTAAACTATTCTATAGCTACAGAGTCTCCTTTAGCAAACATAAATAGGATGCAGGGAACTTAGCAATTGCCAGTGGTTTGAAGGGCATAAAAACTTAAAGGCATAGTCATAGACCTCTCACGGATGGCCAACTATAAATATAAGTAGTTATTAATATTTGTTACTATTAAATTTACTGTGTACATGTATTGCTTCAAGCATTATGTGTGTTAATTCACTCTATCGTTGCCACTATTATTTGAGATATGTTATAACCCACATGGTGTAGATGAGAAAACTGAGGCACAAATGACATTAGCCCATCCCTAGAAAATGCAGGACGTGGAATTAGTATCCAGATGGTCTAGTTCCAAGGATCACACCCTTAACCTGTACTTCCTGGCTAAATTTCAAACCTTTCTGTAAAGATTATGTCAACTTCCCTACTCTTTCCCTGGAAAGACTCTTCAACTTACATTATTAACCAGCATCTTCTTTAGAAAAGGTAATTGGAGGATATTGAAAGACTCCAAGATTCTTGACAAGGCAGAGAAGAGTATTGTTCCTGATGGGAATGGTCTCTCCATATTTCATATGACACCTTGAAAAAATAGTTTTAATGAAGGACTATGCAAGGGGGTAAGTTTGTTTTTTTTAATCCCTTCCTAGTCATTTAACTTTAGGTTTTTAGGGAAAGAAACTACATTTAGTCTTTCCTTCGCAGAAAAAATAATTTTCTTGTATTATTGATACAGTAGTAATTCCTATATTATCAATAGTTTGCGAAGTACTCTGAGCCAAATAGTTTCATGGTTGGGAAGATCTCCCCTCCCTCAAGTCTCTAAACTTTGAGAAACGAGGCAGGAATTGCGTCGTTTTCTTGTTAGACTCCATAAAGGTTACTTTAGTAAGTAACTTATAAGTTACAGACACATATTACTGTTGAGGGAAAAGTAATTTGTTGTAATCATTTTTAATTATAGTTATTTTTAATTATCTTTGCTGTATGTGTAAACATTAAAAATACAAACAGAGCTGCAATAGCACAGATGGTTGGTGCTTGTTACCCAGGCTGTCAAGCATCATTTGGACACCACTGCCTCCTTTTCTCTAATTGTGAGCAAAAGCAGTAAAGTTGCTTCTTGGAAACGATTTTCATGTTTGAGAAAACTGGCTGTTACTAAAGATGGGAGAACCAATTTATGGAAAATTTTGTCGTCCTTTCTCTCTCCCTCAGCTATGCCCTTGAACTCCTCTCCATTTGAGGCCCTCTTCACTCTTGATTTTCTGGTTTACCCAGTAGTCAAAATAGACATGCACAAGTTTGGTTTCACTCTAACTCATCAACTAATCAGCAACCTAGCATGATTAAAAAAAATATGTACATTAAAATAACAATATGAAGTGTGCAGATGGCACGAATGTTCCAAATATCTGGTTTTATGCACATCCACACACAAAAACCAAAGTAAAGCTAAATGATATTCCAAGATTTTAACACTAGTAGCTCTCTGGTGTCAACATATGGTTAAAGAAATTAGATCCAATTTTGTTCAGCTATTAACATGAGAACGGTTATATCTGCCACCTGGTGGCCAGCTCTAAAGTGGGTCAAACACCAGTTTGAATGCCCCTTAAATAGAAGATGAATTTACTCTGTGAGCTTAGAGCCAAAAGTCAAAGGCTACATCATAATCCAAATGTTAAATTTCTCAGATCAATGCAAAGAAAAAACTTCTCCTGGCTTAGCATGACATTGGTCAATACATTATATTTCCATTTATTTTTCTAACTATTGTTCAATACTTAATGTTGTCTAGGCAGGCACGCTGGACTGCAGCCATGGCAAAGAAAAAAAAATTCTTGATAATCAGCTTTGCATAGAAAAGTATATTCTCTCCAAACATGGTATTATAACCAGAAGAACAATTAAGGTTCCTAAGCAAGGAATTCTACCCATGGGTAGAATGGGTAGAAAATGGACATAAAATATTAAAAGGAGTATGGTCCAGGGGCAGGGCAGTCCATACCAGTTTTGGTGTGAATGAATGAGATAATAGCTGTCTACACTGACCCACCAGCTTTACTACCAATTGTTCTGATGATCTGCAAAGACAGAAAGGACCTGAAAAATAAGGTAAAGAAAAATAAGCATAACATTTATTTCCTAACTTTTTGTATTTCTATACATCTTAAGTCATTTATGTACTCGTCTATAGAAAGATACCAAAACACAGTATACAAATATTTAGGTAATCTCTTCTCACATCGAGATACATGAGATAAGTTAATGAGACAGAAAACATTTACTCAAAAGTTGAGGAAGAAAACTATAAATTTGAAAAAAAGTTACATTCTTTTAGCCTCAAAACAGTTGTTAATGATGGGTATTGAGACAATTAAAAACAAAAATTTAATTTATCACTGAGCGTGCCAGATGTATAGTCCCAGAGTACATGTCTGTTTTCTATCACAGAAACAAGTTACTGAGACTACTCTACCATTTCATGCCAATTTTATATTTAATGATGAAATTGCCCTTATTAAAGCCATAGTACTTTGCTGAGAATAGGGATGAGTTATAGAGCACTCTCCTGTTAACTTTGGGAATGTGACAAATAGTACAGTCAAGATTAAACCCCAGTTACTTTGAATACATCCCATAATGAATAAGTTAGAAGTGAACAATATCATATCCATTACCTAAGTTAGTATCTATCACATGAGTCAGAATCTTGAAGTCTGTACTGTAAAAGCTTATTTTAATTGTATGGACAAGTAATTCAATTACATGTCCAGTGTCTAGCCTTGTAAAGATAGTGGGCCCAGCAATATCTTCTTTAGAAAACAAAGGGCCTGACAAGTAGTCTATGGGCTTCTCAACTACAGTCCTTTACAAAACAACCTACACATAATGCATAATTTTAAAATAATAATAATATTTAAGAGCATCAAGTTAGGAAAAAAAGAAGAAGTAGAAGACAAAACTGAGTGGGAAGCAGGAATCCAGAGAACTGAAGCCAGTTTTGCATTAAAAACAAATGGAAGCCAGTGACAGCCAGCTTCCAAACAAAGATTAGAGACGTCCCTTCACATGGGTATGGTCCCAGACCACTGGTACTGCAAATAGCATGGTGGGAAATAAGAGGGTGAATTTTCCCCACAGAAAGCTACAAGGAAACCTTCTTGTCCTGACTTTGGAGCCAACTGGAGGAAAAGAAAAATCTGCTAAAAAGGCACCACCACACACCAACCCTCATAAGAGATTCTAATACCAACTCACCTTTTCTTTTCTGATTCCAAAAGTCCCTTAAGCTCCATATTTATTAGTCTTCTTTTAGGATTGTTACTGCTTCCAGTACCTAGTAGAAGTAGTGCAGATCTTCATGGAAGAAACTCACCTTTCACTCAGACCCCAAAACTTCTCAAAACATAAAGTTGCAGAGATCATAGCTCACATTCAAAAAGAAGAAAATATACAAGACAACACAGCATCTTGAGTGAGATCCTGCTGAAATACAAACACCATATTCATACACACAAAAACTTCCAAATGATCAGATACACAACAATAAATAAGTTTACTACATACAAAAATTACTAAATATAATAAATTCTGATAACATTCTTTTTCTCTCTTGTTTACTCACTTATCCTATTGCTCTCCTGAGCTCTCGGAATCACTAGATCAGTACTTGTGCTTCTGGCTCTCCTTATCCTTGAAGTCCATTGAGATACTATTTTCTGATCTACTTTCCTCAGCTAGTCCCTCTTAACACATAACCTCAATCATTTCCCTGATCCAGGAAAACCTGAATTCCAGGTAAGAGATGATTCCTCTATTTCCCTTATGACAGCAAGCCTCTCGTTACAAAATCACCCCACACCATCTCTGCCCTCCCTTTCAGGCAAGAAGGTCAAATGGCTTTATCATTAAATAGTAGCCCTGACTTCTTCAGATCCACTCACTGAAGACACTGCCTTCACATCTTTGCTTAGACCTTACTAAATTCTAATCCAGGATCCACCATTTATTAGCTTGTCTGGTTAGTCTCTTGACTTTACCTATTATCTATTTGCTGACTACTCTCAAACTTGTATCTCCTGCCTAGAATTCTCTCCTAAAAGGTATAGTCACATATTTAAAAATCTACTTAATATTTCCAGATGGATGTCCAATAAACATTTTAAATTGTACATGTCCAAACTTTAACAGATATTCCTTCTAAAACTGCTCCTCCTCAAATCTCCTCAGTACACTTGATGGTACTTCCATCCTTCAGTGGCTCAGCCAAAAGCCTTCCACTGAAAAGTCATGCCTGACTTTTCTTTCTCTCATACTTCACACCCAATTTTCAGGAATTCAATGGACTATAGCTTCAAATTATATACAGAATATGATGAGTTTTTTTCTCTCAGTATCCACTGTGTAGACTGATTATGAAGTTGTTTGCCTCATCTTACTTTTAGTAGTTCATTTATCCAGTAGGAAGTTCTGCTTTGAATCCCAGCTTGAGGGGAATTTGAACTTAAAGATTTTATCTAATTTTACCAATCTTCTGCAATAAGAATAGCTACTGCACATATATTGAGTTTCTGGCTGGAATTCCGATCAGTTAGAAACACTGCAGCCCCTCACCTGATTATGATGTAAATTATGCCTTACCTGTCATGAGCAGCTCCCTTGGGTTCCAATGACTGTGGCACTTTAGGCACTAGATAATGGACCGCTGGCTTAAACGTCAAATGTCAGCCCTACAGTCAAGTCAAGACACTGTCTCCATACTTCTTGGTCTCTGATTTCTATTCAACCTCACCTCACTTTCAACCATTTGCATATTCGGCTAAGGCACTTTCACAATTCAAACCTAAATCTTAAACATTGAGGCCCAGAGGTAGGAAGGTATTTCTGGACTCGGGCAGTGGCTCAACAATTGCCGTAGAGATATGTCCTTTCTCTCTTTATCCTCCAATATACAGATGTAGGCCTTCATCTTTATTCCTGTGGTCTTGAGGCTGTCAGGGACTGCTTCTCCTCCAGACATCATGGCTACATTTCAGGCATGAAGAAAAAAGAGGAACACAAGGAGCAGTACCTTTATCAGCAAAGTGAAAACTCTCCCAGAAATTCTCATCTTACGTCTAATTAGGATTGTGCCATATATCTTATCCCAACTGGAAAAAAGTTTGGGAAGGAAGTATTTTTAGCTGTTATATTGGCTTTCTGAACATAATAGAGATTCTCTAAAGGAAAAAGGAGCAATGTATAATATGTAGACAGTTTCTGCTATATCTAGCAAAGAACACTGGGCCTGTTTCATAATCTAAAAGAAAAGGTCATGCAAGTTGAGTGAATACGAAGCAATAGGTTAAAAATAAGTTCCCCTTTTCCTACAAGTCTCTCTTACCTTTAAAATTACAAAGATAATTGTTCATTGGATCATTCTTCCTTAGGGTCAACTCAACGTTGAACTATTTTGTTCACTTTTTATATAAGCACTTGGTCGGCTTCCAGTATGAACGCCTGGAAAATTAGGGAGTTCTGCTCCAATATTTTTTTCCAATTCTTTTACTACTTTTCTGTCTTAGTTGGCTCCGTTTCACGGTTCAAAAGTTAAATTGTAGAAAAGGCCTAAATTTATTGGTCTAAAAATAGTTTTAAACTTATGAATATGGCTGGTTATAATATAAGGAATACTAGTTAGATATGCTACTCCTAAGAAAACAGTTCGCTTCTGTGAAGGATTCCTTCTACTTGTTGACTGCCAGAAAGCCTGCAACCACACTTGAGGTCTGCTCTGATGAAGTTTATAGGACTTCAGCAATACATTTCTTTTGGTCAGAAGTTCTTTCTTGACTCTTATTTTTCTCAGGTACATACAGTTTATGCTCTCTTACCATATTATGTATACATCTTCATAAGCTGTCTCCTTCTAAAATGGTGGAATGAAAATAAACCATAATACTCCTGTATAAGTAAAGTATTACATAGGCCAAATATTTTCTTCACATAGTGCATTGTGTTATGAATCCTAAAAGCACACGAGAGAATTAGAACCCATGTTACTATTTGCAAGAATCTTAAGTATATATACATATCCTTCCTCATGAGGAACAGTGAAGTTTAACTTGCAAATATGTAACCATTAGTGAATTTTAAGTGTAAATTAAGAGTAAACATCTACTAGAAGGTGACAAATGGGAAATAAGTAAAAAGAGGATTTGGAAAACGTGAATATGAAGTTACTCTTGGAGGAAGAAATGAGATATGGTTGAAAGAAGAGGGAGCCCTATAGAAAGAAAGAATGAAAGAGTTGAAAATCACAGACATGGAGCAGCCATGTCATATGGAGAGCCAGAAGATTACATGACTATGTTAAAGGTCCATAAAGATGTATCAGGCTGATAAGAGCAGAATTTAAAAGGAGAAAGTAGAGAGTCCTTATGTTTGACTCAGCAAGAAAGCAGGAACCACATCATTCTGGAACAGGAAAGAGATGTGATGAAACAGTGTTTCAGGAAGATTAATTTTATAAGCACTCTGAAGAATGGATTGTCATGAAACTGAATTGAAGGAGAACAGCTAGATGTTTGTTGAAATAATCCATGTGTGAAGTTATGAGGGCCAGGACAAAAATGGTAACTGCTGAAATGGAAACAAGTAAGAAAAGTGAAGAGTCATTATATGAAGCATCAGCTGTCTCCAACTTTAAAGGGAATCCAGCTGAGAACTGGAGGTTAAACTCTCTTTTTGGCAGCATTAACCATGCTTATAATAGCGCATATGTCATTATCTATTTCTACAGATAGAGGGGTTTACAAATAATCCACATGTAAGTGATATTATATAGTATTTGTCTTTCTCTGTCTGACTTATTTCACTTAGAATAATGCCCTCCAAGGCCATCCATGTGAATGCAAATGACAAAATTTTGTTCCTTTCTTTTTGGCTGAGTGGTATTCCATTGTATATAGGTATACCACATCTTCTTTATCCACTCATCTGTTGATGGACACTTAGGTTGCTTCCATATCTTGGCAATTGTAAATAAGGCTGTTATGAATATAGGGTGCTTGTATCTTTTAGAATTAGTGTTTTTGTTTTTTTCAGATATATACCCAGGAGTGGAATTGCTAGGTCATATGGTAGTTATATTTTTAGTTTTTTGGGAAACCTCCACACTGTTTTCCAAAATGGCTGCACCAATTTACATTCCCACCAACAATGTATGAGTGTTCCCTTTTTTCTACATCCTCACCAAAATTTGTTATTTGTGTTCTTTTTGATGATAATAATTCTGACAGGTGTGAGATAATATCTCATTTCAGTTTTGATTTTCATTTTTTGAATGATTATACTACCTAAGGTAATCTACAGATTCAATGCAATCTGTATCAAAATACCAATGGCATTTTCACAGAACTAGAATAAATAATTTAAAACTTTGTATGAAAACCCAAAAGACCCCAAATAGCCAAAACAATCTTGAGAAAGAACAGAGCTGGAAGAATCATGCTCCCTGACTTCAGAGAATACTACAAAACTACAGTAATCAAAAAGACATGGTACTGGCACAGAAACAGACACAATAGATCAACGGAACAAGATAGAGAGTCCAGAAATAAACCCATACACTTACGGTCAATTAATCTATGACAAAGGAGGCAAGAATATAAAATGGAGAAAAGATAGTCTCTTCAATAAGCTGTCCTGGGAAAACTGGACAGCTACATGTAAAATAATGAAATTAGAACATTCTCTAACACCATACACAAAAATAAACTCAAAATAGATTAAAGACCTAAATGTAAGATGGAATAGTATAAAACTCCTAGAGGAAAACATAGGCAGAACACTCTTTGACTTAAATCTCAGTAATATTTTTTTTTAATCTGTCTCCTAAAGTAAAGGAAATAAAAGCAAAAATAAGCAAATGGGACCTAATTAAACTTAAAATCTTTTGCACAACAAAGGAAATCATTGACAAAATAAACAAGACAATCTACTGAATGAGAGAATATTTGCAAATGATATGACTGATAAGGGATTAATATTCAATACATATAAACAGCTCATACAACTCAACATCAAAAAAAAAATGCAACTGAAAAATGGACAGAAGAACTGAATCGACCTTTTTTCAAAGAGGAACTGCAGGTGACCAACAGGCATAAGTATTAGTTTTGTATTTTTTATTTATTTTTTATTTAAAAAATTTTTTGGCTGTGCTGCATGGCTTGCAGTATCTTAGTTCCCCAACCAGGGATCAAAACTGTCACCCCTGCAACGGAAGCACAGAGTTGTAACCACTAGACCGCCCAGGAATTCCCAGTATTAGGTTTTTATAACACTTTAGGTTAAAGTTGTTTAATTTTTTAACATTCATGCAATTTTATAAAAAAAAATCCTTCTTGTTTATCTTCCTGGTAGCCTGAAATCTTGCTTATTTCATGGGGGAGAAATTAGGCTGCCGACTTTGAATTAGTATCACAATTTAAAATATGTACGTATGTATTTTTATATGTATTCATGCATATGTAAATACATACACAAATACCTTTGATGGGTTGAGGAAGTTATCTTTCACTCCTAGTTTGCTGAATTTTAATTATATTTTGAATTTTTCAAATGTTTTTCTTATTTATTGATGGATGATCATTTTTTTCTCCTTTATTCTGATAATGTGGTAAATTACATTTATTTTTCCAGTATGAAACCAACTTTGCATTCCTGGTAAGAACTCTTATTGTCATGTTGTATTAGCTTTTTACTTATATTGTTGGCTTTGATTTGCCAATACAGTTGATTCTCATTATTTGTGGTATTTTTGTTCTGTAAAGTCACCACAAACATTGAGTTAGTAAATATGGAACCATTGCATTTAGGGAAGGACAAAAGTTAGGCTTCTGCAAGCCTCTGGTCCCAATATTTCCTCAACTAATCAATACCTAACCTTGTTTTCTATGTTTTTCTATTCAAAGACACCTTATTCAATATATATTGTTGATTAATTTACATAGAATTCATGGCTAAAGTACTATAACTTATGCTTGAACAAAGCTTATCTAACATTTGATTTTTCTCCTGAGGGCATATCACAGCTTCCTTTCACTTAAGAACATAGACAGCAATTCAGCACTACACTTGTGGGCTATTTTAAACAGCAAAATCACCAACAAAAAGCACACGAATGTGAAAAACATAGCATTAAATGAACTGTGAAAAGGACAGTTTTTTAAGTATGAAAGCTAAAACAAGAAGGCAGAATGCCACCTTATTTGACATCATCTGGGAACATGCTCTTCTGGTGACTCAATTTTTGGCTGCTCTGTGCATATGCATGTCTGCATATAACCTAGAAAGCACTTCACATATTGATCTGAAGTTACAAATAAGTTTTAGCCAGTAGGCAAATTCACAAATATGGAACCTGTAAATAATGAGAGTAGACTGTATTTTGGTAAGGATATTTTTACCTATGCTTATGAGTGATATTGGTATAAACTATTTTTTTCTTGTAATACTTTAGACAGAGTTTAGTATGAGGTTATGCTGGTTACCTAAATAATCTGATTTTTATTCCCTTTTCTTCTTTATTCTGAAAATACTTATTTCTTCCTCATTGATAGAAGTCATCATTGAAATGATTAAACCTGGAGTTCTATTTGTTAAAGAGTTTCTTAATATGGTCTCAATTTTTTAAGTAGACACAGCACTAATTATATTTTTAAATTTTTATTTCTTCTGTGTTTAGCTAATTGTGTTTTTAACTTACCTATTTTTTCTAACTTATCAAAAGTGTTGGCATATACTTTTTCATAGTATTCATTTATTTTTCCTGTGAAATCTATAGGATCTATAGTAATGTCTTTCTCAATTCTTTTATTATTAATTTGTTCTTTCAGTCTCTTCTTGATCAGTTGTACTAGCTGCTTATCAGTTTTATTACTCTTTTCAAAGAACCAATTTTTGAATGTGTTGACTACTGTTTCTTCAATTTCTAATTTATTTTCATCATTTTTTCTCTTTAATGACTTTAATTTTTACTTATTTTGTAATTTCTTTCTTTCTTTTTTTTTGGGGGTGTGTGTGGTGCTACACTGCGCAGCATGTGGAATCTTAATTTCCCAACCAGGGATCAAACCCATGCCCCCTGCAGTGGAAGCATGGACCCCTAACCACTGGACCACCAGGGAATTCTTTTTGTAACTTCTTAAGGTTAAAAACTGGAATCATTGACTTTGTTAGTAGAAACATTTGTACTTTTTTTTTTTTTTTTTTTTGCGGTACACGGGCCTCTCACTGTTGTGGCCTCTCCCGTTGCAGAGCACAGGCTCCGGACGTGCAGGCTCAGGGCCTAGCCACTCCACGGCCTGTGGGATCTTCCCAGACCGGGGCACAAACCCATGTCCCCTGCCTCGGCAGGCGGACTCTCAACCACTGTGCCACCAGGGAAGCCCTGAAACATTTGAACTTTTAACTTTGCTTCTCACTGCTGTTTTAGTTGCATCCCACACATTTTAATACCTTATGACTTTATTTTCATTCAGTTTAAAATATTTTCTAATTTTTCTTTTGATTTCTTTTGTAACCTATTCCTTACTTGAAATGTTTGAAAAATATCTATGTATTAGTTTGCTATTGATTTCTAAATTAATACAATTGTGTTTAGAAAAAGTTCTCTGCATTATTTCAGTTCTTTGAAATTTATTTAGACTTGTTTTATAGCATTTCTGAGCTCCTTGAGTACATGTCCACTCATGTACTCAACATTTTAATATATTTTTGAGATCTTCTATACATTCTTTAAATTCATGTCTAAATAGACTATTGATGTACCCTTTTGGTTAGTTTTTGCATGATATATTTTTCCCATTCTTCTAAACTTTCAATGTCTTTATATTGATGGTTTACCTTTTTTTAACAGCAGATATTGTGGTCCGTTTTTTTTTAAGTCTTACAAATATTGTCTCTATTTAGATAACTGAGTTTATTTGAATTAGCTTTATTTCTACTTAACCTATTGACTGATATATGTAGTTTTAAATCTCTTGAATAATTTTCTTTAGCATTTCTTTTAGTTTGGGCCTGAGGGCAACTAATTATATCTGTACCAATTTTATTTGCATGAGAACATTTTTCACCTTTCTTTTTTGAAGATAAAAACCCCAAAGTGGATTTTTGTTGGCAGTTATTTTACCAGAATGTTAAAGTTGTACTTTCACTAAAATTATCTTTTTCTTGAAAAATCTGGTCTCCATCATATTGCTGCTTCTCTAAAAATATTATGCATCTCTTTCTCTGTTTTTCATTGATCTTTTTATCTCTGGGGTTAGTAGTCACTTTGCTATTCTGTGCCTATGGGTATGTTTCTTTGCATTCATCATACTTGATATCTTTTATCAGTTTGAAAACTTTTTAGTCAATTTCTGTTGAAATATTGTTTCTTGCCCCCATTTTGCTATGTCTTTCCCAATAGAACTGAAATCCCATGGTATATTCAATAATGTTATCATGTCCTATTTGTCATTTATCTTCTTTTTAGTATTTTCCAATTTTTTTCACCTATGATTTTCCAGGATACATTAATTGATTCATCTTTCAATTCAATAACCATTGTTTTGCTGTGTCAAATCTGTTGCTAAATCTGTTTACTAAATTTTAAAGTTTATTTTATTTTTACAAACAAAAAAGATACAATTTTGCATTACCTTTGTCTGATTGGCAGAAATTTGGTCCTGTCTAAAACCTTTCAACATGGAGCAAACATGCTCATGGACATTTTGAGCAGGGCTAAATTTCAAGGACCTTTTTTTTTTTTTTTTTGCGGTACGCGGGCCTCTCACTGTTGTGGCCTCTCCTGTTGCGGAGCACAGGCTCCGGACACGCAGGCTCAGCAGCCATGGCTCACGGGCTTAGCCACTCCGCTGTGAGATCTTCCTGGACCGGGGCACAAACCCGTGTCCCCTGCATCGGCAGGTGGACTCTCAACCACTGCACCACCAGGGAAGCCCTCAAGGACCTTTTTGTGGATGAAGTGTCTTCTGGACATTTTGAACAAGACCAAAAATGTCCTGCCAGGCCTGTGTCTTCTTTGTATAGATTTAAGATTCTGATGAGATTCTCTTTATTTTAATTTATTGTATTAAACATATTAATTAGAGTGATTTTAAAAACCAATATCTGATTTATCTGTTTCTTTTCTTTTTTTTTTAAATTGAAGTGTAGTTGCTGTACAGTGTTGTGTTAGTTTCACATGTACAGCAAAGTGATTCAGTTGTAGGTACATATGTATTTATTTCTTTTCAGATTCTTTTCCCTTATAGCTTATTACAAAACATTGAGTATAGTTCCCTGCGCTATATAATAGGTCCTTATTGTTTATCTATTTTATATATAGTAATGTATATCTGTTAATCCCAAACTCCTAATTTATCTCTCTCCAACCCCTTTCCCCTTTGGTAACCATAAGTTTGTCTTCTATGTCTGTGGGTCTATTTCTGTTTTGTACATAAATTCATTTGTATCATCTTTTTTAGACTCCACATATATGTGATATATGGTATTTGTCTTTCTCTTTCTGACTTACTTCACTTAGTATATAATCTCTAGGTCCATCCATGTTGCTGCAAATGGTATTATTTCATTCTTTTTTGAATTGTTTAGTTTTTCTTTTGCTTTTATCCTGTTTCTTGCCAAGCCTAGTCATCTTTTTTGAATGGTAATCATTTTATATAAAAATGGTAAGGCTACATATGTTGTGGTATTCCCCAACAAATAATTTGTTTCTTTTGGACATTATGTAACAAATTAACAGAGCATACTGAAACAATTGAGGCTGGTGTGTCTCAAATTTGTTCTTATTTTTAGGCATGTTCTTTCTACTTTCTCAACTAGAAGGGTTTACTAGGGCTACAACACCTTGGAAAATCCCAGTCTCCAATTTTTGTCTCCAAGCACTGTGAGACTATTGAGTTTTTCCATTTAGCTTGCCACTTTCCATGCTCAGCATTCTTGCTCATGCATTTTGACTTACCTATGTTTATCTGAGAAACCAGCAAGTGCCATATGAAACAATTGCATATAGAATGCAGGCAACATTTCAATGTGTTTTCTTTCTGGGATCTTGGTGTCTCAAATCCTATGTACCTTGATGATCCTAAATTTCAGTTTTTTTCCCCCCAGATCAGTGAGACTACTACAAATTCTAGGTCACTAATTTCTCCTAGACCTCTGTGTTTCATATTGTGAATCAGCAAATATCCAGAAAGGATAAAACAGGACAAAAGTATGCCTGATTTTAATGATTTTCATTCTCATTAGAATGCTGGCCGCTCAAACTCTAAATGCCCTAAATTTTCTATATTGCTTTTCTTTAAAATCCAAGTTGTCTATATATCCTGGATTAATTCCTTGTCAAATAAATGATTTCCAGATTTTTCTCCCATTCAGTGGGTTGCCTTTTCACCCAGTCAGTATTTTCTTTTGATGCATAAAAATTTTAAATTTCCATGAAGGCCAATATACATATTTTTCCTTTTTTGACTATGCTTTTGGTATCATACACAAAAAATCATTGCCAAGTTCAATGTCATGAAGATTTTGCCCTATGTTTTCTTCAAACTGCTTTACAGTTTTAGGTCTTACATTTAGACCTTTGTTCCATTTTACATTTATTTGTATATTTAATGTTAGGTAAGCATCTAATTTCATCCTTTGTATGTGGATAGCCAGTTTTCCCAGTATCATTTATTGAAAAGACTGTACTTTCCTCATTGAATGGTCTGGTCAAAAATAACTTGACCATATATATGAAGGTTTATTTCTGGAATCTCTTTTTTATTTCATTAGTCTTTGTCTGTCATTATGTCATTACCACACTGTTTTAATTATTGTGGCTTTGTGCTAAGTTTTGAAATCAGGAAATGTGAGTCCTGAAATACATTATATGTCTCTTTTGAAGATTGTTTTAGATATTTTAGGTCCCTTGAAATTTACCTCCTTATTCCTAAATATTTCATTGTTTTTGATGTTATTATGAATGGGACTGTTTTCTTTATTTCTTTTTCAGACAACTCATTTTTATTATGTAGAAATGCAATTGACTTTGTATGTTGAGTTTGTATCCTGCAAATTTATTGAATTCATCTATTAGTTCTAACAGCTTTTTGGTGGAGTCTTTAGGATTTTCTATATATAAGATTAAGACACCTTCAAGCAAAAACAATTTTACTTCTTCCTTTCTGATTTTAATACCTTTTATTTATTTTACTTGCCTGACTGCTCTGGTTAGGACTTCTAGTACTATTTTGCATAGGAGTAGTGACATTAGTGTGCACCCTTGTGTTTTCCTTGATTTTAGAGGAAAGCTTTTAAATTTTCGCCATTCTGTATGACATTAGCTGTAGGCTTGTCATAAATGGCCTTTATTATGTTGAGGTATGTTTCTTCTATACTGAATTTATTGATAGTTTTATTATGAAAAATGTTGAATTTGTCAAATAATTTTTCTGCATCCATTGAGATAATCAGATGATTTTTATCTTTTATTCTGTTGATGTGGTGTATCACATGTACTGCTTTCTATATGTTGAACTATCCCAGCATTCCAGGGATGAAACCTACTTTGTCGTGATGTATGATCTTTTTAATGTACTGTTGAGTTTGGTTTGCTACTATTTTCTTGAGAATCGTTGCATCTATATTCATTAGGGATATTGGCCTATAGTTTCCTTTTATTGTAGTGTCCTTTTCTAGCTTTGGTATGAAGATTATGCTAGCCTCATAAAATGAGTTTGGAAGTGTTCCCTACTCTTTAAAGTTTTGGAAGGGTTTGAGAAGAATTAGTATTAATTCTTTTTTAAATGTTTTATAGGATTCACCAGTGAAACCATCTGGTTTTTGGATTTTCTGTTTTGGGAGGTTTCTGATTACTGATTCAATCTCTTACTCATTAGTCTATTCAGATTTTCTGTTTCTTCATGATCCAGTCTTAGTAGATTATATGTTTCTAGAAATTTATTTATCCTAGGTTATCTAATGTGTTGCTGTATATTTGTTCATAGTAGTCTTGTATGATCCTTTTTATTCCTGTGGCATCAGTTGTAACATTGCTGTAGCCTGAAGACGGGTACAGTTGCAGGCTGGGCTTTGTGATCCTGTGCACCACTGGCACTGCTCCACGGTTGGGCAAAGTCACTGGCTGGTCTCTTTGGTGAGGAAGGTCCTTTGTTTCCTGCAGTTGGTGGTGTTAAGAGGCTGTGCTCCTTAGCTGGGAAGGGCCACTATCCAGGTTCCCTCATGGAATGGGACCTCAGGCTATGCTAAATATTTGGATGGGGTCACTGGCCGGGATCCCTGCCACTGGATCCCACCAGTGGGAAGCTGCATTCAGCAATCAGGTAAGGTCATGGTCTGGGCTCTGTTGTGGGATGGGACAGTAGGCTGGTCTCTGTGGCAGGTGGGGCTGTAGGATGGGCTCTGGCTGGGAGGTACTAGAGGCTGGGTTCCCAGGGTCATTCTTAGGGTTCCTTGATTTGGCAGGACCAGAGGTTATACCTAAAAGATGGATAGGAGTGCCCCTTGGCTTCCTGCCCATGTGCAACTATAGTATGGGCTCAGTGGCTGCCTGGATTCTCAGATCAGGCTTCCTGGTTGGACAGCACTGGAGGCTATACTGGGCATTTCGGTGGGGCTGCAAATTTGCTTCCATGCCTGAGCAGGGCCATAGAACAGTCTCCAAGGCTGGTAAACTCTTTGGCTGAGGACTCCAAGTCAGGCAGAACTGCCCACTGAGTTCCCTGGCCAGACAAGACCACCAGCAGATGGGCAGAACTGCTGGCTGGCATTTTCACTGGGGTGCAGATGTGAAGAAGCATGCAATCTGTCAAGATCTGAGCACTGGTTGCTATAAGGCCTGCCCCATTTCTTTGTTTCTATTTGATCCTCAGTGGTCAAGCCCAGCAGATTTCCCCAATGATCTTCATGAGCAGAGACCCAAGAGGGCCTCCTGGAAAACCTCCTGCAATATTGGGGAAGCTGGATATCCTCCTTGGGTTTCTTTTATTCCCCATTGGAGAAACCACAGGCCCCAGGGGGTCCTCTTGGTGTCAGGCACTGTGTCAGACTGGTGGGGCAATGCACTCAAAATGTGGCATCTCCTCTTACCCTTCTATGAGTATCTGTAGTCCAGGGAGGTATTTCAACCTCACCCCAGATTCTGGAATTTTCACAATGATGTCTTGTCTATGGATAGTTGCTAGTTAGTCTTTTGAGAGGGACTAAAGTCAGGAGTAACCTATGTCACCATCTTGATGACATCACTCTGAAATTGGCATGAAGTTTAACACATTATCTTAGATTTTATGAAAGATGCCAAATCACCCTATACTTTTTATTGTTACTTCTCAATTGTGTCAGAATTCAGGCAGAAAAAAAAATATGTTATCCATTCTTTATTAGTTGCATCCCCAAACTTCAAAGGAAATCAATTTATCTGCACCTCAACATCCTCAAGCATAAACTAAAATTTATTACCAAGTGTCAGATACTATATCATGTTTTCTACATATTTTGACTAATGTAATCCTTTATAGCTTCACTATGAGGAAACTAAAGTATGAAGAATTTAAATAACTCACCAGAAGTCTCATGAATAGTAAGTAGAAAAGCCAGCATTTGGATCCAGGCTGCCTGGTTCTAGATCCTGAATTCTTAACCAAGATAGCACTATTTCACATGCTTACCATAAAGATTAAATAAATTAATTCATGCAAAACACTTAACACAGTACCCAGTGCATGAGATGTTTAGTATATGATGTGATATTTATTTTTGTTATCAGTACTTTTGCAAGCTAAGTTTCTCAGAAGATCCCCATGTATAAAGAAAAGAGAAAATACTTTGGAGCAAGAGAAATCTAAATCCAAATTGCAACGTTGCAATTAATTGCAGAATAATGTTCAACAAATTACTTAAGCTTTCTGTATCTCAGTTTTCTTTGCTATAAAATGAGTATTAATAAATTTCATAAGATTTTTATAAATTATTCATTTAGCAAAGTTTACAAACTTCTATTATGTGTACAATTCCAGACACTGAGAATATAGCATGAATTAATTCTAGAATATAGAATGAAACAGACAAAAATCTGTTTCTCAACATTCAAGTGATGATAATTTATGACACACTATAAGCACTCAGATTTGCGTTTTAAAAATTAAAATTTTAAATCTTCCCTTTCAATTTAATGAGTCTTAAAACTCCTATTCAGTTGAAATTTGGGAGAAAAATGTCAATCTACATAAATGATGTAATCTTTTTTGATCTGATTTTTAATTCTGTAACTTTTAGCTTTCAGAAAAGGAAATAGTACTGTATATAATCATTACCAGATAATTTTACTTACTGATTTCTTTATTATCCACCTTATTTCCCCAAGTATTTATAGTTCCTGTTCTGTATTTAGTCATATTTGTAAACCTACTGAATAATCACTTAAATTGCTTTCTCAATTAACTATCCAACAGAAATCTCCGTTGAGCTATGATTTGATCTAAGAACTTCTGTGATGGCTGCAATGGTCTTGAATATGTATTTTACCAAGTACTTTCCTTGAAGTTTGCTCTAGCTATCTGGCAAGCTGTCATAGGTGCTTGGATAATTCTTATTCAAGCTGATAAATATGCTTTGAGTAGTGTCCCTTTAAATTGAAAATACACCTGCCTTATTAACACTGTAACTGACAAACTTCTTAGTTAAGCTGTAAATTCCAGCAATGATATAGTTTATGGGTGCTCAAATGTTGTAAACCTTTTCCTTCCACTGTGTTTCAGATTTTGCTCTTAAGACTCCAGTGGTAATACACGTTTTTAAAAATCATGAAGTTATTTAGTCTTAAAAATGATCTTAGGAGGCCCTCTAATATCACCCACACTTTGTTCCTTTAAATTGAGAAGATCCTTGCAGGATCACTTGGGGAAAAATGGGATCCAAGACAAGATTTTAGTCCAGTGTCATTTCCTCTATACAATCTCTATGCTCTGTTCTCTGGGGAGGTCTACCTCTTCCTCTCTTCTCATTTTTCTCATTTCTATTCTCACTTTTTTGCTCTTTCTTTGTTCTTTCTATGTAATTTTAGTTCTATTTTCTGGCTTTAAAGTTCTTTTCCCTTCTCCTTCAGGGTTTCTCTCATCATCAATCACATTTATTCACAGTTCTGGGTTTGTTGTGTGACAAATAAGTTGCAAGATTTTCAAGAAGCAAATTGGTTCCATGTATGTGAATTACCAAAGTAGCATAAAACAAATTTATAGAAAGGTAAAAACCAAAGCAAAAAGACTGGATACTTATAATAATAGGTAGAAAACAGGTAGATCATGAGTGAATTAAGGTGTCGAAACCATCTCATAGACAAAGAAATAAAAATTAGAGAAACTTAGCTGTTAGCTCTCAAAGTGTCAGGTGCTTTACAAATATTCTTTAAATATTTTTGTAGCATCCTCCAGTTGTTCTGATTGAGGAAAATTAATCTCAGATAATTCTGTAATATATTACCTAACATTATGCAACTACTTGTCAGAGCTGGGAATCAAATTTTGGTCAGTCTTTCTCCAAAAATCCATGTTCTTTTTAGCTCATCATCCTTTCCATGGTGGCCCCTAATTATTTCCATAGAGGGAACTATGGTGAGGTTGGTTATTTGGCTAATTATAATGCCTAAAACATTTTCAATGAAAGTGAAGAGAGTAAAATCAAGTCAGTCAAGTCAAGTTGATCATTATTTTCTTTTGATTTTGGTACATTAGCTTGCTACCTAATTGGCTAGTGGTTGGAACTGATTGACAGGTGTGATAAAACTCATTAAATCAACTCTTGTGAAAAAGGAAATGATTGCTATCTAAACATGGTATTAAACTCAAGGATTCTCATACATGTTACAATTTACTCAATCTCCAGGGATGGAAGTCAACTTTGCATATGAAAGGGTCCACAGAAAAGCATAGCATGTGTCCCATGACAGCAATTTCCAATTATTAAGCTCTGGCATACTCTATGTGAGTACTTATTCTAAGATGTACAACAAATAATGCATTGATAATGAGAATCCTGATGATTGCATATAATTTTTCAAAAGTAACAAATTAGACAAGATTAAAGATTTTGCCTGTAACCAAGTCACTTGCTTTCATTTGCAATAGTGAATGTTGAGCGACAATTATGTGTTCCTTGTGTTTCTGCAAATGTTATGAGCAAAGACACTGACTGCCCTTTCCTCTTGACTATGTTTCAGGTGTAATTGTATAGTGAACAACCATGGAAGACTGCAACAACATCTGCCTCTGGGGCAATAATCAGGCATATTTGCTGTCTACTATTGGGTGAGCCTAAATGTTCATTTGTTTTTTTCCATAAAATGACTCTAGTAGCACTCAGTTGTCTTTAACTTCATTCGTAACAATTTTGTTAGATTGTATGTGACAGCTGTCATATCAGCGTACATTTAAAAAAAGACATAAAAATTGATGAATTTTTGTGTAGCCCTGTGTGTATATGGTGGGATTGGAAGGAAGTCCTCTATCATGACCTCCTTCTGGAAAACCAAACAATTCCAAAAAGTACTGCTCCCAATTAGACCAACTGAAAGCAGTACTCGACAAAAAGCATTCAGAATTAGTCACCGGAAAACACATAACCTTCCATTAGGATAACACAAGACCACGTGTTTCTTTAGTGACCAGGCAAAAACTGTTACAGCATGGCTGAGGAGTTCTGATTCATCCACTGTATTCACCAGACATTGCACCTTTGGATTTCTATTGTTTAAGTTCTTTACAAAATTCTCTTCATGGAAAAATTTTCAATTCCCTGGAAAACTGTAAAAGGCACCTGGAACAGTTCTTTGCTCAAAAAGATAAAAAGTTTTGGAAAGAAAGAATTATGAAGTAGCCTGAAAAATGACAGAAACTGGTGGAACAAAAGGGTGAATACGTTGTTCAATAAAGTTTTTGGTGAAAATGAAAAATGTGTCCTTTATTTTTACATAAAAACCAAAGGCACTTTTTGGCCAACCCAATATAAAAGCTTCAGGTGCCCTAAAAACAGGCTTCTCTCTTTAACCTTATTTATGAGTGCATTTATTACCTGGCTCTATTCATGCTGCCCTGTAGGAATTAGGGTTCAGGGAATCAGTATGAAAATGTGGTAGTCTGGCTATTGCTATTATTATGAGTAGGAAGTTGTCCTCTGACTCTGACCCAGGATATTTGTGTCTTTTACTAACATCCATGAAACTGGGCAGGCTAACGTGTCAGCTTGCAAGTAGGGTAAACTCTTGCCACCTCAGAGTTTTGGACAGTGAACAGAAAACTTGCTCCTAAATATACTTCTAGAAAATAATAGCAGGCAGTTGCCAGAGGAAGCAGATTGGAGAAAGGATAATCTTAAAATCTTTTCATATGGTTGCTTAGGTTTAGATCTCTGTGACCCTGGACTTGTTATTTCAACTTACCTGGCCTAAAGGTTATCATAGAAGTGATTGATTATTTAACATGCTGTTATTTGTATTTCAAATTTCTTTTTGTTTACTATTTTAGAACCAGATTTGGAGGGGGAGGTCTAAATTTCTTTTTTAAAAAGTGTTCTTTAATATGTTTCATTTTATCAAATTTTTAATAGTACTAATCTACCAAAGACTGTATAGCTCATGTCCAGTAGAAAAGGCAATAAAAATTCAGATATGTTGTCAAAATCAGTTGTGAGTCAATATTATAGTTTAAAAAAAACAAACAAATTAAACTCCTTGTTTGAAAATATTATCTTTATTTTATATTTCTTAATTTAGTTCAATTTTCATGTATTTGTATTCACTATTATTTTCTCAGCTGTTTTTAAAAACTCATTGATTTATTTATGAGAAATGTGTCATTATATGTTCAATTTTCAATAGAAATATCCTGGGAAATCAGATATATGATAGAATATATTTGGCCTTTAAAATACTTGCCATAAAAATTAAAATTTGCATTATTTATTTATTTTTAAATTTATTTTATTTATTTTTGGCTGTGTTGGGTCTTTGTTGCTGTGTGCGGGCTTTCTCTAGCTGTGGCAAGCGGGAGCTACTCTTTGTTGTAGTGCATGGACTTCTCATTGCGGTGGCTTCTCTTGTTGTGGAGCACGGGCTCTAGGTGCGCAGGCTCAGTAGTTGTGAGCTCAGACTCTAGAGTGCAGGCTCAGCAACTGTGGCGCACGGGCTTAGTTGCTCCGTGGCATGTGGGATCTTCCAGGACCAGGGTTTGAACCCATATCCCCTGCATTGACAAGTGGATTCTTAATCACTATGCCACCAGGAAAGCCCTAAAATTTGTGTCATTTAAAATTAACATTAACATGAAACAGAATCTAATAGTCTGATCAACCTGAATGTCAAATTGTGTAGCAACAAATGCGTTTTCTCTGTTTAGATCATTAACATGTGATGTTGATTTGTGGTAGGCAGTCTTTATGTACTCTGCAAATAAATTTAAGTTAGTTGTCTAGAGAAAATTTGACCCTTTCTCAGAGAAAAAACTTGTTACATTAGAACATTTCAGATTTAAGTAGTCACTACCAAGAACAGCAGGTTGTTTCAACCCCAAATTCTCGTTTCTTTGTGCTGACAGTTGAATTCTTGATGTACTTACCTGGAACATTTAATCATCTCCTTAACCCTACTCTCTGCAGTATTTTTCTGTAGAATGTTCTATGTTGCAAACTTTATAACATTAAACATTAGTGAGTGTGTGAGGAACCTTAGAAAGTGTGAATATCACTTTCATAGATTTCTTCACAGTCTTTCTTTGGCGCCTGCTACTAAACCCACTTAATCAGCACCCTGATAAATGGTGCATCCACTTAATTGGAATAATTGCCAAGGAGAAGAATCAATGTAGTTCATTTCAATGACTCCAAACAATGGATAAATTGCACACAGAGTCCATTTAAATAGCCCCCCTGATGTTGTCGATAGGCCTAAAACAGGTGTGAATCGGTATTTGCCAGCACAAACTTCCCACTGTGTAACCTTTTTTTTGGCATCATGCTGCTTTCCTGTTCTACTACAGCTGCTAAATTAGGTTATCTTACTTTGGATGAAAAACTTAAAGTCCTTGAAGCTCTGATTCCTCAGTAACATCATCACATGAGCAATACACCAAAA
Organism: Delphinus delphis; assembly: GCF_949987515.2. Taxonomy (NCBI): domain Eukaryota; kingdom Metazoa; phylum Chordata; class Mammalia; order Artiodactyla; family Delphinidae; genus Delphinus; species Delphinus delphis. The sequence goes on along the minus strand of NC_082693.1, from coordinate 13,981,788 downwards.
ATAAAAGCAAGAAGTCAGTATTCTGAGAAAGAGTAATTGAGTAATTAGATCCTGAAAGAGAGGCATGACATACAGTCAACATCTTTTTTTTTAAAGCTCAAAACACTACATATCAGAATAATTCTCAAGCTTCTAATAAGAACAGAACACCAGGGCACTTACATCTCAATATATACATCTCCTGCAAATTTTTTTAGAAGCATAGAAGAGTTTTTCAGAAGAGGAGCTACATGGCAAAATATCTCTAATTTCTAGTTTGTAGGTTGTATATATGTGTATGACCTTCTGATAGTGAAGAGGAGTTATTAACACATTTATTTCTTTCAGAATCTGTGCTAATTAAGCATATTCTACTATATTTCTTCCAGTATTTTTTTGAAAACTAAATCCATATGTAAAATGTCTCTGTCTTCCTACTTGTTTGTTTATCTTGTGAAAATGTTTGCTGAAATCTGTTCATGAAAGAAGTTGAGACTGGAGAGCCAAGATTAGGAGGGAGGAGAATTGGGATTCATTTCCCCTGGAGTTGCTGATGTACTTTCTCACTGTAAACTTTGGCATCCTTCAAAGTGATGGACTTCGTGAAACTCTAGAAAGGAAAGGTGGGTGGCATGCTAAACATCATTTCACCCAAAGTTCTTATTTTAGGGATGAGAAATTTAAATCCTAGATAGACTTCAGTTTGTTTCAAGTTCTCTCAACTGGTTAGTGGTAGAGTCAGGCTTCTTGGGTCCTTTTCCCAGAACCTTTGTGTTCCACTCTACCTCCATATGACAGTAGCTATTTGCTCAAACATTGAGTAGATAATGGACATTGAAGAGTGGAAACTCTATGTATTTATTGACCTACTGTAGGGTTTTACAAGCTTCTGCATTCTAAGCATTTATTCATACAGTCATTTTCTCACCCATTTATGCATTCCCTCAGCAAAATGTATGAGTACTTGCTGTCTTTCAGGCACAGTGATGGGCCTCAAAGATTCTGAAGCCAAATCCAGCCTCTGTACCCCAACACCAAATTAAATCTCGGAGACAGAGTTTTGGGTGAAGTAGAAAAGAATAGCTTTATTGCTTTGCCAGGCAAAGGGAGCCACAGAGGGCTAATGCCCTCACAACTGTGTGTCTCAACCTGGAAAGAGTAGTGAGAAGTTTTATAATAATGGTTCAAAGAGGGCATGATCTGCTCATGGACATTCTTCTGATTGGTTGGTGGTGAGGTAAGTGGGAGTCGGCATCATCAACCTTCTGGTTCCAACCAGTCTGGGGTCTATGTGCTTGTGGACAGCATACGCATTCATTTCTCCCACCTGGTGGGAGTTTTAATATCTGTAAGAACAGCTCAAAAGTATTGTTATGTATATCTCTTGATGGGCAGGACCTTGCCCCAAGGCCTCACTATTGTTTCTTTTGACTGTTCCTCCCTTGTCTCTGCATCTCCTCCCTTCCATAATTAGCAACAGTTTGAACCTGCTTGTTGGAACGCAAGGAAGGTCATGGAGGCTGAATGAAGTCTATTTCCTGTAATCAAGAAGTGGGGACACAGAAAGGCTTTTGTGCCCAGGAGCCCCACAGGGTCCTTCTCGGTATCAAGTCTACAAATTACAATGTCCAGGCCTTCAGGGATTTTACACCCAGGGGATTGCTCCTAGTATGTGAAGGATGATAAATTTAATTACTACTCTGTTACTTAATAGGCTTTGCATAACATCTCATTTAATCTTCACCACAGTCTTAGGAAAAATATATTATTTACATCATTATGTAGAGGGGAAAAATGTGATTCAAACCTGTGAAGCCAATAAGTGGCAAAGGCAAGTTTCAGATCTGTCTGACCTCATAGTCCAAATTTTTTTCTCTAGCCCATGCCAACTCCCACTGGAGTTGATAGAAAGGGGCCTGAAATTTAATCAGTATCTATCTACCTCATAGCTTTGTTAATTATAGGAAAATTTGGTTGTGGAAAATGCATGTATTCCTCCTATGAAAGCTAACCTGTTCATTCAGGAGTGGGATGACCTCCCCTAACAGTACAGCCATGGTTGAGCTCAGGACACAGAGCTGAAAGAAAAGGACCTGAGACATTTCCTTCCACTGTAATCAATAAACTAAACTCACGTATGCTCTCCTCTCAAAACTTCCAGTTTTTAAGAAGATAAAAAGACACCCTTGAATATAAAGGTTTAATGTCACATTTGTTTAGCATTTCCTTTGTATGTCATGGCCAGTTCTTGAAGGGGTGGAAACTGAAATAAACCACGCAACATCACTAGTATTGCCAAAGAAAAATGTATACAGGTGAACAACAAAGGCAATGCTGCAAAAGAATGGACTAATCAACGGGCAACATGCAGACCTGAGCAGAAAAAGAGGGCCCCATTACATGTACGAGACCCAGTTACATATATATGACCATCAGTCAACTGGGGCAGCAAATCTCAAAGTCTCAAAGTCACTGCATCTTACCTAGAATGTGGAGCAGGATGGAGGTCTATGGGGTAAGACCTGAGAATCAGGGCCCATGTAGCACTTCTGATCAACACTTTGAATGTAGATATGCAAACAATATTGTAGGTTTTAATCTTACAATCTACTGAACTGAACAAATATTTAATGAGTATTAGATTACACTTGCCATGGCCAGCTCTAAATTTATATCCATGGAACACATTCCAAGAAATTACACTTTAATTTATCTGTTTCAAACATTGACAAAAAGGGACACTGTATTGCCCTACAACTTTTTTTTTTTTTTTTTTTTTTTTTTTTTTGCGGTACACGGGCCTCTCACTGTTGTGGCCTCTCCCGTTGCGGAGCACAGGCTCCGGACGCGCAGGCTCAGCGACCATGGCTCACTGGCCCAGCCGCTCCGCGGCATGTGGGATCTTCCCGGACCGGGACACGAGCCCGTGTCCCCTGCATCGGCAGGCGGACTCAACCACTGCGCCACCAGGGAAGCCCTGCCCTACAACATTTTAATTGTAATTATTTATTTGTATACTTTTGTTTCACAAAAATATATCTATAGCCTTTAAAAACTGAAACATCAAAATGTATTAGGATTAAAGGGAATTTTTTTGAAAAATATGTAATGTAATAGCATCATTTTTGAACAGATGGCAAATCTTAACTTTTATTTTTGCAACTGCACATATTGTTAACACTTGACCTGGTATGTTCCCTTTGGATAATGATTGTAATATGACAAAGAGAAGAAAAAACAACTAAAACTGTTATCCTGTTAGCAACTAAGATTAATTTGATATAGCAAAGCGTTGCTAAATAACCTGGCAAAACATGAAGTATTTTGTATATCTATTTTAGGAACATAAACTAGTCATTACAAAGGATAGTGACAAGCAGGTATGTTGCAAATTTCAGATTAATTAAAATGCTGTTTAACAAGCCCTATTAGAATGCAAACGTTTTTCATGATTGCTGTCACAAGCTGGGTTTCAGTTTTATTTGCTGGGTTTCCTATCCATTTAAGCCTTTCTATTCCCCCATACCCAGCCTCCATTCCTTTGCATTGAAGTGAACCCAAGCACAGCAACATTAGCCTAATGCATGAGAACAATGAGGTGAGGAAAAAGAGACTAAAGAGGTAAGTCTAATTACTCTAGTTTCATAGAATAAGCTTTTAAGGCTAAGTTCACACTAGGGCAATTACCCACCTAATTGCTCTAGTTTGAAGCTGGTTTGAAAAGATGTTTTCAGCAATGTGAGGAGAAAACATGCAAATTCAGTGGATTGGGTTGATCCCTATTGCCCTTTTTAGTAAAGAAAAACCCCTTGAAGTATTGAGATGACGTTCCTTGAGCATACTTCAATGTACCAGAAAGCCTTTCTGGATAGACAGCAAGGCAGTGTGGAATCACATCTAAATCCATGCACTAACGTTACTCTATAGCAACTGACCAGTGAATAGAAAAAAGAATGCCTCTAAAAGTACATAGCCTCCATTTCTCGAGATGAATCTGGCAACATAAAAGGTAATGGATTTTTATTTTTTGAAAACCCTTTTTAATTTTGTTTAAGAGTACTCTCAAAAGTTATGCTCTAATATAGTGGGTTAGTTTTATAACCTAAGCCCGTTAAACTGCAAGGTCTATGTACCTGAGTTAGAACTGATTGATAAAAATATCGAGTGGGATGCAGTTCTCAAATAATATCTGATGCAAAGTGTGTTTGGAAGGAAGAGAGGAAGGGAGGGAGGAAAGGAAAGGAAGGAGGAAGAGTGAGAGAGGGAAGGAAGGAGGGAGGGAGGGATAAAAATTGGAGGTTAGGTTGAAGATAAAACTACATATAAATTGGTGGGAGAGGTGAGTCCTGACCAATGTAAAGTCCATGCTTTTGACAGAGCACATGCTGCTATGGGTTGGTATCTCTTTCAGGAACTACTTGGATATAAAGACAAAGATATATAAAGAGAATTATTCAAAGCAAGGGTAGATTTAGGGCTGAAGAAATTGAGCCATGTAAGCCAACCTCCTCATTGTAATATGAAGAAATCTAAATTTTAGAGAACTGTCAGTGTCACATGAAGAATTAATAATACAGCCTGTTCTCAAATCCAGGTCTCCTGACTGCCAGTCTGTCTAGTAACAGTTTACAGATGGGAAAAACAAATGGAAATCTGTCCAGGTTAGTATACTGAGTTAGAAAAAAAGCAGAAATGCCTTTTAACTGCAGTCTACCTTTAGGGAAACCAGAAGGTGAGTAAAAACTCTATATAAAATATGGTACTTAGTCCAATAAGTCAATAGGTAAGAAATGCTGAAGGAGAGCTACAGAAAGGATATTATGGAGAATAAAAAAAAAAAATCAGGAGGTCTTTAACAGAGGAATGGGGGTTTATGTCCTGATTTAATGCTGTTTTTTTTTTGTTTGTTTGTTTGTTTTTCCCACATTCTCAAGATTACCTAAGTATGCTAGGTGCTTTTAAAGAAGTAAAGGCAGGATGCTTAAAACATATACTTGATTCCACTGTATCATGTAGCTTTTCAGTTTTCTTCTGATGTCTGCCTCTGTGATAAGGGGGAACAAAAGAAAGTGAAATTAAGGAAGCAGACAGACACAATAAGGAAAGGGATGTTTGGCTCTTTAACTTATAAGGCCGTATCTTTATAAAGAGCAACTAGAAAGATGCTTTTTTCAAACTTAAGAGTAAAGAGAAAAATTTTCTCTGTCTCAAAATAGTTAAGAAATCATAAGAAATACAACAAATTGAACCTCTATGTTGAAAACTTTTGTTCTAATTGTATTATTTTAAAATTTGTGATTATGCTTAGCTCTTTCAAAGATTCAAGGAAAAGGAAAAGAACTAATGTATTCTTTTTGATTCCCTTGATGATTATTAAGGAAAAGCTGTCCTTTTTAAACCAAGGATGGCAAATACCTGGTACAAATATTCCTATTTCCTATTGTTTCATCCAACATAGATATTACTAATCACGATATTAGAGATAGTCGATTGTTTTTTTTTTTGTTGTTGTTAGCTCGTCAACCCTGCTTTAGACCAGTTGTCAGCAAACTATTTTTCTAAAGAGTCAGATAGTAGATATTTCGGCTTTGTAGGCCATCAGATCTTTGTTGCAGCTATCAAGTCTAAGGCTGCCACTGCTGTAGCTCCAAAGCAGCTGTAGACAACATGTGAAAGAGTAAGTACCACCTTATTTCAATAAAACTCATTTACATATGGTAGTGCTCTTTTTAGTTTTTTAAGGAACTGTTTTTCATAGTGGTTGTATCAATTTACATTCCCATCAACAGTGCAGGAGGGTACCCTTTTCACCACACCCTTGCCAGCATTTATTCTTTCTAGATTTTTTGATAATGGCCATTCTGACCTAGGTGAGGTGATATCTCATTGTAGTTTTGATTTGCATTCCCACTACTGGGCATATACCCTGAGAAAACCATAATTCAAAAAGAGTCATGTACCACAATGTTCATTGCAGCACTATTTACAATAGCCAGGACATGGAACCAACCTAAACGACCATCGACAGATGAATGGATAAAGAAGATGCGGCACATATATACAATGGAATATTATTCAGCCATAAAAAGAAACAAAACTGAGTTATTTGTAGTGAGGTGGATGGACCTAGAGTCTGTCATACAGAGTGAAGTAAGTCAGAAAGAGAAAAGCAAAAACCGTATGCTAACGCATATATATGGAATCTAAAAAAAAAAAAAATTGGTACTGATGAAGCTAGTTGCAGGGCAGGAATAAAGAGGCAGACAGAGAATGGACTTGAGGACAAGGGGTGGGAAGGGGAAGCTGGAGCGAAGTGAGAGTAGCATCGACATACATACACTACCGAATGTAAAATAGTTGGCTGGTGGGAAGAAGCAGCATAGCACAGGGAGATCAGCTCGGTGCTTTGCAATGACCTAGAAGTTGGGATAGGGAGGATGGGAGGGAGGCTGAAGACGGAGGGGATATGGGGACATGTATATGCATATGGCTGATTAGCGTTGTTGTGCAACAGAAACTAACACAGTATTGTGAAGCAATTATACTCCAATAAAGATCTATTAAAAATAAACAAAACCAAACTTATCTACAAAAACAGATTTGGCCCACAGACTTTAGTTTGCCAAACCCTAATTCAGAGGTATTCAGTAGTATATTCGACCCTTGAACAACATGGATTTGAACTGCGCAGGTCTACTTCTATGTGGATATTTTTCAATAAATATACTGAAAAAGTTTCTGGAGATTTGCTACAATTTGACAAAGCTCACAGACAAACTGAGTAGGCTAGAAATACTGAAAAACAGAAAAAGTTAGATATGTCATGAATACATAAAATACATGTAGATACTAGTCTATTTTATCATTTACTACCATAAAATACATACAAATCTATTATAAAAAGTTAAAATTTATCCAAATGTATGCACCCAAACACAGATCATACATGATGCCATCAGTTAAACTAGGCTACCACAAAACAATCATATTTCTACTTCTTCATTATCAGCACATGAATCATGATACCTGTAAATAAATTCCTTTTTCATATTATCTTTTTATTTTTGATGTCTAGTGTTAGTAACACATATAACATGTACAGTGTTTTGTATCATAGAAGACAATATTGATGCAGGTACTAACAGAATTCAGTTGTAAACAAATTATGTAAACTTGGAGTATTGATATGCACAGTACAGTAAAGTAAATGTATTTTCTTTTATGATTTTCTTAATATCATTTACTTTTTACTCTCTACCTTACTTTGTTTTGAGAATATAGTATATAACACACATAATATATAAAATATAAGTTACTTGACTGTTCATGGTACTGATAAGACTTCTGGTCAACAGTAGACTATTAGTAGTTAAGTTTGGAGGGGAGTCAAAAGTTATACCTGCATTTTCAACTGTGCAGGGGGTTGGTGCCCCTAACCCCTGCATTGTTCAAGAGTCAACTGTATTACTATCCATTTGATGGCAGCAATATGTTCATTTTGGTTAGAAATGAGAATCTTATTTTTTTTCATTTTGGAAGGCAGAAAAGAAGGGACAGAGGGAAAGGAGGTGAAAGAAAATGATTTATATTGTAGATACAAGAATGAATATAATATTTCTTACATATTTGAAGTATATCATTACTTTAAAAATGTTTTACATAAACCTTGTCTTCACAGAGTTCACATATTAAAAGTGTAGTTAAGACAATGGTGCAATAATTGTGAAATTATATTCATAATATATGAAATTATGTTCAATAATCCACAAGTATTCTAAGGGTGCAAATTTATACTGGAGAACTGAAAAGTAGTCTAGGCTCACTTAGCAAGAGCCTAGGCTTTTATTTCCATGGTATAAGTACGCACATCATGTCTATTTTAAGTTAACAACTTGACATTACTGAAGGTGGAGTTAAGAAGAGATGTACCAGACCATTGCATAGTATATCCAGTAAACTTCAAGAGCACAGATAATAATAAAATGTAGAAAATTATGTAGGAAGTGTTGAATTTTCAAGTTTTATAATTACCTTTGTTTTAATATAATTTATTTAATTATGATCTTATATAATTTAATTTTTTATTATGACTGAGTTTAACAACCAGCTCACAAAATTTCTGAAAACTTAACAATAGGCTCTTGCTAGCTGGTAGTTGGCTCCTATATGTATATACACACAAACAGACACATCGAACATTGTGCTAATGTAATAACATGGTCGTATTTACTGCTTCAATTTGTCGAAAAGTTATATAAATATCATCTTTTATTGGCATTTCAATATGTTTGATAACTAGGTTTGCAATGACTTGGGCAGATTAATTAATAAGAAAAGTTTTATTCAGATTCATGTGGACAAGCTAGAGGGTACTATTTTTACTACATACCACTATTTTGGTCATCCACACATTATTCTCAAATATTGCTTTTTCCCCTTGCAATCTACTTAAACCTTAGGCACAAAAGAATTACCCCCCTCCCTGGGAAAGGTAAGTTACCCTACAGAGACAGGTCTTCCCTCTGAAGTTTCAAATTGTGCCCAGCTGAACTAAATATTCTGTGAACAATTAAGCATACAGTTATGATAAAAGAGCAATAGTCATTAAGGTCATTGCACTTGAGGCTTCCATTTGAACTTCTTTTGGGTTCAAGGCAGACAAAAATCTTTTGTTTTACACACTTTCTTCCTCAGCCCAGAGGTAATGTAAGAGAGGATGAGAAAGAAAACCCCTTCTCCCTAGATTTTTGAAAACTTTAAAATCTAATGATAGAAAAGGACTGTAGTTTGAAACATGAAAGATCAAAGTAGCCTACTAGAGAGACATCGAATATATAACTTATGGGAATCTCCCAGGCATGAGATTATTCTGAGATTTCAATCTTATAGTTAAATAGTAATATATCAAAAATTTGGTGAAAATAGTTGCTTTATAAAATGTTCAGGAGTCAGTCATTTAACTCTCACAAAATGTCAATAACTTTATTCACAAGCCTTAAACTTAGGAAACTTGAGATATGAGTATTTAAGAAAACATCCTTCAAAAATAAACAAACTTCCTTTAAGGTTAATTTGGAATGAAACATTGAGTCATTTTCACAAAGCAATCATTTGCCTATTTCTAAACCTTGATAGAAATATACAGAAACAAATTGGTGGTCAGATGCATGCATCTGCCACCAAAGAGCTACTTTTTGTAAAGCCCCAGGGGGTATATAAGACATTTGCCAGAGGTTCTGAGAAGTTGAATCACGGCCTCAAGTTTCCTGGACCCTACACACCAAACACCAATAAGCCACTGTGATCACCACCGTATCGGCTGTATCTACTGCTCTGGCCAATATCTTGGCCTCACCTCTAATTTCAACCAAGCCTGGACACTCCTGTGCAGGTTTTAACTCAACTTTCACTGACATTGTTTTACATCAACTGTTGGCATCTTAGCTTTCTGCATCCCACTCCCTTTACCTACACATGAACAGCTTAGAAGAATAAGAGAACTAATGAGATTACTTTCAACAAGTGGTGAACTCATATAGACAAATAATTATCTCTTCGTCCCATCTTTTGGGATGACGATTTTGAAAGGCATTCTGCACTCTTCTTAGCATGGTCTCAAGGCTTCAGTTGCCCACACTTGTCACTTCGATGAAACTTCACTTGCCTTTCTCTCTTATGATATTTACCCCTGCTCTTTGGAGTTACCATCCAAATACAGGTTTCCCCCAATATTTGAAAGTGGGGCATTCCTACAATACTTGTAAGCCAAAATGGCATAGAGTGAACAATTACCTTAGGATACGTCTTGCTAAGGGGTGCACAAAATAAATTGAGATAAAGCTCAAATAAATTGAGACACAGCTCAAAGCTATGGCAGCTTGATACTGAGTGCATTTCCTGGAAAGGAGCCTGGAGGCATCACTTCCACTGCTAGAGGTGTGCACTGCCGCCACAGCTCCGTACAAAACAAACGCTGCATGCTACTTTTGCTTTTCACCTTTCTTCATAAAAGCAAAAATCCTCTTCAGTTAGTGAAAACAGGTACTAATGCGGGTCTTTCATAAAAGAGATGTGGTATAAAGTGAACTTTTGAAAAGGGGGGGGTTATCTGTACACCTGGAAATAAATCAGACTGAGCTTTTGGGGGAACTGAAGCTGATACAGTCAAATCATCATCACACAGGTGTTACACCATGTTTCTCTCTAAGAAAATTCATTTTGTTCTATACTCTCTCCCCGCCAGGGGCCATAAAAAAACACTCCATATATTATTACTATGCTTCATTTCTCTTTCTTCACTAACTGTGTAGCCTTTAGCTACCACGGTGCAGTCCTGAACCCATCTCCCCATTCCTTCATGGATGCATGCAGCCATCTCAACTTGCCCTATTAAGCATACACTTCACCCTTCAGAGCTTTTGTGACCACTCCCCCCATCCAAGTTTTCCAAGTCTGTGTCCCTGACCCTAGAAACCTTCTTTGTGAAGGCGGAATCTAGATAAAGTGGTAGAACAATGCGAGAGAAAACTGAACCTTTGGTACTGACGTAAGTACATTTTCACAGTTACTTTCTGAGGGCAAATGCCCCTTTCATTATGTCAAACACAAAGGAACAATCCTAGTGGTAGCAATAATCTTGTAAAATGTACTCAGTCATTTACTCTGGAGACTGAAATCACTCCAGAGGCAGAACTGAGACATAATATAACTGTAGAAAACTACAAAATATTTTTAGTGGTAAGCCATTTGATCTTCTATAGAAAGCACTGACAGAATTAATTTTTTAGTGACCTGTAAGTATGTTCTCTCTTACTGATGCTTTCTTACACATATGCATTCCTTCTTTTGGAGGAAATATTGTACATATCCCTGCAATCTACTGAAACATAGCAATTCTTTACAATTATTTCCCTTTCCCATGTTTAAGGCATTGAGTCAACTCAGCATACTTTGCACCACACTCAAAACCCAAGAAAGTAGACAGGAATATACATCTTCAATATTTTAACCTATCTCTTTGTGCAGAGAGATTGGGTTTCAATAGGAATTCCTAGAAGGATCCTTATTAAATACTTATGTACAAACATGCAGATATGTGTGGGGTCTAAACTCTAATTTTTATACAAACACATTGTTTGTTACTTAAAACTTATGAGGAAACAATGAAATTGTTTTATTCTATAAGGAAGAAATCTAAAATATTGACAGTTACACACAGCATATTCATTACTGGAGGTTACACGCTATTTGCTGCAGACTTAATGGGTAGAAATTTCACATGTCTACTCACATGCATACATGTATTTTACCTTCATATTTATTTTCCAATAAGCAATCAGAGAAGAAAAATGGAAAACCAAAATTAAAATGTTTATCCTCTTCTCTTATGATAGTTAAAATATTTACATAAAGGTAGTAAAATAAATACAGTTCATTGCTTCAGTAAGGAATCAAAAGAAATGATGATAAAAATTTTGTTAATATAGATAAGATAAATATATTCTAAAAAATATTTCTATTTATTTTCTGTTTATATTTTGATATTTGTGTGTGCTTTTCTTGGTATCCAACTCAGTATTTTCTTATACTGGATTGTGGTGAACATGTATTGCTAAAGAAGGCATCATTTTTTTGTTGTTTTTTTTTTCACTTGGACCCAAGACAGATGTCAATTTTCCCTAAAAAGGAGCAACCCAAAATGTATTCCACCATCTTGGCATATGTAGAAAATATTAACAACAAAAGGAGGGATGAGAAAAAAATCAGAGTAAGCCAGGGCATGTAAGAGTAAAAACAATACCTGTTGGTAAGTAAATGTCTAAGAGTATTAGAGGTAGTAACTTTCAAAGAGTTAATAAGGACTCATGAAATATGAATGTTGAGGAGTAGACAGATAATAAAAAATTTACCTAATCTGAACAATTATCTTTTATAACAAAAGAGGATTAGTAGAGATGGGAAGGGGTATGTAGGGAAGAGAAAAAGAGAGAGAGAGAGAGAGAGAGAGAGACTCAGACTGAACAAAACAGGAGAATTAATTTTGAAATCCATAAGCAATTCCTATTGGCTCTGTTTTCATATCTCATCACTCTAGTCCCACCAGTTTCTCTTTCCAGAAGTATTGCAGTAGCCTCCTAACTGGTCTTACTGATTTATCACTGGTCTCCTGTGGTCTTTTATATTCATTATAGCCAAAGGAATTTACTGAAAACAGATACATTAAAGTAAAAAATCACTAGCTAATATGATAGGTTACACTTGTTTGTGATAAGTAATACACAAAATAACAAAAGTGTCATAAAAATTTCTTTCTCATTATTGTCACAGTTCAAATTTGTTATATATATATATATATATATATATATATGAGTTCTTCTCCACATGGTCACTTTAAGGACCCAAGTTCTTCATCCCATTTACTACATTTCAGACACAGGGCTACTGCAAAATGCAAGGGTGGCTAAATATTTGTAAGCGTTCTTATTCCATGGTCTCTCAGATCTTCTGGGATAATACTTCTTGTTCTACATATTCATTCCTACAGTTTCTGCATGCTTGGCACCTACAACATTTTTTGCGAGACTACCTTGGGCTCCTGAAGCTGCTTTGTCCAGAAGCACTGTTATCCAGAATTGCCTGGCAGTTTAAGTCTGCCCAGGGCTGCCCATAGCCCAGTGACTAACTACTACAGAAGTTGGAAAGCCCAGGTCTCTTACCTCAAAATGGTACAAACTCTGCAAGGTAATTTACACTGCAGAAAGGATTTCACCTGAAATTGCATTAATGTTTAACTTTTCTGCTTTTCCCTCCCCCTTATCACTTTCTTAATAAATCACTTGCATATGAATCCACAGCTTAGAGGAACTCAACTTCAGACTCTCCTCTTTGTTTAGTCTGCTCCCAACACACTAGCGTCCATGCTTTTTCTTGAACCTGCCAACATGTCTCAATGTCAGGGACTTGCAGATGTTTTTCTTTCTGCCTGGAATGCTATTTTCCCACATGTAGACATGTGGGAAAATAGCTCCTTTACTTCCTTCAGGTCTTTGCTCAAATATCACTTAATCAGGGAAGTCTTCCATGACCACCCTGAATCCTCATCCCCTGCCAGTACATACACTTTTTCCCCTTCCCATCCTATTCTCCATAGCATTCATCTTCTGATATACTATATATTTGTTTATGCTTGCTAATTGGTTATATTTTGCACTAGGATATACGTCCCACTTATAGTACCAACTTTCTCTGTCTCCATTCTCCAGCTGCATCCTACCACCCAGTACAGTGCCAAGGTCCACAGTAGGCATGCAGCACATATTTTTGAGTGAAGTGTACAAATGAATGAAAGACTATGGAAAACTTAACTACAAGGTAAATGATATTTAATTTTCATTCTATAAGTAAGTTTCTTGTTGCCTTTCTAATGTCTAAAATTAAAGAAATCCTATAAGAACGATTACTGATAAATATCTGAACCAGTTGTACCTCCACAGTCGATTGCAGAAATAATTGTCATCTTCATTGTAAGCAGCATGTGTTGTAGGATATTGCCAAGCTTAGATGGGATCTTTATAGAATATGCTGTAAGACGGTTTATGGAATCAAAACGTCTGATAATATTAATGAACAATCTAGGCATACTCTGCCTGAATGCTGCCAATAAGTTAAACAGATTTATTGAAAACCAAATATATGGTGTAGAGTTCTTCTCACAGAGTTTTGTGCAGTTAGAGAATAAAAAGCTATGTGACATAAATAATCTTCAAATGAAATTCTTATGTAACAAATGAAGGACACTAAAACTTTCCTAATAGTTTTATAGGAATGAGCAAGCTTGGAAGGGAATGAGCTGTAAAGGTAATGCTGAGGTGGTAAATACATTAATAAATTAAAAGAGAAAGAGAATCAAAGCATGAAATCAAGAGTGAATTTTAAAGGTAACTTGATCAGAACATCAGGAAAGGCAGTTGGAGACAGAAGGCTGCTAGAGAGAGGTCTGAAGCCAGACTGCAGCTCTGGGTACATATTACCTTTCCCTCTGTTTTTTTGTCCCAAAGAGACAGACATCCTCTGTTACCGGTTTGGCTGGCTCTTAGGATCAGAAATTTGCAGTAAAGTTGACTCAAGTCCTTTCTGGATGACATATAGTGAGATGGAGTCAGGCTGTCTACCCATTATTATCCACAATGTGAGCACCTAAGTTTTAATCTGAACAAGGGGCTATGACTGAAAGTATATCACTATATTGGCATATCCTATTGACTTTCTGATAATGTTCTAAAGCCAGTTGAGAAAAAGAGAGAAAATGCCACTGGGTACAAATTGTGGCATCAATTCTCTGCCAGACTGATCAATTTTATTTATATATTACCTCCAGCTACATACTTAAAATCTATAGTTTTACTTTCTCTTCAGTGCACAGCCCACAGCTTAAATAATTGCAGATTCAAAAGAATTTTAAAAGGTTTGAACAGGCTTTAAATTAAAAATGTGTGAACATTGTTGTTTTAACCACTCTTAATTATTTACTAATTTAACTCAGTAGATTCACCTTTTCTCTTTCTCCCTCTCTCTTGTTCTTCCTTTCTCTGTGTCTCTCTAATTCCCCCAAGGAAAAATGTTCCTCAAAGCTCCCATGTTCATCCTTCAAATGATTTGGAACTATCTTAATCCATAAAAGAAATATAACATATATATATAGATCCGTTAAACTGGGTCATCAAAAAATATCAGAAATTCTGATTTACAAATCCTCTGTACTCAGTCCTAACTACCCCTGCCTTACAATGATAAGATTTTAAAATCCGTTCATTAGACGTCAATGTTATATAAAGCAAATTAAAAATACATCTACTCAAAAAGTCTTCTAGCAGAATACCTAATACTGAAGCCTTTTATGCATGAAATCTTTGTAACAAAACTGTAAATTCAGATAATAACCCCAAACACAATGCCACTTGCAGGAAATTCATTAAAAATATTGGAGAATTCAACAAAAATAAATACAAAGACTATTTTAAGTTATCTCAGAATTTTGCTCTACATTTTGGATATTAAGAAAAATTATTCAGTATTTCACTAGAATACTTTAAAGAGTGAACAGTTTCAAATTGTTTCAAATGCTGAGTTTTGGTAGCTTCTATGACATAATTTAAATGTATGGTTTTTAGAATTATACTGAACTATTTTTACTGAATATTTATCATTTGATAGGCAATATGCTAAGTGATTAACATACGTTAATTTAATTTGCCTTCATATACACCCAGTAAGTTAGGAGTAATTATCTCCATTTTACAGATATAGAAACATAGACTTAAAGAGGTAAAATAGATTTATAGTTCATGTGGGAAATTGAGCTAACATGGAAGACTCTCCTCTCCAGTAAACAGAAATATTGGATTAAATGGAACCAAAGCTATTTAAATAAGCAACCAACCACAAAATAATGTTACACCCAAAATTTCTAGAAACTAAAACAGAACTCAAAATCTTAATAACACAGTAGCTCAAAGCTGAAGTCAAATGACTCAGTGGAGTTTCAAAGCCAGATATAGACCTTAAAGGTTTATTCTAAATCTCTAATGGGGAAGAAATCCATGCCATAAGCTGTAGGAGGTTAAATTTGATTTATTTACCTTTAGTGGCTAGTTATGAAAAACTACCATATCGATAAAACAAGAACTAGGAAAATTAAAAACAAAAATTACTTTCAACTTCCTGTGGTCATAAAAACGTAAAGAGAAATGAGGAAAAACAAAAGAGAACCCTCAACCTTTGTCCACATCTTGCTGTGGAATCCAAATTCACAACGATACATACTGCCTAGACAGAAACAAAAAGAAGTGTGAAACCTCCCAGGAAAGATGCTTCTTAACCAGAGCATATAGATTTTCCATTAAAAATGACAAAAAACTTCACAGGATACACTCACAAAAATAAACTACATAAGGAAATGAAACATCATGAGACAAAGGAAAATGATAAAGGAATCATAATATTTCACACCAAGAAATAATGGGACAATTAAAATGGCTTTTAAAATAGTGTGGTTGTTATGTACTGAATGTTTGTGTCCCATAAAACGTCATGTGTTGAATCCTTAACTCTCACTGTGATGATATTTGGAAGTGGGACTTTTGGGAGGTAATTGTGTTTAGATGAGGTCATGACGATGGGACCCCATAAAGGTATTAGTGTCCTTGTAAGGAGAGGAAGAAAGACCAGAGTGCTCTCTCTCTCTCTCTCTCTCCCCCTCTTTGCCATGTGAGAATACAGTGACAAGGTGATTATTTACTAGCCAAGAAGTGGACTCTCCTGAGAAACTCCATTAGTGGGCACCTTGACCTTGGACCTTGCAACTTCCAAAACTGTAAGAAATAAATGAATCTAAAAAGGAATTTGAGAAAATAACCCCACTTATAAGAACATCAAAAATAAATAAATAAAACATTTAGAAATTAACAAAGGAGTAAAAGGTTTGTGCAATGAAACTGGCAAGCTATTGCTGTAAGAAATTAAAGAGTTCATAAATAAATGGAAAGACATACCATGTTCATAATATTGGAAGACAATATTATTAAGATGTCAATATTACCCAAAGGGACTACAGATTCAATGCAATCACTATCAAAGTCCCAAGGATATTTTTGCATAAATAGAAAAATTCATTATAAAATTTATATTGATCTCAAGGGACTTCAAATAGCCAAAATAATCTTGAAAAAGAACACAGTTGAAGGATTCACACTTCCTGATTTCAAAATTACTACAAAGCTACAACAATCAAAATAGTGTGGTACTGGCATAATGACAGACATACAGACTAATGGAATAGTATAGAGAGCCCAGAAATATACCCTTGCATATACGGTCGAATTACTTTTGGCAATGATGTCAATAAAGAAAGGAAATTTTTTCAACAAATGGTGTTGGAAAATCTGGATATCCATATGCAAAAGAATGAAGTTGGACCTTTACCTAATAACATATACAAAAATTAACTAAATATGGATTAAAAACCTAACTATAAGAACTAAAACTATAAAAATCCTAGAAGAAAGCATAGAGAAAAATCTTCATAACATCGGATTTGGCAATAATGCCTTGGCTATGACACCAAAGGTGCAGGCAATAATAGAAATAATTAGACAAACAGAACTTCATGAAAATGAAAACTTTTGTTTATCAAAGGAGACTATCAATAAAGTGAAAAGGCTACATATAGAAGGGGAGTAAATATTTGCAAATAGTATCTGGGAACGGATTAATATCCAGAATATTTAGATAACTCTTAAAACTCATCAACAAGGGCTTCCCTGGTGGTGCAGTTGTTGAGAGTCCGCTTACCAATGCAGGGGACACGGGTTCGTGCCCGAGTCTGGGAAGATCTGACATGCCACGGAGTGGCTGGGCCCATGAGCCATGGCCACTGAGCCTGTGCGTCCGGAGCCTGTGCTCCACAATGGGAGAGGCCACAACAGTGAGAGGCCCGCGTACCGCAAAAAAAAAAAAAAAAAAAGAAAAGAAAACTCATCAACAAAAAACAAGCAACCTGATTCAAACTGGGTAAAAGAATAGATATTTCTCCAAAGAATATGTACAAATGGCCAGTAAGTACACAAGAAGATGCTCAAAATCACTAATAATTAAGGAAACACAAAGCAAAACCACAATGTGATATCATCTTACACTTGTTACAATGGCTACTATCAAAGAAAAGAAACAAGTGTTGAGGAGGATATAAAGAAATTAGAATCTTTGTGGACTGTTAATGGGAACATAAAATGGTACAACTGCTATGGGAAACAGTATGGCGATTCCTCAAAATATCAAAAATAGAATTACCATATGATTCAGTAATTCTACTTCTGGCTATATGCCACAAATAATTGAAAAAATGGTCTCATAGAAATATGTGTACACACGTATTTATAGCACAGTGTTCATTACTCACAAAGCTAAGACATGGAAACAACTCATGTCCATTGATGAATAAATGAATTAGCAGAATGTGGTATATACATGCAGTGGAATATTATTCAGCATTATAAAAGGAAGAAAATTCTAACATATACTACAACATGGAAGAACCTTCAGGACATTTTGCTAAGTGAAATAAACCAGTCACAGAAAGACAAATACTGTATGACTCCACTTATATGAGGTAACTAGAATAGTCAAAATCGTGACAACAGAAAGTAGGATGGTAGTTGCCAGGGACTAGCGGGAGGGGGCAATAGGAAATTAATGTTTATTTGATGTGTGTAGAGTTTCAGTTCTGCAAGATAAAAAGTGTTCTGGAGATGGATGGTGGTGATTCTTGCCCAACAATATGAACGTACTTAATACCACAGAACTGTACACATGAAAATGATTAACATGGTAAATATTATGTTATATTTATTTTGCACAATATAAATGAATAATATTAGTAGACATGAAAAGAAGCAACAAAATGTTACCCATTACTAGTACTCATTTTGTGACATCCAATAGAAGACTTAGAAATGACAGATGATGAAATTAACAGACAAGTTTTTTTAAATAGTGATTATAAACACATTTAATAATTTCAAGAAGACTTAAAAATAGGAGAAATTAAAGACAAAAAATTAAAGTTAAGTTGTGATGAAAAACACAGAATCTGAAGTGAACAATTAACTGGATGGGCTTAAGAACAGATTAGACACTCCAGAAATAAAGATAGGTAAAGTTAAAGACTTCTGAAGCACAGAGAGTAAAACAACTGAAAAGAAAATTAGGTTCTCTGTGACCTGTGATCAATTTTAAGCAATTACAACTACATGTAATATGTGTCCTAGAAAAAAAGGCAGAAGACAATATTATATTTGAAGGTATATTGGCAAACATTTTTGAAAACTCATATAAGAAACTCAGCAAACCCCACACAGGATAAACAGAAATAATATCATACCAAAATAAATCATATTTAAATTGCTGACAACCAATGTTTAAGAGAAAAATTATAAAAGCTGTCAAAGGAAAAAATAATATATATGTATACATACATATGTAATGGCAGCCATCTTTTCATCAGAAATTATGCAAATCAGAAGATAAGTTAGACCAAAAGAGCAAAAGGAAAATTCTGACAATCTAAAATTATATATACTGCTAAAATATCCTTAGAAAATGAAGGCAAACAAAACATTTTTTAGACAAGTAAAGGCTGAGAGAACTAGTCACCCACAGACTTGTGTTATAATAGAATTTCTTTAGTGGAAGGAAAATAACACTAGTGAATAGTTGAATTTATGTAAAGAAATGAAACATACTGGAAATGGTAATAATAATTAAAATAGTTTATTTTAATTCATTTAAATTATTTACAATAAATTAACTGTTTAAAGCAAAAAATAATGATATATTACAGGATTTATGGTAAATGAAACTATAAAAGGTATTACAGTGACAGCATATATAATGAGATGGGAAAACTGAAGTATACTGTAAAGTAATATATAAAATTGTATAATATTACTTGAAGGTAGATTCTCACAAGTTAACAGTACATATTATAATCTGAAGAGCATCCATGAATAAAACAAACAAAACAACAGAGATATAGAAAATTAACCAATAGAGGAGATAAAATGAAATACTTAAAAATACTAACACTCTGAAGTAAATAATGAAAAGAGTGAAAAAATTTACCAAAACAGAGGAGATGAATAGATAAGAAATAGCAAGATGATATACTTCAATAAAACATACTGATAATTACATTAAATAAAATATCTAAAAATGGAAATCAAGACATAGTTAGAATGAATAAAAAGCAAGACCCAATGAAACGCTGTCTATAAGAAACTTAGTTTGAATATTAAGGACATAGGTTAAAAGTAAAGAAAATATTCTACTATGGATTGGTTCAAGGTGGTGGAGTAGAAGGACATGCTCTCACTCCCTCTTTCAAGAACACTGGAATCACAACTGCTGAACAATCATCAACAGGAAGACATTGGAACTCACCAGAAAACATACCTCACATCCAAAGACAAGGGAGAAGCCACAATAAGATGTTAGGAGGGGTGCAATCACAATAAAATCAAATCCCATAACTGCTGGATGGGTGACTCACAAACTGGAGAACACTTATACCACAGAAGTCCACCCACTGGAGTGAGGGTTCTGAGCCCCACGTCAGGCTTCTGAACCTGGGCGTCCGGCAACGGGAGGAGGAATTCCTAGAGAATCAGACTTTGAAGCCTAGTGGGATTTGATTGCAGGATTTCAACAGGACTGGAGGAAACAGAGACTCCACTCTTGGAGAGCACACACAAAGCACTGTGTGCATCAGCACCCAGGGGAAAAAGCAGTGACCCCATAGGAGACTGAACCAGACCTACCTCCTAGTGCTGGAGGGTCACCTGCAGACGTGGGGGTGGGGGGGGTGGAAGGGGCTGTGCCTCACCATGAGGACAAGGACATGGGCAGTAGAAGTTCTGGGAAATACTCCTTGGTGTGAGCTCTCCAAGAGTCAGCCATTAGCCCCGCCAAAGAGCCTGGGTAGACTCCAGTGTTGGGTCACCTCAGGCCAAACAACAAACAGGGAGGGAACCCAGACCCAACCATCAGCAGACAAACAGATTAAAATTTTACTAAAATTTTACCCACCAGAGCAACAGCCAGCTCTACCCACCACCAGTCCCTCCCATCAGGAAACTTCCACAAGCCTCTTAGATAGCCTCATCCACCAGAGGACAGACAGCAGAAGAAAGAAGAACTACAATCCTGCAGCCTGTGGAACAAAAACCACATTCACAGAAAGATAGACAAGATGAAAAGGCAGAGGGCTATGTACCAGATGAAGGAACAAGATAAAACTCCAGAAAAACAACTAAATGAAGTGGAAATAGGCAACCTTCCAGAAAAAGAATTCAGAATAATGATAGTGAAGTTGATCCAGGACCTTGGAAAAAGAATGGAGGCAAAGATCGAGAAGATACAAGAAAGGTTTAACAAAGACCTAGAAGAATTAAAGAACAAACAAACAGAGATGAACAATACAATAACTGAAATGAAAACTACACTAGAAGGAACCAATAGCAGAATAACTGAGGCAGAAGAACGGATAAGTGACCTGGAAGACAGAATGGTGGAATTCACTGTCATGGAACAGAAGAGAGAAAAAAGAATGAGAAGAAATGAAGACAGCCCAAGAGACCTCTGGGACAACATTAAATGCAACAACATTCACTTTATAGGGATCCCAGAAGGAGAAGAGAGAGAGAAAGGACCTGAGAAAATATTTGAAGAGATTATGGTCGAAAACTTCCCTAACATGAGAAAGGAAATAGCCACCCAAGTCCAGTAAGCGCAAAGATTCCCATACAGGATAAACCCAAGGAGAAACACGCTGAAACACATAGTAATCAAACTGACAAAAATTAAAGACAAAAATTATTGAAAGCAGCAAGGGAAAAATGACAAATAACATACAAGGGAACTCCCATAAGGTTAACAGCTGACTTCTCAGCAGAAACTCTACAAGCCAGAAGGGCGTGGCATTATATACTTAAAGTGATGAAAGGGAAGAACCAACAACCAAGATTACTCTACTCGGCAAGGATCTCATTTAGATTCAATGGAGAAATCAAAAGCTTTACAGACAAGCAAAAACTAAGAGAATTCAGCACCACCAAAGCAGCACTACAACAAATGCTAAAGGAATTTCTCTAAGTGTGAAACACAAGAGAAGAAAAAGACCTACAAAACTAACCCAAAACAATTAAGAACATGGTCATAGGAACATACATTTGCTGGACTAGCTATACTCATATCAGATTAAATAGACTTTAAAATAAAGAATGTTACAAGACACAAGGAAGGACACTACATAATGATCAAGGGATCAATCCAAGAAGATATAAAAATTATAATTATATATGCACCCAACATAGGAGCACCACAATACATAAGGCAACTGCTAACAGCTATAAAAGAGGAAATTGACAGTAACACAATAATAGTGGGGGACTTTAACAACTCACTTACACCAATGGACAGATCGTCCAAACAGAAAAGTAATATGGAAACACAAGCTTTAAATGACACAATAGACCAGAGAGATTTAATTGATATTCACAGGACATTCATCCAAAAACAGCAGATTACACTTTCTTCTCAAGTGTGCATGGAACATTCTCCAGGATAGATCACACCTTGGGTCACAAATCAATCCTCAGTAAATTTAAGAAAATTGGAATCATATCAAGCATCTTTTCTGATCACAACGCTATGAGGTTAGAAATCAATTACAGGGAAAAACCCACAAACACATGGAGGTTAAATAATACGTTACACACTAACCAAGATATCACTGAGGAAATCAAAAAATACCTAGAGACAAATGACAATGAAAACACGACAATCCAAAACCTATAGGATGCAGCAAAAGTAGTTGTAAGAGGGAAGTTTATAGCTGTAAAAGCCTACCTCAAGAAACAAGGATAATCTCAAATAAACAATCTAAACTTACACTTAAAGGAACTAGAGAAAGAAGAACAAACAAAACCCAAAGTTAGCAGAAGGAAAGAAATCATAAAGATCACAGCAGAAATAAATGAAATAGAAATGAAGAAAACAATAGCAAAGATCAATAAAACTAAAAGCTGGTTCTTTGAGAAGATAAACAAAATTGATAAACCATTAGTTAGACTCATCAAGAAAAAGAGGGAGAGGACTCAAATCAATAAAATTAGAAATGAAAAGGGAAAGGTTACAACAGACACCGCAGAAATACAAAGCATCCTAAGAGACTACTACAAGCAACTCTTTGCCAATAAAATGGACAACCTAGAAGAAATGTACAAATTCTTAGAAAGGTATAACCTTCCAAGACAACCAGGAAGAAATAGAATATATGAACAGACCAATCACAAGTAATGAATTTGAAACAGTGATTAAAAATCTTCCAAGAAACAAAAGCCCAGGACCAGATGGCTTCACAGGTGAATTCTATCAAATGTTTAGAGAAGAGCTAAAACCCATCCTTCTCAAACTATTCCAAAAAATTGCAGAGGAAGGAAAACTCCCAAACTTATTCTATGAGGCCACCATCACCCTGATACCAAAACCAGACAAAGATACTACAAAAAAAGAAAATTATAGACCAATATCACTGATGAATATAGATGCAAAAATCCTCAATGAAATACTACCAAAAAAAAAAAAAATATATATATATATATATATATATATATATATACTAGCAAACAGAATCCAACAACACATTAAAAGGATCATACACCATGATAAAGTGGGATTTATCCCAGGGATGCAAGGATTCTCCAATGTACGCAAATCAATCAATGTGATACACCATATTAACTAATTAAAGAATGAAAACCATATGATCATCTAAATAGATGCAAAAAAGCTTTTGAGAATTTTCAACACCCATTTGTGATAAAAGCTCTCCTGAAAGTGGGCATAGAGGGAACCAACTTTAACATAATAAATGCCATATATGACACACCCACAGCAAACATCATTCTCAATGGTGAAAAACTAAAAGCATTTCCTCTATGATCAGGAACAAGACAAGGATGTCCACTCTTACCACAATTATTCAACATAGTTTTGGAAGTCCTAGCCACAGCAATCAGAGAAGAAAAAGAAATAAAAGGAATACAAATTAGAAAAGAAGAAGTAAAACTTTCACGGTGTGCAGATGACATGATACTATACATAGAGAATCCTAAAGATGCCACCAGAAAATTCCTAGAGCTAATCAATGAATTTGGTAAAGTTGCAGGATACGAAATTAATGCCCAGAAATCTCTTGCATTTGTATACACTAATGATGAAAAATCTGAAAGAGAAATTAAGGAAACACTCCCATTTACCACTGCAACAAAAAAAGAATAAAATACCTAGGAATAAACCTACCTAAGGAGACAAAAGACCTGTATGCAGAAAACTATAAGACACCGATGAAAGAAATTAAAGATGATACCAACAGATGGAGAGATATACCATGCTCTTGGATTGGAAGAATCAATATTGTGAAAATGACTATACTACCCAAAGCAATATACAGATTCAATGCAATCCCTATCAAATTACCAATGACATTTTTTACAGAACTAGAACAAAAAATCTTAAAATTTGTATGGAGACAGAAAAGACCCCAAATAGCCAAAACAGTCTTGAGGCAATAAAACGGAGCTGGAGGAATCAGACTCCTGACTTCAGACTATACTACAAAGCTACAGTAATCAAGACAATATAGTAGTGGCACAAAAACAGAAATTTAGATCAATGGAACAAGATAGAAAGCCCAGAGATAAACCCACACACCTGTGGTCAACTAATCTATGACAAAGGAGGCAAGGATATACAATGGAGAAAAGACAGTCTCTTCAATAAGTGGTGCTGGGAAAACTGGACAGTTACATGTAAAAGAATGATATTAGAACACTTCCTAACACCATACACAAAAATAAACTCAAAATGGTTTAGAGACATAAAAGTAAGACCGGACACTATAAAAGTCTTAGAGGAAAACATAGGAAGAACACTCTTTGACATAAATCACAGCCAGATCTTCTTTGATCCACCTCCTAGAATAATGGAAATAACAATAAACAGATGGGACCTAATGAAACTTCAAAGCTTTTGCACAGCAAAGGAAACCATAAACAAGATGGAAAGACAACCCTCAGAATGGGAGAAAATATATGCAAACAAATCAACGGACAAAGGATTAATCTCCAAAATATATAACTAGCTCATTCAGCTCAATATTAAAAAAACAAACAACCCAATCCAAAAATGGGCAGAAGACCTAAATAGACATTTCTCCCAAGAAGACATACAGGTTGCCAAGAAGCACATGAAAAGCTGCTCAACATCACTAATTATTAGAGAAATACAAATTAAAACTACAGTGAGGTATCACCTCACACCAGTTAGAATGGGCATCATCAGAAAATCTACAAACAACAAATTCTGGAGAGGGTGTGGAGAAAATGGAACCCTCTTGCACTGTTGGTGGGAATGTAAATTTATACAGCCACTATGGAGAACAGTATGGAGGTTCCTTAAAAAACTAAAATTAGAATTACCATAGGACCCAGCCATCCCACTACTGGGCATATACCTAGAGAAAACCATAATTCAAAAAGACACATGCACCCCAATGTTCATTGCAGCACTATTTACAATAGCCAGGTCATGGAAGCAACCTAAATGCCCATCGACAGACGAATGGATAAAGAAGATGTAGTACATATAGAGAATGGAATGTTACTCAGCCATAAAAAAGGAACAAAATTGGGTCATTTGTTGTGACGTGGATGCATCTAGAGACTGTCATACACAGTGAAGTAAGTCAGAAAAACAAATATCGTATATTAACGCATATATGTGGAAGCTAGAATATGGTACAGATGAACTGGTTTTCAGGGCAGAAATTGAGATACAGAAATAGAGAAAAAATGTATGGACACCAAGGGGGGAAAGTGGTGGGGGTGGTGGTGGTGGTGTGATGAATTGAGAGATTGGGATTGACATGTGTTCACTGATGTGTGTTAAATGGATGACTAATAAGAACCTGCTGTATAAAAAAATAAAATAAAATTGGAAAAATAGTTCTATTATGAAAATCTTGCTTTTAAGGAATGAAAAATGACTACATTAATATCAAAATGTACCTCAAGGAAAAGGATATTCGCTCTATGTGTATCATTGAAAAGAACAATGGCTATCAGAGCCTCTGCTCACAAATGTTAGAAACATAAGACTTGGAGAATTGTCTACCAATAATATTCAGCCATGAATTCTACATCATCTTAACTTCTGAAAAATTTCCCAAGACAGACAAGGGATGGACCAAAGCTGCTTAATAAGTATATTTGTTTTATTTAACTAAGGGTACTTCAAATAGACTACTAGCAGCAGGATACGGCCAACCTATACTATAGTCATCCCTCCTATGCAGGGGGAATTGGTTCCAGGAATACCTCCCACTCTAGGTACCAAAATCTCGGGATCCTCAAGTCCCTTCTATAAGATGGCACTGTATAGTCATCCCTCTCTATCCATGGGATTCTGCATCCAGGGATTCAACAAACTGCAGCTATGATCATAGCTCCTAAGGTCCTGGACCCAACCCAAATCCCATAAAACTTCTGTGTCTACCTAAGGAAGGAACATGGTTTTCTGCTTATGTTTCTTTGTTGACCTTTCTACTTGGTTTAAGGCATCCAGGAATAGCAGGATGCAGTAGCAGTTGCACAGACTCTTCCTTGTCCTGAAAGGAGGAAGACTGGGAAAATTCTATCATCTATAACAACACTTGCCAGTAAGTTAAGACTCATTTCAATGACTTCCATGACTGAGGATGTATCATCAATCACTTCAACTAAAATCAGAGACAAATGCTATACCATCTTTTCTAATTCTGTGACTCCCATTGCAGGGGAAACGCCCCCAAAGATATTTATAAATAACGAGTCTGTTTTCCCTCTAAGAAGTCTTCCCCCACCTTAACCCCATCCTATGTAAACAAAACTGACCACATTTTGGAAAGATTTCCAGTTATTTGAGAGCTGCATGATCTATTGGTGGTGCTTCCTTAAACAGCTGAAGCTACTTTATAACCATTTTTAAGGTGCCATCCCTATGTTTTTAGGAGGCAAGCAAGTTCATGCCTGGATTCTATACAAGAGCTATAATCTCAGAGGCACAAGAGAGTATTGTTAAGGCTCCCCCGAGTGGGCCTTATTGAGGGGCACAGACTAACAATGCCTCTAATATGGTCTCCTGGTTGGCTGGCAAGTCTTGAAATTCTCAGTTCAGTTCAAATAATTGAATCTTGTCATAGTTGTCAAAGAATAAACTGGGAGGAATCAGTCTAATCTGTCCTGTTTGTCTACACCACCAGCCAGGTGGCTTTCATCTACCTCAAAAAAAAAATACTGAGAGCATAGGCAAGGAAAACATCCAGAACATCCCATTTGTATTTTCTAAGGAAGACGTAGGAGCTCGGGCCATTCCTGTAGTTTCCAATAGACTCCTTAGTAAGTTTAAGGGGAATGGTGGTCTGATTCTAGTTGGACCTTTCTCTTGATGATAGCAAACCCAGGAATGAGTTCATGTAAGCTTGTAGCAGTTTCACAGTGTTGCACAAGGTTCTTTTCCTTCATGAGGATGTCTGCAGGATGGCTCTCAATAACTAAGATCAGTAATGCAGTTTCCCCTCCCTAAGCAACTGGTGGTTGTTCAACCTCCACAAAATTATTGTGTTCTGTTACAATATTTTTAATGTCATCATTTTTCTAATCATCTCCTACTTACACCCAGAATTTCATCCAAAAAGATCTGATGCAAGGGGGAGAAGAGCATTTTTATAAAACTTATAGAGATCCATTATGTCCCCCACTTTGGCCACAAAAGCCACTGTAGAAGAAGTCAGTGAGCAGTGTTCATAACCACATGGTCCTTGTAATCTAGGACCACATGAAACCAATGAGAGAACTAAGTCGGTTAAAGCAGAATTAACTTTGAATCACCTATACTCCCTATTGGAATGCCATGAGGCACACGTACTAACCAGGCTGGCCTGGAATTGTTGTTAGGAGCAAAAAAAGTTGCATCATTTCCAGGATAGATCAGAATGGAATTCCTAATTCTAAATCTAAGTACATAAAACCTTCTACCCCTTTTGTCTTGATCTTTATTTGTCAAGCAGCTAAGAGGAAATAATCCCTTTTTGGAAACATCCACATTCAGTGACCCTATTGCACTACTAAGGTATGAGACCAGGAAGAAGTGATGGAGGTAGAGTTTTTCCATAACATTCTTAATCAGATGTAAAAAAAAAAAAAAAAGTGCATGACAAAAAAACAAATATTTGTGATGCAAATAATTTTGAGATGGAATACAAATTTGTTGAGTTAATACATAAATTTTTGTGTTTAAAAAAAAGGTGTTTTCCTTTCATTCCTATATTCCTAGTTTTACTGAGTATATATTTCCTTATTTCCTATTTTTAACTATGAATGAGTAGACACTTTTGTTAAATGCTTTTTTTTTACAGCTTTTAAAATACTCAGATTTTCTCTTTTATTTTATTAATATGATGAATCAAATTTATTGATTTCTTGGACTTTAAAGCAAACTTGCATTACCAGAATATATATTATATATTTTAAAATATATCATTGACTTAAATTTGCTAAATTTTAAATAATTTTCACATCTCTGCCTATGAGGGATTCTATATGTTTCTTTACTAGTAAAGTTTTTGTCTAAATTTGATATGAGGATAATATTGGCCTCATAAAAGTAGTTGAAAATCATTTCCTTCTCTTCTATTTTTCTGGAAGTGCTTGCATTGAATTAGTAATAATTCTTAAATGTTTGTAGGAATTCACCAATTAATCCATCTAGAATTTTCTTTGTAAGAAGATTTTTAACTTTAATTTCAATTCCTTTAACTGGAAAAAAGTTTTTCAAGTTACTAAGTTTTTTCTTTGATCAATTTTTGTAATTTGCGTCTTTAAGGGAAACTTAACCATTGAATTTATTGGCACAAATTTGCTCGTAATATCTCCATGTTTTGATTTTACTATTAGTAGAGTCTGTAGTGGTGGCCACTCTTTCTCCTGATATTGGTAATTTGTATTTTCTCTCTTTTGCTCTTGAACAGTCTATGTAGAGGCTTATGAATATTACTGATTTTTTTCAAAGAATCTACCTTTAGATTCACTGATTTTCCTCTATTTAAAAATTTTTTTGTCATTGAGTTCTGCTCTTATCTTTATTATTTTCTTTCTTCTACCTAATTTGCACTTAAATTTCTCTTCCTTTTCTAAGTTCTTCAGAAGGAATTTCAATAATTGATTTTAATTTTTTTTTCATTTAAAGCCATGCCTTGCCCATTTGGCATTCTTTAACTATGTCCCCAAAATTCTTATATGTTGTATTTATATTATTACTCAGTTCACGTATTGTTAAATCCTCATATTTTTTTTCTTTTTTGATCATTAGATTATTTAGAAGTATGTTGTTTAAATTCCATATTTTGGGGGGTTTATGGTTATATTATTGTTATTGATTTCTAATTTAGTTCCAGTGTTTCTGGTAGTTACCTTTATATTAGATCCCAATTTCATGGTTCCTTTGTGCAGGTTATTCATCTGATAAGACCTTCAATTGTTACCTTGAATGAAAATCAGGATGGAGATTTTTAAAGAAAATACTGTCTAGAAAATAAATGCCAAAAATCAAAATATGAAAAGTTTCTAATCTGAAAATACTAATAGAAAATTATTCATTTGCTTTTACCATTATGAACTTCAGGCCACCAATCAAAATACAGAAAATAATAAGTCATTTTGAGCTTTGATATCAGTCTTGAAGATATTATAAATTTATTATGGGAAGTTGTCTAGAAATTAATAGAAAGGGTGGGAAGGTTCAAAATAGACTTAAAAGTTAGAAAGTATCTCTTCCTCTTGTTTCATATTCCATGTCACTGCTTATAAATCAAATACTGTTGTAGTGTCATTTGAAACACACACAGTGGTAATTAGGAATGATACAGACACTCTATGTAAATATTATTTCTAGTTAAGTTGCATTTAATTAGCATTAGTAACACACACACACCCCACAGCAGATCATAGAAAAACTTCTTTGCTAATTGTGTTTTCCAACTTCTGCAACCAGGTGAAATTGGCTTGGAGTCAAAATCTTAAAAAATATATATATATAGCTGGATGATTTGTGTTTTGTTTGTTTGATTTCCACTGTCTATACACCTTTACTGATTCCACAGGATATGCTTATGTAGTTTAAATCACATTAAGTTTTTTAAAGAACCATTATATATTACAATTTGAATATTACCTGCATGAGCCAAAAAACAATTTCAATTTCTGCCATTGTCAAGTTGTGGTTATTTTTACATTTCTCTTTTCTAAGTAAAGAATGATGAATTTGACTTCTTTCAAAAGTTTTGATGATTTAAGAAATTTCCATACTTGAGAAAGTATTACAAACAAAAATTCTAATATTATTTCCCATTTAATTATAAAAATAGACGATACACTTGATTTTGTTTTATATTTTATAAAAATAAGTGTTTTTTTAAGATTATGTTGCTATCAATGACTTTTTCTCTTTTAACATGAAACAGATAAGACTTTATTCATCAATAGTCATGTTTAGGTCAATGGTCCTCAACTGGGAATTATTTTGCCCTCCAGGAGACATTTGGCAATATCTGGAGATATTTTGATCATAACAACTGGGAAAGTGCTACTGGCCTCTAATGGTTAGAGGCCAGGGATGCTTCTAAACATCCTGTAATGGGACAACCCCCTACAACAATTAGTGGCCCAATAAGCCAGTACTGCTGAGGCTGAGAAACACTTTGTTAGGTGAATTCTGGTTATTATTATTTCCAAGATAATATAATATAATATGATGATTCAAAAATTATTTGTGTAAAATGTTCCTCCTGTTACATATGGATTAACAGAATTATAGAAAACCTAAACTATTTTCCCAGTTTTAATCAGAAGTGATTAAAGAATTGACAAAATTAAATCTATGACATTAAAATTATTATATACTATGTAAGAAACTGACATTTTTCTTCATCAAAAGAATACAAAAACATAGAATTTACAATGACAACTTCATAATCTGGTTTAGCTAATTTATGAACACAATTCTCAATAGGAATTTTCTTATATTACAAAAAAGAGGTGTTCTTTCATACACTCAGAATTTTTTATAACTGATTCATGAAGCCGTTGCTTCTTTTTTTTCTTGCAGCAAAAATCATTCAGTTTTGGAAGGTTGAGATATTTCATTAACCTATCTTCTAAAATAAAACTCAAAAAATAGGAAACTTGCTGTATAAAGGATAGAAAGTAATGTCAAAAAGGTAAATGGTTCATTACAGGAAAGGTACTTCCACTCATAACAGATACTACACAATCACTAGTAGTTTCTAAATTTATCTTATTTGTTTATTTTGGAGCTCTCTCACCTCCATTTTCCTTTATTTCTCTAATGTCTGTATTTTCACATACTTTTTCAAAACCTGTAAGTTTTATATCCTGAATCCATCAATAAGGCTCTTTGTAACTGTCAAAATTAACAAATTTTGATTTTTATTTCCTGAACCAAATATGAAAATATTTAGTGAGTAATAGTGGGTGGACTATCATATCTAATGATTCAGAAATTTGAAGACACAATTTTGTTAAATATACAAATTTTAAGTAGCATTTACATTTAGAGTTTTATTTTTCTTTAACTTGGTGACCTATTTGGGATAAGACAGTTGACTTGGTTAACTGCTTTCCCTCTAGAGTTTTTAAAAATTATATCAGTTTTCTCCTAAACTTGAGGGTATAGCGTGAAAGATTCTGAAGACGGTGACATTTCAATAATTACATAGTATAGGACATCCCTTAACTTTATTTAATTATAGGCTTTCAGATTCAGTCAATAGTAAGCCATATGACTACAATAACAACATCAAATTTATTATCAATGAAGACTAAACAATAATAGTTTGATATAAATTTTTGAAGAGCATTAATTCAGAATATTTTATGTGAAAATATATTTTATTCAAATATAATAGCAGGAATTAAGCCAAGAGTTGTACTACTTACGTTGATTTTGCCACAGAATGGTATGTAGTGAGCATAAATTTTGCTTCAAAAATGTTTAAAAATTATTTAATTTAGTGTCTGAAATGTTTTCCCAGATAAGTCATATCCAACAATAGTTTATATATTTTGTTTTTATAGAAATCAGAGTATTTTACCCTTTCACAGAAATTAAATTTAATTTCAAATTATTATGGTTTGAGGGAGATCAACCCCATGTGCATATATTCTATTTGATACAATAAATACAAATAATCAGTATATATAACTCCCTTCCATACTGTCCAGTTTGAACAAGCTAATCTAAAGTCCACTAAAAAAAAATCTGTGAAAAAATGATTGTTTCATGTGTACTTCAAAGTGAAAGTGATGGCCTATTTGGAGAAATCTGCATGAACAAATACGGTCCTTTCTGCGTTAAAAGTCCCTAATAACTATAAAAAATATGGGCACTAGAGTATAAGCAGTTTAAACCTTTCATAGTTAATCCATGTAGCAGGGAAGGTTCATGCTTTGAGAGGGCCCATCTGGCCTCTTTGCAAATGGGAAGGTTTGTACATATGGGCCATAACATATGCATAGCTAGCTGAACCAACCCCTGCAACTAAACAGTAATTAGCATGGGGCAGGTTTTTTATGGCTGCTAACACACTAGCAAGTCCTTCCTGACCTACATCCAAATGGACATATGATTACATAAAATGGGTAGTTTCTTTCTCAAGCATTTATTTTTGTGCAAAAATGTAGGATTTGTTTAACTGCCGCCAACTAAAGAACTGAGACCCATATGTTACCCCATAAACTTACCGGTTAGCAATTTGTTATAAGCAAGATGCAAATATTATGGTAAGCATTCAGAACGTTTATTCAATGAACCTTATGTTGTAAATGGAAACAACAGTATGTCAGAAAATTTTGTAATCATGATTTCACCATTGGTCTCATTTTATGTGTAATTCAATGTTCAAAGTCTACAATTTTCAATTAGAGACATCAAGGTCAGCAGAGTTCCAAATATAAATAAAGTAATACATGATTCAGTTTGAGAGGGGGGAAGAAATCGTGAAAATCTTTGAGAGCTTGAAGAGATTGTACAATGTTTAATTTTAAGTAGGTCACAGTAGACTTATATGTGTGTCAAGCAGAATATACTCTTGAATATTTCGTAAAATTTGGCTTGCATCTGAATGGAATTTGATAAGACACTAAAGTATAGGGGAGCTTTAGACTTCAGACAGGCCAGAGAATTGTAGAAATTAACATGAAATTAAGGATTTAATACATTTATGTTTATATAAATGTAGTTAATTTAGGTAGTTAACAATATAATAGGTGTAGTTTTAGTCTAGCTTTATTCTAGGTGTAAATATATGGAGAAATTCATTTTTTTTAAATTTTAAGAGCTTTAAATTTTGCCAACCCAAACCACAGATTTATAATGAATAATCAGAAATTGTGTAATCCAATAGGAATTTAAAAAAGAAATCTATTACAAATTTGAGGGGCTAAATCTAGTTTTACTAATTGCTCCCATTCCTTATCAATAGTCAAAAAGAATGCTTTTCTCTCAATTTTGACATCTGAAAAATGGAAAGAAACTATAGTAGACTTTTGACTATATCTTTGGTATATGCACAACACATTTTAAAAGTTATTATAGACATTAATGTAAATAATGTTAATATAGATCAGTTTTTATCAGGAATTCTTAGACGGTAACAGGGAAATATTGACCAATATTTTCATCTTTATCTTAGAATTTAAGTACATAAGATAAGATTCTTTCACTTGCAAGTGTTAGAAAACCTAATTTTCAATTACCTAAACGTGACATTTTTAGCTCACATTACTTCAGGAATAGTTCTGACTTCAAGCATGGCTTAATCCAGAATCTCAAAAATGCCATAAGGCATTTTGTTTCTTTGTTTCTTTGTTTGTTTTCACCTGAATCCTTTTAGCTCTGTCTTCTTTATGTTGGCTTTATTATTGAGCTGGCTCCCTAAACGGAGGTGAGAGGGCTGCTGGAAGCTCCAGAGTTCACATCTCCACACTTTAAAATCCAGAGGAAGAGCTTCTCTTACTCATCAGCACCAATAAACATCACCTTTCACCTTATAAACTTTTGTTGTCTTTGCATAAGCGGGATGACATTTTTTGTCTGGTGTTCATTTTTGTATTTTGTGATTCTAGAATAGTGCCTGGCACACATAAATCACTCGATTAATAATTTTTCAATGAGTAAGTAAATAAATAAATCCTCCCCAAACTACATGACTAAGAATAAAGATAGATGGTTCCCCAAAAGAAAATTTTGGTTCTATTATTAGAACAAGAAGAGGTCAGCAGATGCTAGATGTCCAATCTAGCCTTTCCAACATGGAGATGTCAAAATCTGCTTGTGCCTTGGTTATATTTGAAAGAAACTCTATGCTTCTAAAACTTAATTTATTGTTGCTATAGTGGTCCCTGGTAATGTTTCTTGAAGAGGATTCAATTTTTTAAGACAATAATTAAATACTAAGTGTTAAAATATATTAAAAAGCAGGAATATTTTATGCTAAGGCACTAAAATCTGAAGATTACTTTATTTCATTCTTCTAGAAGGATTAAATTTCCATATGCCAGAGATTACTAATTTCATAGTAATGTATCAATATATTCCAATCAAAATGTGGTTGGAATCTTTAACTCTTATATTACTATTTAAGCAATCTTTGTGTTACTTCCTAACAGCATTCTGTGAAACTCATTCATAAAAATATTTCTGTTCTATAGATGGTCAGATCAAGGTAACTTGGTTTACATGGAGCTCCAGAGTTAAACCCAAGAATACAGTTTATGAATCAGTCCCTATTACTAATACAAAAAGTCCTCTTGCTCTATCAAATAAGTGAGTACTTTGCACAAACACCTGATGCTTAAATTAGCCCTGTAGGCAGCTACAATGAAATCTGAGTAGAGATATAATGACACTTTTAAAATGGATAAACAAGGCCTTGGACATGATCAAGCAAATTTTATTTTTTCTTAAGCTTGTCTTGGGTAATGATTACAGACACTAAAAATTTGTAAACATATCCATTTCCCACCTAGAATAAATTTTCCTATACACCCTTGTAATTTCAAGAAAAAAATATATTTGCATAAGCATTCATGTAATGTTTTTATATTTAATAAGAAAGTTATGAAAAGCCCTTAGAATAACTATGGATACATTGAAATGCTTAATAATTGTCAACTATGTAATTTTATTATTACTCTGTGACAAATGTTCTTTCTAGAGAGAATATAACTGGTTTAAACTAACAGAGAAAATTCTCAATACAAATCTACCGGCCCCAAATGCTCAATACATTTCGCCAAAAAGAGTTTTTGACCTCCCACATGAAGGAATAGATATCAGTCAATAAACATTTTTGGATGTCCATCAACATGACTGCCCAAAAATCTGGAAAGTCAGCACTATAATGGTATTTCTAACATTCAATTTCACATGATAACAAAAACATCACTCCTGTAATATTGCTTTATTATAATTACCATCACTATCGCCCTTACACAGTTTTTAGAAACCTATACCATAGGTTCATAGGTATTGTCATGGTCATATACTCATAAACTCAGTTTAGGGATATTATACTAAGATATTATAAAGATATTAAGAAATTAGCAGACTAGTAATGAAGAAGATGATGTTGATAAAATGGAAGAAAGGAAGAAAGGGAATGAAAGAAGGAAGGCAGGAAGAAGAAAGAAATGGAGAGGGGGAGGAAGAGAGGAAGGAGAAAAAAATACTACTATACTATACAATGTGTGGCCGAGAATAAGGATAGGGATTCCCCTTTCAAAAATCTTGTGGTTTAAAAAGTGTCATCTTTTTATAACTAAAGAATGCCTCAGCAGTGTCAGTTTTTATGTATAAAAGAATAGCATTTAAAGTTTTTGTATTATTAACACTAGTTATTGAAATTACCTCTGACTATGGCTGTCTATCTCAACTTTTGCTGAGCTCAAGGCTGGTTTTGAATTGAACCATTGCTTCCCAGGTGTGCTTTCTTTCAACGGTGTCTCTTTTCCTCTTTGTCCTAAGTGCTAACCATAAGATGCTAGCAAACCACTCAACAGAAATATATTGAAACTCATAAATGTGATCTGGATTAAAGAACATTATACAGTTAAAAATCAAAGGTGAAGTAGTATAAAATGGGTGAAAGGCACAAACTTTCAGTTATAAAATAGATGTCATGGGGATGTAACATACAGCAAATGATTATAATTAATAATACTGTATTTTATATTTGAAAGTAGATCTTAAAATTTCTCATCACCAGAAAAAATATTTTCATAACCATGCGTGGTGATAGATGTTAAGTAGACTAATGTTGATGATCACTTTACAAGATATGCAAGTATTCAATCTTTATATTATACACCTGAAACTAATATGTCAATTATATCTCAATTTAAAAAATTAATTATTATATCATAAAATAACTTCTCTCCAAAGCCAAAACAGTACAAAACCAAATAAGCAAGGATTCAAAGTGTTCAGACAAATTTCATTCTTTCTTAAGCACAAATTATTCCTTTGCAGGGAAAATATTTGTGATGCGATTCATGAAAGTACCATAAAAAAGGGCATTGGAGTTTGGCAGAAATTAGTTTTTCAGGTTGTACTGTACTCAGAAAATTTTTTTTTGTTGTTCACCCAAGGTTACAGAAATCTACAGCACCCTTCATTACCTCATAGGAATGTTCTTCCACAATGTAAGAGAGAATGTTTGTATTTAAAATAATCCATATAAGAAAGAATAGCTTCCATTTTCAGTTTCCATTTACTTGGATTTGTGCAGTAGTAACTATGAACATACATAGACATAAGAAGAGTGAGAAAAGTGAATGTTAGCAATGCAGTTATGTAGAGGTAGACAGTCTAGCAATAAAATGCTAAAAATTGCAATCAGAAAAGCAAGGAACTTGTACAAACTTGTACAGTTAGCATTATTCCTAATGATTCCAGAAAGTGAGCTAGTATGGAATGCAGAAACATGAGCTATATTTTAAAATATAAAAACAAGGCAACAAAAGGAAGATGTTACCTGGCCTGAGACCAGCATAAGGTCAGGAACTCTTAGTTACTCCTGATTAAAGAGTACCTATAAATTGATTGCATTTGAGGCAAGTATTTGTCCCTATGGTACATATTTATAATCGGCGCATCATTTATATCAGAACATGGGTTTCATTTTTCATTTTCTTACCTCTCACTCACTCCTTGACCCACTTTAATTATAATATTTTTCTCTCCTACTCATCACTTTCCTCTAACCATTACCACCTCTCCACCAAAACTATGCTCAATAGGGTCAAAATAATATACTATGACTAAATCTGATTAATAATTTTAAATCCATATTTTATTTGGAGTCCAGAATCATTTAAGTTCTGTTTACTAACTTTTTCAGAGGCAAACTCCTCTGGTTATCCTACTCTCTGTTACTCCTTCTCAATCTCCTTTGCAATTTCTTTTACTTCTACCTGACCATGAAATATTGGAATTACTCAGGGATTTTTCTAGGCCTACTTCTTATTTCATCTGGCTCACCCTTCCTAGACAATTTTATTCACTCCCAGGTTTCAATTATTCTCTTTATAGAACAACTCTGAAATTTATATCTCTACATAAGACCTCTCTTTTAAGCCTTAAACTTACATATCCAACAGCTTACTAAACTTTAAAATGGTGAATAACAAATTCAGTCGAAACTTAATTCATCATATCACCCACATTTTTGCCCCAGTATATTACTTCTCCTATATTTTTCCTGTATCAGTAAAGAAAATGACTCCCCACTTGTATAACCCATATAAAAAGACATCAGCTGCAAAATCCTGTTTGTCGCCTATAGCAGACACTGTCAACTCTCTGCTCAGATCCCCTCAAATTACTTTTGTGATGGTTTCTTTGTGTCCTCTCCCAGGATCCCTGTGCTTTTGCATCAACAACCCATACCTTCAACTCTTCATTAGAGAACTTTCCTTGGGGTACTAAAACAATTTTGCCCGATGTACAGAAATTCAGAATTACCTAGGAGTAACCCCGGGCTGTAGCCAATGACTGATGATACAGAAATATATTTTGACTAGGTTTGGTTGGCCTGTTTTATGCTTCCTAATCCCCCAGGTGCCTCTGTTGATTTAGTACACTCATAAATATGTGTACAACGCCTTCCTTCCTGGCTAGACTCTGAGTTCATGAGAACAGAAGATGAGTGTTTTCTTCCTTCATTTTTTCATCCCTGTAGGCTCAGCAATTGACATAATGCCCAACACATAATAGGTGCTTTATAAATACTTGTTGAATGAATGAGTTAAAAATTCCTTTAACTATTGAAAGATTTCCTGAGATATACCACAGTTGGGCAGGCACAAGGAAGATGGATAATCACATTCCTTAGTTGGTAAGATCAGGTAATTCTGCACAGGTGGGGGCATGTACACATGTAAACAAATATCTGTATCCATAAGATATGCTGCATACTATTTTATGTACATATAAATGGAAGAGTTCTAGACAGATTGTTTATAAAATACCAAATGGCACCAAGTATTGTCTTGTGTAATTTTAAAAAGATAATACTAAATTTGAAGCACTTAAAAGTGTGTGATTACATATGCCACTTCTTCCCATGTGTCTTTACAGTCTTTCTGGAACTAAAAACAACAACAACAAAACCTCAATTCAGATCACACCTTTTTGTTTTTTCTTATAGTTCCCTACAATGTTTCAGAGTCCATGAACACAGGTGCTATCTCATGGAATCCTTGTGGGGTTGGGTACTCTCCACACTCAAATGCTTATTGGTGGGGCTAGAAACAGTCTCTCATTTCTTCATCAGCAGAACATTTCCCTCTCCCCATCACTCAGTCCCTGGCCCCATCCCATACCCTTTACTGCCACAGTAGGTCTGCTCCCTCTATTTTCTACTTGATGCCAACACCCCCAGCCCAAATTCCTTACAAGCACTCAATTTTTTTTTAAACTGCTTAGGCTACTTATTTATTTGTTTGTTTATTTAATCAATTCATATATTTAATTTCTTCTTTTTTTTTTGGAAGCTCAACAAATATTTATAAATAAATGGATGTGAATAAAGGCAATAAGCTGCACACACACTTTAGATGGAATAAGTCAAGTGTCCTGGTGATTCTCAAGGGTTCCAGGGCCCTTGTCTGACCTGCACTGTCCCAGGATGCCCTCCCTTTGGGACTGCATACCCCAGGCCCTCTTGTTGACTGACTGCTCACATTCCAGCAGTAAATGGGAGGACAGAAAGAGAGAGGGTGAGACACAAACCCTGGGCCCGTGGACAGCTCCTCACTGAGATCAGATGACACTTCTACTTACTCCCTCCTTCCAGACCCAGGGGTGGGAACTGCTTCCCCATTGCTAGTCAGACATGTTATTTCTATTTAATTTTCCTTCCTTTCTTGTCTTATACGTGCTCTTTCTGCCCAGTTATGATTCCTTCTTCACATACTGGAACCAAAAAGCCAAAATTCAGATGAAAGAAGTCTCCTGTTTTTGCTGCATGTTGCCAAATAGTTCATGCTCCTATACCTGGTGCCTCCATTTGGTCCTGGTTTTTATTTTCCTGATGTTTCTTTATTATTGGAAGAAAAGAAAGAGGTATCACAGTAGGAAAAGATGGGGGCTGGGAAAGCAGAAAAACAAAATGATTC
Organism: Delphinus delphis; assembly: GCF_949987515.2. Classification (NCBI taxonomy): domain Eukaryota; kingdom Metazoa; phylum Chordata; class Mammalia; order Artiodactyla; family Delphinidae; genus Delphinus; species Delphinus delphis. Next base: position 13,942,402 of record NC_082693.1, on the reverse strand, counting down.
ATTTCATGCTGTTAGCATGTCACTATAAGGCTTCTGATTTTCTCGTCTTTGGCACATCCTCACCCCCCATGTGCAACTCATCAACAGGCCTTGGGGTTTTTTTGTTGTTGTTGTTTTTTATTTTATTTTTTTAAACATCTTTATTGGGGTATAATTGCTTTACAACAGTGTGTTAGTTTCTGCTTTATAACAAAGTGGATCGGCTATACATACACATATGTTCCCATATCTCTTCCCTCTTGCGTCTCCCTCCCTCCCACCCTCCCTATCCCACCCCTCCAGGCGGTCACAAAGCACCGAGCTGATCTCCCTGTGCTATGCGGCTGTTTCCCATTAGCTATCTACCTTACGTTTGTGTAGGTAGTGTATATATGTCCATGCCTCTCTCTCGCTTTGTCACAGCTCACCCTTCCCCCCTCCATATCCTCAAGTCCGTTCTCCATTAGGTCTGTGTCTTTATTCCTGTCTTACCCCTAGGTTCTTCATGACAGTTTTTTTTCCTTAAATTCCATATATATGTGTTAGCATACGGCATTTGTATTTCTCTTTCTGACTTACTTCACTCTGTATGACAGACTCTAGGTCTATCCACCTCATTACAAATAGCTCAATTCCGTTTCTTTTTATGGCTGAGTAATATTCCATTGTACATATATGCCACATCTTCTTTATCCATTCATCCGATGATGGGCACTTAGGTTGTTTCCATCTCTGGGCTATTGTAAATAGAGCTGCAATGAACATTTTGGTATATGACTCTTTTTGAATTATGGTTTTCTCAGGTTATATACCCAGTAGTGGGATTGCTGGGTCATATGGTAGTTCTATTTGTAGTTTTTTAAGGAACCTCCATACTGTTCTCCATAGTGGCTGTACCAATTCACATTCCCACCAGCAGTGCAAGAGTGTTCCCTTTTCTCCACACCCCCTCCAGCATTTATTGTTTCTAGATTTTTTGATGATGGCCATTCTGACTGGTGTGAGATGATATCTCATTGCAGTTTTGATTTGCATTTCCCTAATGATTAATGATGTTGAGCATTCTTTCATGTGTTTGTTGGCAGTCTGTATATCTTGTTTGGAGAAATGTCTATTTAGGTCTTCTGCCCATTTTTGGATTGGGTTGTTTGTTTTTTTGTTATTGAGCTGCATGAGCTGCTTGTAAATTTTGGACATTAATCCTTTGTCAGTTGCTTCACTTGCAAATATTTTCTCCCATTCTGAGGGTTGGCTTTTGGTCTTCTTTATGGTTTCCTTTGCTGTGCAAAAGATTTTAAGTTTCATTAGGTCCCATTTGTTTATTTTTGTTTTTATTTCCATTTCTCTAGGAGGTGGGTCAAAAAAGATCTTGCTGTGATTTATGTCATAGAGTGTTTTGCCTGTGTTTTCCTCTAAGAGTTTGATAGTTTCTGGCCTTACATTTAGGTCTTTTTCCATTTTGACCTTATTTTTGTGTATGGTGTTAGGGAGTGATCTAATCTCATACTTTTACGTGTACCTCTCCAGTTTTCCCAGCACCACTTATTGAAGAGGCTGTCTTTTCTCCACTGTACATTCCTGCCTCCTTTATCAAAGATAAGGTGACCATATGTGTGTGGGTTTATCTCTGGGCTCTCTATCCTGTTCCATTGATCTATCTTTCTGTTTTTGTTCCAGTACCATACTGTCTTGATTACTGTAGCTTTGTAGTATAGTCTGAAGTCAGGGAGCCTGATTCCTCCAGCTCCATTTTTCGTTCTCAAGATTGCTTTGGCTATTCGGGGTCTTTTGTGTTTCCATACAAATTGTGAAATTTTTTGTTCTAGTTCTGTGAAAAATGCCAGTGGTAGTTTGATAGGGATTGCATTGAATCTGTAGATTGCTTTGGGTAGTAGAGTCATTTTCACAATGTTGATTCTTCCAATCCAAGAACATGGTATATCTCTCCAGCTATTTGTATCATCTTTAATTTCTTTCATCAGTATCTTATAATTTTCTGCATACAGGTCTTTTGTCTCCTTAGGTAGGTTTATTCCTAGATATTTTATTCTTTTTGTTGCAATGGTAAATGGGAGTGTTTTCTTGATTTCACTTTCAGATTTTTCATCATTAGTGTATAGGAATGCAAGAGATTTCTGTGCATTAATTTTGTATCCTGCAACTTTACCAAATTCATTGATTAGCTCTAGTAGTTTTCTGGTAGCATCTTTAGGATTCTCTATGTATAGTATCATGTCATCTGCAAACAGTGACAGCTTTACTTCTTCTTTTCCAAATTGGATTCCTTTTATTTCCTTTTCTTCTCTGATTGCTGTGGCTAAAATTTCCAATACTATATTGAATAAGAGTGGTGAGAGTGGGCAACCTTGTCTTGTTCCTGATCTTAGTGGAAATGCTTTCAGCTTTTCACCATTGAGGATGATGTTGGCTGTGGGTTTGTCATATATGGCCTTTATTATGTTGAGGAAAGTTCCCTCTATGCCTACTTTCTGCAGGGTTTTTATCATAAATGGGTATTGAATTTTGTCAAAAGCTTTCTCTCCATCTATTGAGATGATTATATGGTTTTTCTCCTTCAGTTTGTTAATATGGTGTATCACGTTGATTGATTTGTGTATATTGAAGAATCCTTGCATTCCTGGAATAAACCCCACTTGATCATGGTGTATGATCTTTTTAATGTGCTGTTGGATTCTGTTTGCTAGTATTTTGTTGAGAATTTTTGCATCTATGTTCATCAGTGGTATTGGCCTGTAGTTTTCTTTCTTTGTGACATCCTTGTCTGGTTTTGGTATCAAGGTGATGGTGGCCTCGTAGAATGAATTTGGGAGTGTTCCTCCCTCTGCTATATTTTGGAAGAGTTTGAGAAGGATAGGTGTTAGCTCTTCTCTAAATGTTTGATAGATTTCGCCTGTGAAGACATCTGGTCCTGGGCTTTTGTTTGTTGGAAGATTTTAAATCAGAGTTTCAATTTCAGTGCTTGTGATTGGTCTGTTCATATTTTCTATTTCTTCCTGATTCAGTGTTCGCAGGTTGTGCATTTCTAAGAATTTGTCCATTTCTTCCAGGTTGTCCAGTTTTTGGCATAGAGTTGCTTGTAGTAATCTCTCATGATCTTTTGTATTTCTGCTGTGTCAGTTGTTACTTCTCCTTTTTCATTTCTAATTCTATTGATTTGAGTCTTCTCCCTTTTTTTCTTGATAGTCTGGCTAATGGTTTATCTATTTTCTTTATCTTCTCAAAGAACCAGCTTTTACTTTTATTGATCTTTGCTATTGTTTCCTTCATTTCTTTTTCATTTATTTCTGATCTGATTTTTATGATTTCTTTCCTTCTGCTAACTCTGGGGTTTTTTTGTTCTTTCTCTAATTGTTTTAGGTGCAAGGTTAGGTTGTTTATTCGAGATGTTTCCTGTTTCTTAAGGTGGGCTTGTATTGCTACATTCCTCTTTGTATTGCTAAACTTCCCACTTAGAACTGCTTTTGCTGCATCCCATAGGTTTTGTGTTGTCGTGTCTCCATTGTCATTTGTTTCTAAGTATTTTTTTATTTCCTCTTTTATTTCTTCAGTGATCACTTCGTTATTAAGTAGTGTATTGTTTAGCCTCCATGTGTTTGTATTTTTTACAGATCTTTTCCTGTAATTGATATCTAGTCTCATGGCATTGTGGTCACAAAAGATACTTGATAAAATTTCAATTTTCTTAAATTTACCAAGGCTTGATTTGTGACCAAAGATATGATCTATCCTGGAGAATGTTCCATGAGCACTTGAGAAAAATGTGTATTCTGTTGTTTTTGCATGCAGTGTCCTATAAATATCAATTAAGTCCATCTTGTTTCATGTATCATTTAAAGCTTGTGTTTCCTTACTTATTTTCATTTTGGATGATCTGTCCATTGGTGAAAGTGGGGTGTTAAAGTCCCATACTGTGATTGTGTTACTGTCGATTTCCCCTTTTATGGCTGTTAGTATTTGCCTTATGTAATGAGGTGCTCCTATGTTGGGTGCATAAATATTTACAATTGTTATATCTTCTTCTTGGATCGATCCCTTGATCATTATGTAGTGTCCTTCTTTGTCTCTTCTAATGGTCTTTATTTTAAAGTCTATTTTGTCTGATATGAGAATTGCTACTCCAGCTTTCTTTTGGTTTCCATTTGCATGAAATATCTTTTTCCATCCCCTTACTTTCGGTCTGTATGTGTCTCTAGGTCTGAAGTGGGTCTCTTGTAGACAGCATATATATGGGTCTTGTTTTTGTATCCATTCAGCCAATCTGTGTCTTTTGGTGGGAGCATTTAATCCATTTACATTTAAGGTAATTATCGATATGTATGTTCCTATTCCCATTTTCTAAATTGTTTTGGGTTCATTACTATAGGTTTTTTCCTTCTCTTGTGTTTCTTGCCTAGAGAAGTTCCTTTAACATTTGTTGTAAAGCTGGTTTGGTGGTGCTGAACTCTCTCAGCTTTTGCTTGTCTGTAAAGGTTTTAATTTCTCCATCAAATCTGAATGAGATCCTTGCTGGGTAGAGTAATCTTGGTTGCAGGTTTTTCTCCTTCATCACTTTCAGTATGTCCTGCCACTCCCTTCTGGCTTGCAGAGTTTCTGCTGAAAGATCAGCTGTTAACCTTATGAGGATTCCCTTGTGTGTTATTTGTTGTTTTTCCCTTGCTGCTTTTAATATGCTTTCTTTGTATTTAATTTTTGACAGTTTGATTAATATGTGTCTTGGCATATTTCTCCTTGGATTTATCCTGTGTGGGACTCTCTGTGCTTCCTGGACTTGATTAACTATTTCCTTTCCCATATTAGGGAAGTTTTCAACTATAATCTCTTCAAATATTTTCTCAGTCCCTTTCTTTTTCTCTTCTTCTTCTGGAACCCCTATAATTCGAATGTTGGTGTGTTTAATATTGTCCCAGAGGTCTCTGAGGCTGTCCTGAGTTCTTTTCATTCTTTTTTCTTTATTCTGCTCTGTGGTAGTTATTTCCACTATTTTATCTTCCAGGTCACTTATCCGTTCTTCTGCCTCAGTTATTCTGCTATTGATCCCATCTAGAGTATTTTTCTTTTCATTTATTGTGTTGTTCATCGTTGTTTGTTTCATCTTTAGTTCTTCTAGGTCCTTGTTAAATGTTTCTTGCATTTTGTCTATTCTATTTCCAAGATTTTGGATCATCTTTACTATCATTATTCTGAATTCTTTTTCAGGTAGACTGCCTATTTCCTCTTCATTTGTTAGGTCTGGTGGGTTTTTATCTTGCTCCTTCATCTGCTGTGTGTTTTTCTGTCTTCTCATTTTGCTTATCTTACTGTGTTTGGGGTCTCCGTTTTGCAGGCTGCAGGTTCGTAGTTCCCGTTGTTTTTGATATCTGTCCCCAGTGGCTAAGGTTGGTTCAGTGGGTTGTGTAGGCTTCCTGGTGGAGGGGACTAGTGCCTGTGTTCTGGTGGATGAGGCTGGATCTTGTCTTTCTGGGGGGCAGGTCCACGTCTGGTGGTGTGTTTTGGGGTGTCTGTGGCCTTATTATGATTTTAGGCAGCCTCTCCGCTAATGGGTGGGGTTGTGTTCCTGTCTTGCTAGTTGTCTGGCATAGGTTGTCCAGCACTGTAGCTTGCTGGTCATTGAGTGAAGCTGGGTGCTGGTGTTGAGATGGAGATCTCTGGCAGACTTTCGCCGTTTGATATTATGTGGATCTGGGAGGTCTCTTGTTGACCAGTGTCCTGAAGTTGGCTCTCCCACCTCAGAGGCACAGCACTGACTCCTGGCTGCAGCACCAAGAGCCTTTCAGCCCCACGGATCAGAATATAAGGGAGAAAAAGTAGAGAGAATGAATTAGTAGAAGTAGGAAGAAAGAAAGAAAGAAAGAAAGAAACAAAGGCGGGAAGGAAGGAAGGAAGGAAGGAAGGAAAGAAGGAAGAAAGAAAGAAAAGAAAGAACGAAGGAAAGAAAGAAAGAAAGGAGGGAGGGAGGGAGGGATGGTGGGAAGAAGGAAGGAAGGAAGGAAGGACGGAAGGACAGAGGGAAGGAAGGAAAGAAGAAAGAAAGAAAGAAGATAAAGTAAAATAAAATAAAGTAAAATATAATAAAGTTATTAAATTGAAAAATAATTATTAAGGAAAAAAACGGACAGATAGAACCTTAGGACAAATGGTAGAAGCAAAGCTATACAGACAAAATCTCACACAGAAGCATACACATACACACTCACAAAAAGAGGAAAAGGGAAGAAAATCATAAACCTTGCTCTCAAAGTCCATCTCTTCAATTTGGGATGATTCGTTGTCTATTCATGTATTCCACAGATGCAGAGTATATCAAGTTGATTGTGGAGCTTTAATTGCTGTTTCTGAGGCTGCTGGGAGAGATTTTCCTTTCTCTTCTTTGTTCTCACAGCTCCCAGGGGCTCAGCTTTGGATTTGGCCCCGCCTCAGCATGTAGGTCGCTGGAGGGCGTCTGTTTTTTGCTCAGACAGGACGGGGTTAAAGGAGCCGCTGATTCAGGGGTTCTGGCTCACTCAGGCCGGGGGGAGGGAGGGGCGCGGAGTGCGGGGCGATCCAGCAGCGGCAGAGGCCGGCGTGACGTTGCACCAGCCTGAGGCCCGCCGTGTGTTCTCCCGGGGAAGTTGTCCCTGGAACCCGGGAACCTGGCAGTGGTGGGCTGCACAGGCTCCCTCGAAGCGGGGTGTGCATAGTGACCTGTGGTCGCACACAGGTTTCTTGTTGGCGGCAGCAGCAGCCTTAGCGTCTCCCGCCTGCCTCTGGGGTCCGCGCTTTTAGCCGCGGCTCGCGCCCGTCTCTGGAGCTCCTTTAAGCAGTGCTCTTAATCTCCTCTCCTCGCGCAGCAGGAAACAAAGAGGGAAGAAAAAGTCTCTTGTCTCTTCGGCAGCTCCAGACCTTTTCCCGGACTCCCTCCCGGCCAGCCGTGGTGCACTAATCCCCTGCAGGCCGTGTTCACGCCACCAACCCCAGTCCTCTCCCGGTGCTCCGACCGAAGCCCGAGCCTCAGCTCCCAGCCCCGCCCGCCCCGGCAGGTGAGCAGACAAGCCTCTCGAGCTGGTGAGTGCCGGTCGGCCCTGATCCTCTGTGCGGGAATCTCTCCGCTTTTCCCTCCGCACCCCTGTTGCTGTGCTCTCCTCCGCGGCTTCGAAGCTCCCCCTTCCGCCACCCGCAGTCTCCACCCGCGAAGGGGCTTCTAGTGTGTGGAAGCCTTTCCTCCTTCACGGCTCCGTCCCACTGGTGCAGGTCCCGTCCCTATCCTTTTGTCTCTGTTTATTCTTTTTTCTTTTGCCCTACCCAGGTATGTGGGGAGTTTCTTGCCTTTTGGGAGGTCTGAGGTCTTCTGCAAGCGTTCAGTAGGTGTTCTGTAGGAGTTGCTCCATGTGTAGGTGTATTTCTGGTGTATCTGTGGGGAGGAAGGTGATCACCATGTCTTACTATTCCGCCATCTTCCCCGGCCTTGGGTTTTTTATTTAACTTTAAAAAATAAGTATACAATTTTTAAAGGTTACTTTCCATTTACAGTTATTATAAAATATTGGCTATGTTCCCCGTGTTGTACAATACATCCTTGAGCCTATCTTATACTCAGCAGTTTATACCTCCCACTCCCCCACCCCTTTGTTGCTCCTCCCCCTTCCCTCTCCCCACTGGTAACCACTAGTTTGTTCTCTATATCTTTGAGTCTGCTTCCTTTTTGTTAGATTCTCTAGTTTGTTGTACTTTTTAGATTCCACATGTAAGTGATATAATACAGTATTTGTCTTTCTCTGTCTGACTTATTTCAATTAGTGTAATACCCTCCAAGTCTATACACGTGGCTGCAAATGATAGTATTCCATTGTGTGTGTGTGTGTGTGTGTGTATATATATATATATATATATATATATATATATGTTTATACCACATCTTCTTTATCTACCCACCTGTTGATGGACACTTAGATTGCTTCCATCTCTTGGCAATTGTAAATAATGCTGCTATGAACATTGGGGTGCATATATCTCTTCGAATTAGTGGGGTTTTTTTTCAAATACATATCCAGGAGTGGAATTGCTGGGTCATATGGCAGTTTTATCAATATTTTTAGTTTTTTGAGGGTCTCCATACTGTTTCCACAGTGGCTACACCAATTTGCATTCTCAACAATGTACAAGGGTTCCCTTTTCTGCATATCCTTGCCAACATTTGTTATTTGTGTTCTTTTTGATGATAACCATTCTGACAGGTGTCAGATGATATCTCATTGTGGTTTTGACTTGCATTTCCCTGATGATTAGCGAAGTTGAGCATCTTTTCATGTGCCAGTTGGCCACCTGCATTTCCTCTTTGGAAAAATGTCTATTCAGTTCTTCTGCCCATTCTTTAGTCAAGTTGTTGTTGTTTTTTGATGTTGAGTTGTATGAGCTGTTTATATATGTTGGATATTAACTTCTTATCAGTAATATCATTTGCAAATATTTTCTCCCATTCAGTGAGTTGTCTCTTCATTTTGTTGATGATTTCCTTTGCTGTACAAAAGCTTTTAAGTTTAATTAACTTAATTTGTCTATTTTTGCTTTTATTTCCTTTACTCTAGGAGAGAGAAACACAAAAATATTGCTGAAATTTATGTCAAAGAGCATTCTATCTATGTTTTCCTCTAAGATTTTTATAGTATCTGGTCTTACATTTAGGTCTTTAATCCATTTTGAGTTTATTTTTGTATATGGTGTTAGAGAATGTTCTAATTTTATTATTTTACTTGTAGCTGTCTGGTTTTCCTAACATCACTTGTTGTAGAGGGCTTCTTGATTTTACCTCTGCAGTATCTCTCAAGTGCATCTCTTTCCATTTCAACCATCTTCAGCATAATTCAGTGTTTCCATATTACCTCCTGTCAACTTGTACCCACTCTTGCCCATCCAATGTATGCCCCGCATTATAGACGGAATGACCAAAAAGGACCTTTAAGGCTCATGCTAAACCCTGTAGGAAATAATAATAACAATCATCCTCACCATTGCTAAAATTTGTTGGGTACTTTTTATGTGCCAGACATTATTTTTTTTAAGTTTTTGGTAAAGTGAGCCCTTAAATATAAGAAATCATCCTTTTTTTTTTTGCCATGCCCTAGGAGGTAAGTCGGTCTTATGACTTGTTCATACTACTTTCTGTATCTTTGTGGGAAAAACACATGCACACACACACACACACACACACACACACACACACATCAATGTATCCTAGGTGTTATACTTGGTTTAAGATGAACCATGATGTGGGACTATATTTTCTTGGCTCCTGAAATAAATGGTTTTCTGAGTTGAATTATAAAGTCTGTTTGTTAAAATTTTGTTATAACTTGGAAAAACCCTGCACTGTCTCTCCTATGTTTATTATCTTTTTTTTTTTTTCATTTTTCTAAGTGCCCAGAACACAACACTCCACCTCCTATCATTAATCTCAGGTTGGCTTGCATTTTTTTTTTGAGGTAAATTTTTTTTTCTTTTTACCTTTTTGCACCCCCACACTCATTTTTAATTTAGCTAAACACACACCTTTCTACCTCTTATACACATTTCAAAAAGTATAATGTTAGGTTATAAAAGAAAACTATCATCCATCAACTATATTAGATGTCATTCACAGTTTTATATTTGTAATAATAAAATCTACAAGGAAGTAATACTTTTTCTATAATCCTTCTTTCTAACACATTTAACATCTTAGAAACTTTCCTGAAAATATACCCATTGTTTTTAAGATTGCTTCTTTGATTTCATACCAAACTTATGTTTATCACATGATTGCTCACCCAATTATATAACAAAATTAAAAGCATCATCAAATAGTTCAATAGGAATATAGGAGAATGTAGTTTGGTTCATCAAATGATGCAGAAAATAATGTGACAACAAAAAAATCTGATTGCAAGTAAGATATTAGTTGTACTAGAATCTGTAACCCCATACTTTAAGAAAACAGAGATATGAAGAGAATAGAAGTGTATAGGCACAGTAAGATCACTAATTTAAAAGAAAATACCACAGCAACATAATATAAAATATTTATGCCTAAATATTCAATGTGACATATTCTAAGTTATGTGAGGGAAAGGCCACACATTGTTCAAACTGGTATTGATAATCACCTTGCATAACCCAGTGCTCATATTATTTCCCACATTATGTTAAGTAAATATTTATCAGATAATGAATAGGAACCATTCTAAGTTCATCTTCCCTAAGCAAAAGAGAAAACAATAATACGATGTCTTTGTATGTGTAATATGTATATATGTATATAAAATTTCTCCAAACTTTCTCTTTCTGAACTACCTTTGTCTAATGAATTCTTTCACTAATTCTTTTTAATATCAATTACTTAAACTATATGGTCTTAATATAATTTTTAAAAATCTCTATATACCTAGCCAAATCCTTCAAAGTCTCCTAAATTATTTTCTTACATTGCCAGAGATATTTAGAGATGCTGTTTCTCAGTTAACTTGAAGCATATGCTTTGTGAAAATAGGCTCAGTCATCTTTACTTTTTCTCTTCTATTCCTGGAGCCAAGCAGGCCAGTCAAAAGGCAAGTGAACAGAGTATCCCTCATCTAATTAGGTCTCTTTAAGGCGAGACAAAATGTGAGGAAGGAAGAACACCAAGGACTCCAAGTAGCTGGGCTGGCCCAGTCCAACAGTGATAGGCCTTCAAGAAGCACAGCAAACAAACTGACATTATGTCCACAGGTTATCATTATCCTCTTTTTTTTTTTTTTTTTTTTAAGCCTGATGGATTCCTCCCCACCACAGTGATGCTTCCGGGCATCTCTCACTGCTGGGGAGTAATTGACCGTTGGTTATCATTAAAGATGGTAGGTAGAAAAGAAGTGGGGAGCGTGGGCAAGGTGTGGGGGAGGGTGGAGGGAGACGAAAGACAGGGTCAGAGGTAGCCACCAGCTCCAGCTCCTCCTAGCGTCTATTCTCCCTCCTGAACTCCACTGACCTTTCACTTTGGA